>NW_004524584.1:27394104-27401378 GCF_000260255.1 Octodon degus | reverse complement strand
AAACCAAACCAAACCAAACCAAACCAAACCAAACCAAACCAAACAATAAGGTTTCACTTGAGATTAGTTAGGGGTAAGAAGTTCTGTTGTGTTCTTTTTTTTTTTTTTTTGAACTGGGGATTGAACTCAGGACACTGTGCTTGCCAGGCAACTGCTTATTCTACTGAGCCATCTCCCCAGGCCCCTCTGCTCTGTTCTTGGATAGTTGGTTTATACTATGCATTGGATATTTTAAAAGCTAGACAAAAGGATTCTGAAACTTTTCATTACAAAGAAATAAATATTTGAGAACATAGCTAGCTATGTTTAAGCTGATGTGAATGTTTTACAAGGCAAACATACAGCAAAACATCACATGTATAAGTTTTAATATCAGTTAAAAAGATGCTAGGATTTCTTCTAAGGGAAGATTTTTGTGGGTTTCATGTTAGCCACTCACGGACTTCTGCCATTGCTGGCAGTGCTCAAATATAAACAGCCAACATGCTGTGGTCCCTTGGCAGCTTGTACCCCAGGTTCACCATGGGACACCCTGGAAGCACCCCCAGAACACAATTCCCCAGGCTCCTTCATTGGTCTTCTCTCCCTTTGTCCCTCCCTGGTATTATCCTATCAATTTTCTAGTTAATAGAAAATACTTAATGTTTCAAGATAACACCACTTACTTTTTTTCCTCAGCAGGAAGAGTCGAAAGTGAGATCTTAGAAAGCTCAACTATTTAGACCTAGAAAGGCCCCCGAGGAGGGAAACTTGAGAGCTTTCACGACCTGCGTGACATTAGTGTGTCATGTTACAGCTCCAAGGCTCTGTTCTTGCAAAGGTGAAACTGGAGCAGCAAAGTGGATTTTCACAGAAGATTTTTCCTTCTCCACAGTCCTGTGATTCTTCACAGTGTGGGGAGAGGCTGAGGGCTTTGCCTGAGACATCCATGCCCGACCCAAAGGCACTGCCAGCTTTGCAACTGAAAACCAAGCGTCCTTCCAACTTCCTAGCATGCTAAGTAGTGTCTATGAGTCAAGTCCCATCGAAAGCACTGCTTTCATTCTTCATTCAAAACACAACTTGAATCAGTATTTGTCAGATACAAGTGGCAACGTGAGATAGAGGATTTTCTGAAAGGTCTCAAGATTCTTAAGTTCTAGTCCTGATGGTGAACTAGAACATTTAAAACACTCATAGGCTCCATATTCTGTGATATTTCTCTCTCCCTTTCTTGTGTTGACCTTTACATTAATCCTAGCTGCCTTTCTAAACTTTCCATCTTAAATATAGCACAACAGTGTAAGTGAACCCCCTCTATTCCCAGGTGGCTGGTCGCAGATATGTGTACATGGGGCAGGGAGGACCTGGAGGCTGCTGGCTGGAAGGCACTGGGGGGCTGGGCAGGAGCTGGAGGGGGTAACTGTTGCAAAACCAGAGATACAAATCTGACTCTAGAAAATTTGTATGTCTCAGTACATAAAGCCATCATTATTTAGAGTCTGAAACTATGGAATGGGATGCAGATGAGCCTAAGTTTATTTAAACAGTTGACTTAGTGAGTAGTTAGGATTTCAGGAACAGTGAGTGCTCAGAGAGCCTGTTCTCAGCCATTTCTGTCCATGCTTCTTTCATGGGCGGGGTGGAGTGGGGGAGTCTGGGTACAAAGCTTAGGCTCCCTTTCTCTATCTCCCTCTGTGTGTCTGAGGCCCTGGGATTTCCTGTTCAAGTAGCTCTGATCTTCTCCCCAGGGCTACGCAGTGTCTTCTGCACATTGTCCTCTGGAGGCACCAGTCCAAGGCATGCATGTATCTTCAGATGCTTTGAGTGGCTGAGGTTGGTTTACAAGAATAAGAGGTGGCTGGAGCTAGGATGTGAGGCCAGGAGTGTTGACACACATACGTATGAACAGCTTTCAGAAAATAATGGATTTCCATACTTGAACTTGACCTCTGAGTCATTTGAAGTTATATTTAATGATGTACTAGTAGAACAGAAGTAATTTGTTTAAAAGTTTGTTGGCTTGATGATAACCCATTTATCTTTGGATGTAAATGCATATGGATCTGCATGGTTCTCTTACCCTAAGGATGATAGAGATGAGCCTGATGTTTAAAATACTTAAAAGAACGAAGTACCTTTAGATGATCTCTTATATTTTTAAAATATCTGTTTATGTGTAAATATGTACCCACCACCTGCAATCAGTTAGTCACTGAAATTGATTCTTAAAAGACTTTTTTTTTGGTCATATAGGCATATTTTCCAGGCCTATGTACTTTTTATCTGAACTTGGAAGAAGAATACCCCAGGTGTGGATCCCCTTGGGAACTCCCATGCCCATCTACGCTGTTAGTAGGATGCTGGAGAAGGTAGTCCCTTGCACCCAGAGCCAGCGTCTCCATCAACCCCTGCTCCTCCTCCTTGAACTTCCAGCTTCACAACAGATCTGGGGCCTGGAAGCTTTCCTGGATTTGTGTGAGTGTGTGTGTGGGTATGGAAAAATGATAATAATCTGCTGATGATGGGCCAGGCTTTGTTCTTTTTAAAAACTTTTTATTCATTTTAATGATAAAAATTATAAAATAACAATAAAAGAGTTTCAAAACAAGTTGGTAGGACAGTTGCAATAATTAGTACATTGCATATTGTTGTCCTCATAGTAGTTATTCCGAGGACAAGATGCAGACATAATATCTTGTCTAAACACTATTAGTACAAACCTTTCTTCTCATTGAACTAAGAGAAAGTAACTGTATATCTATCCTATCTTGTATATACATTTTTTTTCACTACAAAAATTGTCCTTTATTTATATCCCATTTTTTTTGTTGTGTTTTGTCAGAGATGGGTGTTCCATTGCAATTAGAGAAGCTGTATTTGGAGAAGTCTTTAAAGGATCTTTTCATACTTGATGGCAGTCCAAAGATTGTAGGTACTTGAATTCAGCAAAATAACCCAATATAGTCCAACAGTCCATAACAGTAGTGAGTTACAAGCACAACTGGCAATTGTCTGAAGTTGTTGAAGTGAGCCTTTTACAGCTCAGCATATCAATATAACTTTACTCTTGTGGTTACACTTTTCTGCTGAACAATTAAGACCAAGTCAAAGTAAGGTCTATAGAACTAAAAATATATCTTTTGCTATCAGACAAGGTCAGTCAAATCCCCTCAGGATTTACGCTGGAACCGTGTGCAGCCCCTTGTGGATCTTTTGTCAGTGTCAGTCATCTGACAAGTCACAGCCACTGCTTGAGCACAGGCTTCGTTTTAAATACTCCGTGGATGTAGGGACCTCTACACAATTTCTGGGGCTCATATAAAAATAGAAAGCACAGCATCTCTGGTTTAGAAATGATTAAGAATTTCAAGACGATGACAGAAGCAAGAGACGACAGAGGCCGTGACCTAGGGAGCTGGCCCCTGTGCTATATGAACTAATCTTTGTGACAAGCATTTTGTGCTTATTACTGTGTTCCTCTTACAAAGGAGGCTGCCAAGGCACCGAAGGAGGCATGTGGTCAGTCTGACGTCGTGGGGTTGAAAGGGCGTCGCTAAGATTGGCATCCAGAGAGATTTGCTCTTTCATCAGCATGCTTAACTGTCTTGAGAGAGAGACATGAACCTCAAGCTACAGCAAGCCTCAGACACTCTCTGCACTGACTTTAGCTTTTCCCCTAGTTTCTTTTCTGGTGTGTGAGCTGTTTCTACCCTTTAGCCCCTAAAAAAATCACAGTCTTTATAATGAAAATAAATCACAAAAGCAAAGAATAAATGATGCCCCAGTAACTTACTGGCCCCTTATTAAATTGTAATTTAAATATTCCCTTGGGGAGTGTGCCCCTCCCCAACATACACAAACCAAGAGACTTAATAAGGTTTTAAACCAACAAAAATCAATCTTGTCCTAGGAGAGACTCTACTGCTAAGAAAATCAAATTTTCTCCATACTGTTATGGTAACTAAATTACATTTCCTTTAAAATATTCTGCATATTCCCCATTTATTCACCTTTATAGTTCTTTTTTTTTTTTTTCAGAACCAGGGATTGCACTCAGGCCCTTGTGCTTGCCAGGGAAGCGCTTATTCCACTAAGCCATCTCCCTGGACCCTGACCTTTATAGTTCTATTCTCCCATTAGCTCTAACTTTATTCTAGATGGTTCCAGAGTTCAAGCAGTATGTCCAAATTCTTGTGACGTGTTAACACAGGCAAGGCTTGTGATTTTGCCTGTTTTGTGTCAATATTCTTCCTTTCAACAAGATTTGGCAAGAAGTTAATCTTCATGTCAAGAACTATTCTGGGGTGAATGGAGAAAGGTGATGTTCTACCCTTCGGGAGGACCCCTCACTAGGTTCTCCCAAGACGCTTAAAGCAAAGCCAGTTGATCATCATCAGAATTTACAATTAATTGATTTTGCAGCATTTGCATCAGAAAACAGCTATGTTAAATAAATCATCTTTCTCATGAAATTGGAATTTGGGGCATGTTACTCATTCAAATGATGATTTCAGACCCCTTTCACATGAGTAAATTACAGGTTAAGAAGAGTGTGTCTTGGATTTCTGAATCTTCCTCCTAAATATCCCAATTCCCATTCCAAAGAGTATCTATAAATTGTTCTGAAAGTTAGGGGAGTGGGAAAAGGGCAAAGATTGAAGGAGAAAGGAAATCTCCTTGAGAAAGTTTAAAATAAATTAAGTAGATCTGATTAGTGAAGAAGACAGCTATACTTCAAGAAGATGTTAAATGTTCTGTACAAATCATTTTATGTTGATTAAATAGTATGCTGTAATTTCTTTTCTAAATTGAATGGGCTACAGTGAAAAATAGTGTTTGGCCCACCCTGAACAATAACTTCTCTCTGAAGACCTTTACTATGCACTGAGAATTTTAAATTAGATGAAGAAATGACAATGCATGAGGTTGCCTAGCAACCATTATATGTCTGCTAGTAACAGAGACTCCAAATGGTTAGGTTTTGGGTCAGTTTTAAAGGACAAATAAACTAATTGCCTGAGACAATTAAATGAATTTATAAAAGTTAAACCCATACCAGCATCATTTTTATTCATACTTTTGCTGAGGAGAGAGGTCTCCACAATTATAAAGGTTTGGGACTTCGGCTACGGCGCTTGAGTCAGTATTTTCTCAGTGGTAAAAGTGGCATCGGTTTGGAGAGGACAGTCGTGACTGGACGTCAGACTCTGGGAAGGCGTCCAGCTGCAGGGGCTCAGTCCAATCCTGCTCCTGCGATTTCTGTGGATCCAGGTGTTCTCCCGTGAGCAGGGCAGGCTCTCATTCCTGTCCTCTACAGCATCGTTACTAAACCCTGGCGGTAAAGCAAGGCTCTGAATGAATTCTGCCCCGAACAATCTTCGCTAACAAGGAAGCACAAGACCAGTCCTTGGAAGCTGTGAGAAGCCCAAGTTCACAGTGCTTAGCCTCTTTGAAAAGCCACAGAGAGAACAGTAACAGTTCAGTAGAATCCAACATCAGACTGCTAAGTACACCCTGTCCAGCTCATGCTTGGGCAAAACTGCCTGGAAGGTATTTCTAGACGCCTCCCCTACCTAAGCCATCACTCTTCCACCAACAAAAGAATCGCCTCTGCCACCCTTTGTGCTGATTAACAAACCCTGATTCTGAGCCACAGTTTAGTAGCTAAGGCTTTGTGTTCTAGGCTTGTGAAGAGTGTCTCTGATACTGGGGAGCTGTTCTTGCCGGGAAGATTCCTGACTGGGACACTGAAGACGTGGACTCACTACTCTCAGGATGCAGATCAAAATGAATTTATAAGTAGATTACAAATCAAAGAAATAGTATAAATCATAAAACAAAAATTAAAATTAAACAATAATCAGAAAATTAAATATTAATTAATTCAAAATAAATTAAATATTTCAAAATAATATTCAAAAATTAAAATTAAATCATGAGTCCAACTAACAGCCAGAATGTAGTGTATCATATGTACAGATCTGTGATCAATTCGGACTACTCATACAGTATTTGATTTCATTTCTCATGATATTGAGATGCATTTCTTATTTTTATTTTGTTTTGTTTTGCACGTTATACTTTTTTTTTTTTTCTGGTACTGGGGATTGAACTCAGGACCCTGTGCTTGCCAGACAAGCACTTATTCTACTGAGCTATCTCTCTGGCCCCCTAGTATTTGGTTAGGTTAACATATACAAAAATATCAACTAAGAAAAAGTTTTCATGATAGTGAAGAATTACTAAGAATAAAACATAACAAAAATGCTGGAATGGCAAATATATGACCAGTACTTCTAACAGTTTGGGGATAAGATACCACACAAACTTCTCATATGTGGTGGACATGGGCGGTGTCCATGATGCTTCCTGGTGGCCAGGTGTCACTGTGGGACTGAGCTACTGCTGTTTTCCTGATATCCACCCTGTGCACCTGGATGGAATCATGACCTGTAGGATATGATATTTTCTTCTAGTATTAGAAACTTTAAAAAGTGCATTTCTCTTTTCCACTGACTTTGTATTAGTTCTTACTTGTCTTTTACACACACACACACACACACACACACACACACACACACACACACGAAGTATATAACCTGATCAAATACTGTTTGGTGGAAAACTTTAATGACCTTTTAAATGGATTTGTCTAATATAATTATATTTTTTTACATAGTCCTGCATAACTACCATTTTGAGAGCTCTTTATTCTTTATCCAGGACCATACAGCAACTTCTCTTGCCTTCTGGATTATGGTCTTTGTTATTTTTTATATGCTATATCTGGAGGTGTTAGAATATTTCGAGTTTGTATAACTGGAAAATATTTTACTTTTAGTTTTCAAAGGTATGTTTGCTAAGTATAAAACTCAATGAGGACAGATCTTTTTTTTATTCAGTCCTTTGAATAAATAAGTCTAGTTTCTTAGCCACTTGCTCTTTTTTTCCCCTAATGTAGAATAAGATGCTATTTAATTTTGTAATTCCACAGCTAATATTTTTTCTATGTATATTATTTAATGATTTTTTTCTTTACAATTAGTTTTGTGTATCTTGGTATGATTTTATTCATATTTTTTATGCAAAAGTTCATTTTTATTGGAAATGTAGTGCAATAATTTTAATTAAATTCAGAAATTTTACATCTTTAAATATTTACTTCCTACCCCATTCTACTTTGAGCATTCTAATTATATGAATATAAGTTTATTGATTTTGGCACAGAATGAACTATTATATGACTGATCTGTAAACTCTTTTTCATGTTTATTTTAGATAATTTTTATTAT
>NW_004524584.1:27379873-27393234 GCF_000260255.1 Octodon degus | reverse complement strand
ATCTTTCATGGTGGTGGTGCTAGACTGAAGTTAGGACCTTGAACACAAATATGACTATTTTAAGGGTTACTAAGAAAGAAAAAAAAGCTACTAATAATATTTCCCTATCACTTTAAAATTTTATTTTATATCCATTGAAAGAAACTTTGTGTATTAGATTTAGGTTTTTTGCCATAGATTGAACAAGTTCATAGATTAAGAAGGAAAATGTAGGAAAAGAGCTACTTCGTTTTCCTACAAAACCTTTCATATCCAAAATGTGGCTTTATCGATCGCTTTCCCAAATAGAAAGCCTACTGCTGTAGTTAGCCTGGTGTAGCTCTGTGTGCCGTGGCACTGACAATGTCCTCTTCCTTAAATGAACAAGCCCTTGGTTCTGGGATCGTCCCTGGTTCTGCCATTATGTAGACTCAGCTTCAGTGAAGTTGATTAAATTTAGGGGTAGAAGAGATATTTAGAACCCCTTCCCCTGCTAATACAAAGTTAAGTAAGGTCGTGAATATTTATGAAGAAAGAAAAACATAAATATTATGAATCATAACATCTAAAGGTCAAAATTTCCAATCAAAAGCTGTCACATCCGATATATTATAAAATGCTGAACAGTAGCATAAGTATGTGCACTGCCTGACTCAGGGACCTGCTTCTGTTGTGCTTGTTTTCCTCTCTGTTGTTTAGACTGAGTGCTCTGCGGCTTCCCTGTTCCACTGGGCTATGAGAAAGGTTGTCTTGTGCGCTTGTGTTCACTGATGTACCGTCCACGTGAAGAGCAGCTCTGCCATTGCAAGCCTGAATTCTCCAGTCCGTTTCACCGTACCACTTGCACTTGACTTGACCTTATTCTATCAGCATGAGACGCTGCAGCAGCACAAGGAGCCATCTCATGTGTTGGGCTGTATAAGGCATCACCCAACCAGGTGTCTGCAGAACTTGGGTTGTGGTCAGTGGCCAGAGACGCCCACAGATGCCGAGAAAGGGGAACAAGCAGGTTTAATTAGCAATGGTTTGTATAGTGGTTGGTCCAGTTTCTAAAAATAGCTGGTAATTTCCAGAGACGCTGAGTACAGAGTTTACCTACTCGCCTGGCGATAGCCTCAGCCATGGGGTCGCCACAGCGCTCGTCAGAAGCAGCATGTGTCAGGAGCAGACAACGCTAACAACTTGTAATGAGCACATGATTTAGGGAACAAGTGTGAGTTTATTTAAAGCTTAAGGGTTTACAGTGGAATTTGAGAGAAAATGAAGGCACTTTGCCACCGTAGGTGTTGTTTGACTTTTTTTTTTTTAACATTTATTTTATCATTATTTTTTTAAATTTTTATTTATGTGTGTGTGTGTGTGTGTGTGTGTGTGTGTGTGGCCAGCTCAGCCCACCAGGGGGCGGGACTGGTCGGCATGTGGTGCTGGGGGATCGAACCGCGGTCCCTGTGCTTTGCTAAGCTTGTTCTAAGTAGGTGCTTTAGACCACTGAGCCATCTCTCCAGCCCCTGACCTTTTTTTAAACACAGGAATTCTGGGGATGAAGAGATGGCTCAGTGGCTTAGTATCTGCCCGGCAATTGCAAGGTCCTAAGTTCAATTCCCAGTTCCAACAAAGCAACAAAACAAAACAAAACAGGAATTCTGATCATTTCTATTTTGTGTGATTTGCATAAAAAGACAAGTGTGTTTCACGTTGTCGACATTTCATGCTTTGAGTTTTTCACAGAGGGACAATTCTGTTCAGACTTGGATTGATAGTGGAACATCCTGCCCATAGTTTATCCCTCTGAACTTTTGGCTGCATACCTGTCCATTCTTGTCCTTCCTCTACTATGCCATGTTTGAGGTGTTAGGTGAAGTCTTTCCAGGGTGCCCTAATGAAGCGCTATGGTCTTGGTGGCTTAAACAGTAGAAATTTATTTTGTAGCAGTGCTGGAGGCTGTGAGTCCAAGGTCAGTGTCGTGGCAAATGGAGCTTCTCACGGGGTCTCCCTGCTTGGCTTGCAGGCGGCTGCCTCTGTGTCCTCACATGACCTTTCTCGCTGTGCAAGCGCATTCCTGTGCCTCTCTCTCTTTAAGGATCCTACTCCTATTCAATTAGGGTTTTGCCCTTATGGTCTCACTTAATCTCAAAGACATCTGCCGTGGTTTGGATGTGGTTTGGGATGGTCATGTGCTAGAAGCTGGGTCTCCAAAGAGGTGGTGTCGGAAAGTACTAGAACCTGTAAGAGGTAGGGCTGGTGCCAGGTAATTAAACATTTGGAGTGCATTGTTCTCCAAATAGGCCAACATAATTCTTGAGAGCTCAGGTAGTTTCCCTGAAAATGAATTTCCCTGGAAGAGCAAGCCTGGCCTCAATTTGGAACATGTTGGCTTCCTTGCTTGCACTGTGATCTTCTCTCACACCCGCTCCCACTATGATGCTGTCTACCATGCTATCATGTAGCCAGAGGCCCTCACAAGAGCCAAGCTGATGTGGATATCATTACCGTTGAATCTCCAGAACTGTAAGCTACATAAACTCTTTTTGAAATAAAGTGTCCAGGGCTGGGAGATGGCTCAGTAGAATAAGTGCTTCCCTAGCAAGTGCCAGGGCCTGAGTTCAATCCCTGGTTCTAAAAAAAAAAAAAAAAGAAAAGAAAAAAGAAAGAAAGCATCTAGCTTTGGGTGTTTTGTTATGGTCACAGGAAATAGATTGAGACACCTCTTAGAGGCCCCGTCTACAATTCAGTCATGTTGAAGGATGAGGTTTTGATAGAAGACTTTCAGAAGAACACAGGGGTTCAGACACTGTTGGGATGGAGTCTGACCTCACACCCTGTACCTTGGTGCTATGCTTCTGGTGGAAGTGGCATAGTGGGTGGCCGGGAAACCCAGGAAGCATGCCTATCCCGAGGTGGCTAGCAACGGCTTGGTCATGCAGATGAACTGCATACGCTTCATCTGCTTCAATTGACAAAGCAAACTACCTGTTTTTCTTATTCAGCTTCTTCAGTCCCTGAAATACCTGGGGTTCTCCCACCACTGCTTAACATGAAAAGAAATGGGAAGGGGACAAACTGGAGTAAAAGGAGAGATAAAAATCTTATTAGTGTTGGGTAAATATCTTACTTTTATGGATATTACTCACTCCAACACACCGCAGCAGGTATCACAGAGCCTCGGCAGGATCCCGTGCAAGCTAAAATTAAGCCCCGAGGCTTAAAGTTTATTAACTTCATGGTAAATTCATATCTGAGAACTAACTTACTTTTTATTCCAACTTTGGGAATGTTGTAGAGAACGTCTGGTTTGCCGTTCCCCAAGCCCTCCCTGCAGCCATTTAGCTTCTAGAAATTAAGAAGTATTCTACTTAGAACATAGAATTTCCCTCTAATTTCTAACACCTACTGTGAGATTTTTTAAAACATTACTTTTCATTTTGAGATCACCAGAGTCTCACATGCATTACAAGATACACTAATATAGAAACGTCCGTGAGCCTTTTTCTCTAGTTCCTTAAGTGGTGACAGTTCACGGAACTATGGTATGACACCTCCAGTAGGACATGGACACTGATGTAGCAAAGTTACAGAGAGTTCCCGTAACTGTGAGGCTCCCTCACGGTTTCTTTGTCAGAAAGGGTGATTGGAAAGTACAGTGCATGGTTAACACTTAAAAACCTGTTAGAGGGCTGGGGAGGTAGCTCAGCAGTGTAAGCCTAGCCTGGCAAGCACAAGGACCCAGGTTGAATGCCCGTACTGCATTTCACGCTGGTCCTGGAACCCTGGGTGCACCGTCCTGGCCACTGAAACTGGGCATGGTGGTGTACACCTGTAATCCCAGCGCTGGGGTGGCTGACAGCAGGATCACTATGAGTCTGAGCTGCGTGGCAAGATCCTGTACCAAATAAATAGATAAATAAATAAATAAATAGATTTAAAAAAAAATAAAACCTTTATTACAATAAAGGACACATTGTCAAGAATAATGCTTGTGACAACAGGTGGATATTTGAGTACTTTGAGGGGGATTAATGGCAACATGTATTCTACTGTAATTAATTTGTTTAAGCAATTTTTGTTGTTTTTCACCACCCCACAGTGATCAAATGTTAGCAGCAATTTCTGTTAAATAAAAATAGCACAGTGAGTCCTCATTCATCTCATTCACTGGGTCCAGTACCGCGTGACTTCCGGCTCTTTCCCCAAATAAAAAAGACCATTAAGTGTAAACATTTTGAAACAGTTCAGGACACCGAGGCAGCCAAGACAGCACAGCTAGACCGTCACGAAAGAGGACTTGCAGAGCTGCTGCAGACAACGGCAAGAATGTTATGATACGCATGTGGGAAGCAAGCGGGATCATTCTGTGGGGGGGATTAGTGGCAATGTGTCTTTTACTGCAATAATTTTTTTTTTTTTTTCAGAACCGGGAATTGAACTCAGATCCTTGAGTTTGCCAGTCAAGCGCTTATCCTGCTGAGCCATCTCCCCAGCTCTACTGCAATAAAATTTTAAAACTTTAAACATTCAGTATATTTCTTGATTATAGCCTGTTCTTGAGCTCTGGCAACCCAAAACATGCTTTGTCATTCCTAACTTTTTTTTCTATATTTTAGGGAGGGGTCTACAGGGTGTTCAGGGTCTCACTAGTAGATCCGACTTGTGGTGATTCTCCTGTTTACAGCCCTCCCAAGTGCTGAAATTACAGGCGTGTCACCACACCCAGTCTCAGTTGCTGTCTCTGCACGCCCCAGGGGTGGGGCCCACACGGCAGGCTCAGAATCGAACCCCCGACCCCTGCGCCTACTTGTAGGTGCTTTAATCCACTGAGCTATTTGGCCTTCCCAACATTTTGTCATTTTGAAGATGTTACACAAATGAAATGGCCTCCTTCTGCCACACAGACATACAGAAGGACCATTATTTGAAACAGTTTGAAGTGGCTTTTTCATTTAGCATAATTCTCTGGAGATTCATCAAAATTTTCTGTTCTTCTAATTTTTTTTTTATGTATGGTGTTCTTCATTGGAAATCAGAGGTAGAGTATCACTCAGTATTCTTGGAAGCAGAATTTTGACTCATGGGACCCAGTGCTGGTTATTTTCATATTTTCTCATGTGCAGTCAGTGACCAGGACCTAGGAGAGCTCTCTCACCAAGAGCAAAGTCAGAGTTGGTAAGGTGTGACAAACCGCGGGCTATAGAGTGAGGTGATATATATCATGCAGTGTGTGATGAAGTTGTTTTGTTAAGGCATGTAGCTTACAACAGTGGTGCTACAGTCTGAACACTGGCATTTGCTCGAGTCATGTATTAGCACCTACACCTGGTGTTAGGAGGTGAAGACTTGGGAAAGCGGTTGAGTTCCCGAGGAAACTTCCCCCTTCTACAAGAAGCTCCGCAGAGCCCCCTGGCCTCCTTCTGCCACACAAAGACATACAGAAGGCCATTCTTTGAAACGGAGTGGGCTGCACCTGAAACCAAATCCTCAAGCATCTTCATCTTGGACTTCGCAATCTCCAGAACTATGTGTAATAAACTCTGGTTGTGTATGTGATGCTTTTTCTAAGATGTTCGTAGAGCAGCTGCAGTGGATTATGATGAATTGTGACTATGGTCATGATTGTTCACCTGACTGCATTAAGAAATGCTCATTGACTCAGTGAGCACAATGCTGTGTCTGTAGGGTGTTTCTGGAGATGACCGGCACCAGGGCCAGTAAGCTGAGGGGTGGTCCAGCTCATTGGAGGTGGCGCCCCCAACAGGCTCGCAGCCTCGACTGAAGGAAAGGGGAAGAAGGGGGCAGTCAGCCCGTGTGTGAGAAGCCGCAATGTGCGGCATGAGTGCCTCTTTGTTTCTGACATCCCCAGTGACCTCAGAGTCCAGCCTTTCAATGTGGAATCGCAGCAGAGACTCTCCAGGAGACTTCCAGGCTTTGGGTTTGGAAGGACGTGTGCTGGCTGTGTCAGTCCCTCTTGTTCTGTGGAGTCCAGCTTCTCAGGCAGAGAAGCTACTCTGGTTCTCCAGCATGCAGACAGCCGAAATGGAGTCTCCCGACTCTGATCCTGTAAGCCTTTCTTATAAATCCCTTGTTTAATTTCATCTATTATCTATCTATCTATTCATCCATTTTATGTGTTTATTATAGTTTAGATCTGAGGTGGTCCCCAAAAGCCCCATGTGTTTGGGAGGGGATTGGATCATCGATTGCGTAGGTTCTATCAATTCAGTTTCTAACCAGTACAAAGTGCTCTTTCAGTTATTATTATGGGTTGTATGTATTTGTCCCCCCAAAGCTTCATGCAGTCATTGAAGCAGAGTTCTGCTGTTTGTGATTAATTCATGATCCAAGGCCGGGATTATGGGTCTGAGGACTGCTCGGATCATGGGTGTGCGTGCTGCACCCGGCCTGGGGAACATGCCTGGATGCAACATAAGAGAGACAGAGACAGACTTGCTCTCTGTAGCCACTGGTTCCTGTTGCTCCTCCCTTTTGCTCTTGCTGTTTTGCTGCCTCCCGCTGCCATGAACAGCTACCCTCTCCTGTGTGCTGCTCTGCCTTGGAGCCAGTTGAGAATGGACTGAAACCTCCAGTAATTGTGAGCTAACTAAACCTTTCTTTCCTTCATCTTGAGTGTCAGATATCTGTTCCCTCCGACGAGACAAGAGTAACTGAGACACTTATCCATGTCTCTCATTAGACTTCTCATGTCTTCACCTCTGTCCCAAATCAGAAGATATTAAAATCATGAAGATGTTAGGCTTTTCTAATGTTTAAGCCTGATTGAGATTGGGTTTCCCAAGAAGCAGATTCTAGAAGGAGTGGAGCAGACGAGATCCTTACTGGTCCTGGTTATGAGCACCTGTGGGAGGGGCAGAAGGAACCTCACTGGGCAGTGTGAGAGCTCAAGCAGTGCTGCAGGCCCCGCTCAGCCAGGGGCAAAGCCATGCGGAGCTCGGGAGCCAGGCTGGCTCTCCAGAGGTGTGCGGAGTGGGCAGGCCTCAATGCACCTAGCTGTGCACATCACTCTGTGTGCCTGGTGTTGAGGTGGGTTGTGCATTGAGCCCACTCTGTCTGAAGTAGCCCTGAGGGACTGACCACCAGAGGCTTGCTACCTTCAGTGGTCCAAGCAGCTGTCCACCAGTCTTTCTTCAAAGAAGTCCCAGGCAGGACCTGGCAGTGCCCCCCTCCCCCGCAGTGTGTCACTTAATAGACAGCTATCAAAAGAGCAGCCTCAAAAGTGTTTCACTATCAGACATATATGATCAAAAATATTGCTCAAAAACTCTCAGAGATGTGTTTCTTTCTGGGGGAGATTAATGCATATCTCAATTAATAATGATTCATAGTTCTGATGTGTTGATTTTTTTTTTATCTCTAAGGTTGCTTTTCACCTCCAAAAGGATGATCTAATTATTTGAGGCTTTAAACTAATTTTCTATTTCTTCAAATAAAACATTAAAAGGTCTTGTTTTCTTTAAGCCCCTCTAGATCCCACTTATAAATCTTAATGTTCTTTTTATAAACCCAGTGAATTTTAATAATCCAGTTCAAGGGTGCTTTTATTAGTGTTCCAGTTGAACAGACGAAACTACCTTAAATAATCAGCCACATTTACAACTTGGTTAATTAAATTCCTTTAAACATTTTTACTGCATTTCTAAATATAATATATTTGATTTTGCCTCTGTAGATAATGTAATAAATTAAAGTTATGAATATAGTAAATCTCAAGTTCTCTTAAGCCTCTCAGTGCTATTTACAAATCCAGCCAAATTTTCCTGAATCTTTCAGCTTAAAATCTCAAGTCAAAAATAAATGGCCCATTTTAATGGAATGTCAAAACTAATGTGTTGGGTTTGGAAGGTGAGATCCTCTCCAAATGCCTTAAATCTCTCAAATCTACAAAAACAGTATGAATGCAACACACAGGCTTTGCTCTTCTGTCTTGCCGATATGCACAGCTGAAAACCTCCAGGATCTTTTAGGTGAGCGACGGTCTACATTGCTTACAGCTCTCTTGGACTGCAGGGAAAGTAGATGCAACCGACCTCTGACCTCCAGCTGGACGTTTAATCAATCAGTCAATCTTACCATTGCATGAGCTCAGTGAAATCCTTCTCTGTTTTTTTTTTTTTTTTAAAAAAAAAACAGTTGATTACATACAATGATAGATAAAAATCATGTATATTTACTGGGTACATGTTCTGAAACATAAATGCATTGAGGGATGGACAAATAGAACTAATTAACATACTCAGGCTGCAAATCTTTCCCATTCTTTGGGTGGTGTGTGTCCTGTGGTGGTCGTTCCACTTGGCATACAGCGTCACCTCGGGAAGACAGGCCAGCCTCGCGCTTGCCAGGCAGGTGCTTATGCCACTGGCGTATCTCCCGGCCTCGTGACTCTTGGTTCTTGCAGATTGACTATTAAGCAGCATCATTTCCTGGGCTCCTCTTCAATCCTGTTTGTAGAGTGGGGGGATTATTCTTGAAACATTTTTCTCCATCACATAACTTGAACACTGTTAGTTTTACAAATATAAGCCTTTTCATTGGTTTATTATTTCTTTTAAATCAACATAGTTATACCTATTTACAAGATAGAGTATGATATTTTAATACACATGTGCAACATATATGGAGCCAATTAGGATAATTATCATTTTTCTTTTTGTTTTTTATTTTAAAGGAAATGAAAAATAAGGATTTTCTTTTCTGGCTGGCTCAGGCTGCCTTTGGGGCGGGTGTGGTGTGGCCTCTGCAACTGGGGATCGAACCACGGTCCTGCAAGCCTGACTGGGTTTGCCTGTGCAGGTGCTTAAGCAGCTGAGCTAACCGGCAAGCCCGCTTGAAGGATTTTTTTTTTTTTTTGGCTAGGAAATGAAAAATAAGAAAACAGCTCAATAAAATGATACAGAATTTCAAAACAAGATGATAGGAAATTAACGACACTTTTCATTTACACATTGTTATCTTTGAAGTAGTTGCTCAGATTAACGGATATAGGCATACAAAATTGATCAAGCAATTGAACATTAATTATTCCTTTCAATAAACCAATAGAAAATTAGTGCTACAATTATCTTAGCTAATATGTATGCATTCTTCCTTCTTTCTTTTTTCCTTTTCCCATCCCAGTTCTTTCCTTTTGAGCAGTTTCTTTCCCTTTCACAAATTTGCCATTTCTATCTCCTTATACTTGATATTTGGAATCTTGAAGCTTTTTTTATTTCTTCATGAAATAAATACACAGTGGTTTTACAGTCACCCCACTGTGCTGAACACTAGAACTTACTTCTCTTATCTGTCATGGTACCCATTACCCACCCTTTCTTTATAGAAACTGATGGACCTCTCTACATCAAGTAATTGGGTGCTACCTGAGCGGAGTGGAAACCAAGGTCCCACCAGCCGCCTTCCCTGCGTGGGGAGATGATTTCTTTCTTTAGCGCTCCTGGTCATTTTCCTTAGCAGATTTAATGGCTATTTCTTTTCTTTCATTTGAATCTGCAGAGTCCCACCCCAGGGGCTCAAGGAAACCTCTTTTGGGAATTTTCTTTTGTTTCTGCTATTTTATTCTTAATATCATTCCACATAGAAAGACATGCATAGTATACTCCTCTGTCATGTAGTGTAATTAACTATGAACACTGCAGACAGTGGAATATCCCTGACCAGTCAAGGGAAGGTGGAGCCACACAGCTTCGAGGACAGCAGGACACAGTGCAGTTCCAGGGTCCTGAAGAAGGGACATGAGGGTCGGCCCTCTAGCGAGCAGCTGTCAGTAGATGACTCATCCCTAGCATCCTTCTCGCCCTATGCCTGCATCACAGTGAAGTTCCCAGGATGGAAGTCTACTAGCCTCAGTTCATCACACACCAAGCTGTGGTTAGCGTGTGCTGGGCCCTAGGGCCGGGAGCCCCAGGGGAGGGAGGCACGGTTTTAAGTAATCACTCACACTCTAAGCCAGGAGGTGTGTGTGCGGCCATGCAAGACCCGCTCTTGCTGCTGCCTCTGCGTTTGGCAGTTGTGAACCACACTATCCTATTCTCTGTGTGTTCTTTCTCTTTGTGTAGACAATCCTTAATTACTATTTTAATACTGGTTCAGCCTTCCCAATTTTCCAGCATTGGTAAAGATGTTCTTTGACCATTGGAACAGGAGAATAGACAAAGATGCGACAGTGAATGGTGAATCCCACCTTCAGGAGGGAGAGAAAAGGCTGAAAACGGCACTGATGTGGAACAGAGGATGAGCACCCCGTTATTACTTTCACAAAAAATAAGAGATGATAAAAAATACAATGAATGCTTAAAAATAGTGTTGTTTGCAGTACAAGACACATTGACATCACTGTCCAACAAAGTCCCCACTCTTGTTTGGACACACTTATCCCGCCCTTCTTGGCACTCTCTGAAGTAGTCGTGAAGTCTTCTTGGTCCATGTCTGTATGAGGTGTGGAGATGTGGTGAGTGCCTCTGCCAGCCGCGTCCCCACCCGCCTTCCTTGCTGAATCATGACACCATGTGACTTCTGGCTGTTCTCGAAAGTCAAAATGGTCGTGACAAGTGAACATCTTGAATCGATTTAGGACACCCAGGCAACCATGGTAGCACAACTAAAGACAGAAAAGTGGACTTCCAGAACTGCTTCAGGAAGTGCTTCAGAAAGGGCCACGTGTGTTAGAGGGAAGGAGAAGCATTTTGACACCCATCTTGAACACAGCGTTTCAGAACTGGCCATATTATGCTGCTTGTAATGTTAACGTTCTGGGAGTCTGAGGCATACAGATTACAAGCTCAGCTTGGACAACTGAGCAACTTAGCAAGATCTTGTCTTAAAATAAAAAAATACAGAAAAACGGCTGGGGACGGTGGTGCACACTTATGATCCCAGCACTCGGGAGGCTGGGGAGGAGAATCAACCTGGGTTATGTCGTGAGTTCAAGGCCAGCCTGAACTGCATTGTGAGATGCTTTCTCAAACCCACCCCCTCAAGAGAAAACAAACCCAGAAAAAAGGCCTGGGATATAGCTTAGCGTGAACACGAAGGGGGTGGATCTAGGATTACAGAGTACACACTATTGGAGATTTACTGACCCAAGTGTGGCCCTGGGCAGCAAGAAGACCAGGTGGATCCCTGTCATTTGAGTCAGGGTAAGTCATATAGGTGGACCAAGGCGAGAGGGTCTTCCTCTGAACTGCAATGTACCGGTTTATCTGAAGCTCATCTGGCAAGAGTGTGTGTATTCCTGGTGCCAGAATCCAGGAGTGAAACTTTTTGATGACCTCCCTAATGTTTTCACTTGTTTACAATATGCTGGGCAAATACATGTGCAAAGCCAACCAGGATTCTTCAGGGTCAGTCGCGGCTGCTACAACCCCATATGGTGTACCCACATCAAGCTGAGTCCACACCGCCAGGAATTCTTAACACCTGGGCCCTTTTGGTCATCTGATGAGTTCCATGAATCTTTTCTCCAAACAATACATTTAAATGCATCAAGTGAAGCACATAATATTACTAAGGAAATCAATAATGTAAAAATATGATCAACAAATGCACATATATATGATTAATAAATGCATATATATATATATTTATTTATTTGGGACCTTATTACACATGGGCTTGTATGTTACCATAAGAAGTAGCAATGTCTCATAGCAAGTCTAACAGCCTTCTACATTTTCAAATAATGGCAACAGTGAGGATTTTGAGATAACTGCACAACCTGAATGTTATATGAAATTATCCATGATTTCTCTTGGTGATAAAGTCTCTCAGACTACTGTGGTTTGCTGCCTACATTTGTTTTTGAAAGAAATGCTAAATTTCAGTTCGGGTTGGTGAAAATAAAGATGTAATTTCTTCCACCCTCGAGCTTTATGGATCCCATGAATTCACACCACCCAATAACGTCTGTGGTTCTGCGCCCCTGAGACAGACGCATGATGCAGTGCACGTGGTGACTAGCCAGAGGCAGGAAATGGAGACCTTCCAGACCCCAGGCCCGGGATTCATTGCCTGTCAGTGAGAAGGTTTCCTGGAGGGTCTAAAGAGTAGAAAATTCCTCTCAAAAGGGAAAAGTGCTCCTGACAGGTGCACCTTTTGTGAAACAAAGGGGCAGGAAGCAGCATGTTGCATTCTTATGCTCAGAAGATGGGCGGGATTGGCCTGGATCATTTTGGTCCAGATTTCTTTCAGGGACACTTGGGTGTGAATTTCCAGGGACAGTGCAGGCTAAGTAGGAAGAGGCTCTGGCTTCCCACCCACCATGTACTGGGCCAGAGGGACAAGTTCATGTGGCTCCCAATGGCTCAGTTAAGATTTATGCAGATAATCATCTCAGTGGTGGAGACGCAGTTACCACATTTATTATTTGCATATAGAAAGGCTTCTCATGACTTCTATGGCTCCTCACAATTCAACCCTATGCTCCAAAAGGTGAACAGATTTTACATTTAGAGAGTACTAGAAAGGTATATTTGTAGGGCATAAAATATCAATAGTAGATCACATATTAAAGCAAACAGAAAAAACAACATAGGACATTTTATTTTCTAAGATAGGCAAACACAGTGTGTCCACAGGAATCCCTCGGGTTTCAGTGGGAGCAGAGAGCACGTTCGAGGATGTTTGCATGGGCCATCATTTCTAGAATAATTTTATGCCTATCACAAGACAAGATCTGCAGAAACAGCTGGTGGCCCTGGACTCCTGAGGGGCTGTAGAATTAATGAAAGACCCGTGAGTCTCTATCTGTATCTATTCTGCATTTCTTCAATCATGAGGGAGCTCTCAATGTCTTAGTATTCTAAAAAGGTCCTCAAAAATGTGAGGAGCCAGTGCTCTAAAGGATATGCAATTACCTTCATACAAATGTGATTTCAAATTTATTCTCAGTAGATTTCAGGAAACATCAACCTGATCAGTTACTTGCATAATGCACTTCGGAGGCTTGACTTTTATGACACAGTGTACTCAGTCTCGTATACACAACTTTATTTTCCCATCTCTTTCATGTCCTTACTAGTAAGTCCTTATTAGGGAAATACTAGAACCTCAGTTTTTAAGCTCTGTTTCAATATTACATGAAGACTTACATGCCCAGATAAACTTGACTTTGAAGCTGGAAACCTGCCATAAAGATTTTAGGCTGCAATGTTTCTAGGAAAAAGGGCATTGAAATTTGAGCTCAAGTTAGATAACACAGGGAAGAAATTTAATGGAAGCTTTTAGCCCATCTCTGAATAATATAATAGGATGGGGAAATTTATTGGGGGTAAGCAGTCAATCTGGAACATGTTCTTATGAAGTGATTACATAGATGCACATATATGCATGTGCACCTGTGATTAATTTACACATGTATGCACACTTTTTAAAAAAAA
>NW_004524584.1:27359065-27379558 GCF_000260255.1 Octodon degus | reverse complement strand
CACTTATTCTACTGAGCTGTCTCCCCAGCCCTTATGCACACATTTTTATACTTATATATTTTGTCTTTGAGCCAGCTATTTATCTTTATAATCTATATCTTTCATCTTTGAAATAGGAGTTTACAGGTCTGATGGAATTCTGGAGCTTTGCTAGGAAGCAAATCAAGAATAACATTTTCATTTTGCATCTTTTTCCTCTCAGGGAGTGGCCCAATTGTGACCCCAGTGCAAAATGCATCAAGTGGCAAGAAGGTCAGAAGACAGTGGCTACAAGTACTCTGAAGACTCACCATCTTCCCAAACCCCAAGCTCTTCCGAAATGGGGTAACAGACCTGGAAGTTGCGTGTAAGAAATCAGAACGCTCAGAAGCAACGTCTCCCTCAAGCTTGGAGACCGATTTGATTTCCAGGGTGAGAGCTCAGGTTGATAAAGTGTTGGACCAGTTAAGGAGAGAATGCAGAACAGTCAGTGGCTCATCTTCACCACAAGGGACAAGATGTAAACACAGAGCTCTCACACTCGGGACCCTTCCTCTTGAGTGTGCTTGTGACTCAATGTGCCTCTTCCTTGGGCACTTCTGCTGTTCTACTACAAGATACGGGGCTTTGTAAGATGTCAGCAGGAAGGATTCTGCCATCCTTAAGGTCATTTAGACTCTGACAGTGGTCGCAAGAGGTGTAACGGTGAGCTAGAACAGCCTGGTAAAGGTTGGGCAAGATTCGCCTCCTTAAGAGGATCTGAGCATGCAGAAGTGTTCAGCAGGCAAGCTCATGTGGAATAAAGATCGTTTCTCACAATTTGGTTCTGGAGGAATCACCCCCGGGCTTGCTACCCTGCTGTCCTGGACAGCTGCCAAGCAGACCCGGAAGCCTGGCAGCTCCTGAAGGCTTCTGTGAGGTGGAGGAGGCTTGCGATGCTGCTGGGGTCGCTAGAGAGTAACGACTGCTTCTCACCTCCCACGCAGAGGACAGTGCTTCAGAAGACTGCAGATTTATGTGAGCATTTTATTTTAGCTATTTTAATAAGAAGCCAAAGAGGGAAAATGTGTTTGTCTCCACTGCTGGTGACTCTGGAGCAGGGCTCCCACCCGAGTGTTCCTGAGATCCGAGGAATGATCCTTCCTAGCTGTGTGTGGCCGTCGTGTGTGTGTGGTCAGATGTTTGGTGTCATCTGTGGCTTCCGCTAGATGCTAGCAAGGTCCCCCAGTCGTAACACCTAAAAATGTCCCCATATACTGCAGAATGCGCCCTGGGAGGGGCGAGGTCTCCCTGGGTAGTAGCCCCTGTGCTATGGTGCCCAGTGCATCTCTAGCCCACCTGGCTGTACCTGAATGTCACTAGTAAGTGCTAGCAGGCTTCCCACCCTGCAGACAAATCCCAAGGTCAGTCCCATGCTGGGAATCAAGCTAGCCCCAGAGTCGGGTAGTCCCAGCGTAGCAAGGTGTGAACAGCACGGAAATGCTTTGCTGCCTGTGAATCTTCTTCCCCATACAGGGGACCTGGAAGGAGGTGAATCACAGCGTTGCTGGCCCAAGGCACACCAGTCAGTAATGGCAAACTCATCCAAGTCTGGGGATCTTTACATTAATTCATTTTTGTGTTAGATATCTCAGACTCTTTGGATAAGTGTTTAATCACATTCAGGTCCTATTGTCCACACAGACAGTCTGTCTGTCTGTCTGTCTGTCTGTCTGTCTGTCTGTCTGTCTCTTTCTATTGCCCCACATATTGAGCTTAACCATATGGCATAAGAGGAAGGAGAAGTTTACAAGCTGTCAGTGTACAGAAGCGGAGTTCTTAGCTGTCTTTGATTGGTTCTTACAACATGCATTACAGTGACCAGCCATGTCTAAGAAACAGAAGCAACAGGAACTGGGTAGCTCCAATATATTGGTGGGGAGGGGCATTTCTGCTACAATGTCAAATACAGTCCCTTGGTTGTGTGAGTCAACTTTTAAGACTGTACTCATCTCACAAAACTAAAGAATCCACGCTTGCTGTGATTTCCCTATTTCTTCCTTCCTTCCTTCCTTCCTTCCTTCCTTCCTTCCTTCCTTCCTTCCTTCCCTTAGCGCCTGACAACTGTCATTCTACTCTATGTTCCTATGAATTGGAGTACTCTGGGGGCCACAGATAAGTGGAATCATGCCGTGTCTTTTGTGACAGCTCATTTCCCCCAGCATGGCATCTTCCAGCTTCAGCTGCATTGTAGCGTGAATTCCTCTTTCAGGCTGACTCCTGCCCTCTGCATGAGGTGCCACATTTGGCTTATCTATTCCTCCATCAATGGACAGACCCTTGGGTTGTTTCCCTCTTTTGGTTACTGTGTATAGTGCTGCCATGAACACAGGTGCCCAAATACCTCTTCAAGACTCTGCTTTAGTCAGTGTGGAGATTTCTCAAAGGCTAGGATTAGAGGTCCCATTCTGTACAGCTATCCCTTCTGGATATCTTCCCAGCAGAATTGAAAACATCATATCACAATAATATATATGCACCCATGTTTATAGCAGCACAATTTGTCATAGTTCAATCTTAAACACAACCTAAATGCTCATCAACTGAAGAAAGGATAAAAAAGATGTGATTTAGGGCTGGCAAGATAGCTCAGTGGGCTAAGTGTCTGCTTTCACAAGTGCAGGGACCAGGGTTTGATCCCTGGTCCTGCATGCTGGGACGGCCCAGCTAAGCCAGCGACAAAGTCTGGGCATGGTGGCACTCACCTGTAGTTCCAGTGATGAGGAGGCTGAAAACAGGAGGATCACTGTGGGATCTGAGCAGCTGTACCAAATACACGAGAAAACAAAAAAAGAAAGACTCGAGGTTTTTATAGGCACATGGATGCACCTAGAGACCATACTTATCAGTGAAGTAAATCAGACCTTCACACATAAATTGCATGTTGTCTCCCTAGCTTAAGAATCTGAAAGAGTAAATAAGATCCAAAAGGTAAAATAGAGATTTTGAAAAGAGAAAAAAAGAAAAACTGCTCACAGGGAAAGAATAACTGCAATGGGGGAAAGGAAACAGGAAGGGAGGAATACGTATGCACAAGACAGTTAAGACAATCATGCTGCTGATTTCTATTGGTTTGTTGAAGGAGCAGTTACTGTTCCTGTGGTCTGATCAGCGTTACACGCCTGCATCCAGTGACAAGACAAGATGCAACGTACCAGCCATTGTCAATTTCCTGTCATTTGTTTGGAAATTCTGTATAGCTTTTATTTTTTAAATTCTCTTTAAGAAAAGGGACTCTGCTTCCAGTTGTTTAGCATATATATCCAGAAAGAATTGCTCGCTCATATGGCAGTTCTATTTTTTCTTTTTAACTTTTAAAGGAGCAATCGTACTTTCCCAATAGTGGCAACACCATTTCACATTCCACAAGGGCCGTAGCCTTGCCAGCATTCGCTGTTTTCCGTATTTGTGATTAAGGCCATTCCGATGGGGGTGAAGTGATATCTGACATGATTTTCACAATAATTAGTCATGCTGATGTGCTTCTTGGCCATATGTATATCTTCATTGAAGAAAGATCTTTGCACATTCTTGGATCCTCTTTTAACTGGGCTCTTGTTGATATTTCTTTTTTGATGTTGAAAATTAATAGCATCTAGTTGGTTGTGGGCAGTGTGAAGCTCATCAGCAAGGCTGTATTGATCCAGGTTAGTTCTCAGGATGTAAAAGGTCAACAGATCAGGAGAAATACCATTGTGACACTTAGTAAAGTTGGCATTAGACCTTTAATAATTAAGCAGACTTTCTCAGAGACTTCTCCGACAGATTTTTCCACCTTTCAGGCCCGCCTCCTCCCCCTCTCATTTGCTTGACAACTCTGCCCACCTGTCCTAGTTACTCTTCTCTTGTTGCTGGGACAAACACCTGACACTCAAAGTGAGGGAAGGAAAGGTTTAGTTAGCTCACAGTTGCTGGAGGTCTCAGTGCATACTCAGCTGGCTCCAAGGCAGCCTGGCACATGGCAGAGGGCAGACTTGCGTGATGGTGGCGAAGAGCAGAGAGTAAAAGGGAGGAGCAGCAGCAACAACAGCTACCGGGAGGAAGCCTGTCTCCTTTAAGTTGCATTCAGGCCTTCTGCCCCAGGCTGGGTGTAGCACTCACAGCCATAATCCCAGTGGATCACGATTTAATCACAAACTGTAGAAGTCTGAGCCATGACTGCATGAGGCTTTGGGGGTTCATCTAGACACAAACCATAGCATCATAGAAGCTGGCTGAAGCCAGTTCCTGGCACTTCACACACAGACTTGGTTTCCTGGGATCTGAAGGCTCAAGAGAGAAGGAACTATGGGGCCTTCAGGCTGTGTGCTTATTGCCTGTCTGTTCTGAGCAGAAGGACTCATTATGCACAGCGCTTACAGAAGTATTTCCAGTGAGGAGCAGACATGGGCACAGGTTAATTAAAAGCAGATCTTGCTAAACAGAGGCAATTGATTCTTTGATGATAATCACTGATTTTTTTTGGCAAGAGCAGAATGAGAGACCTTAATTTAGGTAGCAGCTTAACATTATGCTGCTCGATTATGCCCCTTGGAAACAATGAATTTGGAAGTAGAAGTGAGAGTTGAACTCCAAGGTGAGCTCATTCTTGAGAAATACCACGCCGTGGATGTACCCTGGTGAGACCGTGTGACGCGCTGGTGCTGACCCCGGGCAGGCGCGCCCTTGCTGTCACACCACTGGCTCTGGGCTCTGGGGTGGACACAGTCTGTCCTGATGACCTCATGTCCTCACTTCTTACAAACACTTGACATTCAAGTACTTGTTGAGAAAATGAATGAAGGCAGGGCGGAGCCAGCCCAGGTTGGTGAAGGGAAAGGCTGCAAGCACTTGCCAGCTATGAGCAAAATTTGGGCACAGACAAAGCTGGCTTTTCCTTTATGCTGCGGCTGAACCTCACCAGCACAAGCACCAGCTGCTGCCGGGCATCCTAGCAGATCTCCACCCAGGGCTCCTGCTCCATCTCGTCCCTTAGTTCTCCTCTTGCTGCCCCAGGGCTCCAGGGCTTGCCAACAGGGAGTAACATGACAGTGACCAGCTCAGAAATAGGGATTATAATGTCCAGTCCTGGCTGCCTGGAGAAGCCAGCCTTCCCACTCCCTCATCCCCCTCAGGTTCCTGCTCTCCCCTCTAAGAAACCTGGACCCCTCAAGGTCTACAGCCGAAAAAGGGTAACTTGTAACTCCTCTTCTGCTACCTGGAAACTCCTTCTGTGAGTGGCTCAATTACTTTCCTCTAAGTGAATCCAGTCTCTCAAGTAGCTGGGAAACACTGAAGGCAGGAGTGACAGTCTGCCTTGGGGTGGGGCTGGTGTGGCGTGTGGTGCCGGGGATGAAAGTGAGGTCCCTGCGCTTGCCTAAGCTTGCCCAAGCAGGTGCTTTTAGACTGCTGAGCTATCTGGCCAGCCCAATGTGCCATAACAGAACATAAGAATGTCACTCATGTAGGAGAAATGCATGCAGCACGCTTCTCCACGGAAGTGGCATTGACCCCAAGGAGGTAAACGCTCACCTGGAGGGGTCAGCAAAACATCTGGGAGGACACAGCAGTTTGTGGACCTCCAATGGGCCATGGTGCATAGGCAGATAAAGCTTTTCTGTGCTACTCAAGTTCTATGCAAAGAAATGGTTAGGGAAAGAGCTCTGTGTGGAGAGGAAAAGGGATGGAAAAGGTCCAATATAGTGGTATGCATCATTCCCCAAATCTCAAGCCTGGCTCACCATTTGATTTTTTGTGGGAAGCTTCTCTTTCTTCTCAGACCATAATGATGTTGGTGGCCAGGGACACAAAGGATGAAACCACCTCCCAGGCTTGCTGCTCAGTGTGTCTTTGGCGTCTCTTCTTGTTATGACCTAGTTTCCCCAAAAGGCACCAGTTAGGTGAGGATCAGAGTGTACATGAATTAGCACAGAAAGTTGACATGAGCTCTCACTTTCTGCTATTGCTCAGAAAGAAGTCTGACCTCTTTTTGTGGTCTGGGAAACTTGGGCAGGCTTTCTCTCTGGCTTTGCTTTATGACCAAGTCATCCTGACTTCTGACACATGTCTCCCTTTGAGACTTATCAGAGAGAAAAGACTCGGTGTGTTCTGTGACTTCCTTGCTTTTTTCAAATTAATTTTTATTGTGTGTATTTAAAGGGTATGACACGGTGTTACAAGATACATATATAGTAAAGCAAATGGACATACTCACCATCTTTCACAGTTTCCCCATCTTCCTCTCACCCCATGATTACAGCTGCTTTAATCTTCCAACAAAACTCCTCACTACAGTCTGTGGTTATTAGCCGCTGCCTTTACCTTGCACATCGGATCCTGTATTTGGAATTGTTCACCCGGCTCACTCGCTACTTTGTGCCTTTCTTTCCCCATTTTCTCCTCCCCACCCTGACCTTGGTAACCCACAATTTCCTTCTCCATCGATATGCTGGACTTCTTGAGAAAGAGTCCTCATAGAAGCCAGGTCATGCAGTTTATCCTTTTCGTGCACCTCTGATTCCCTTTAGCGTAATGTCAGACCTTCCACGTTTTCTAGCATAAAACAGCACTAAAATGAAACCTGAACGATATCATGATGCTGCTGCTGCCAATAAAGGCAAATGAACGTCGGGCTCTATTTAGAAAATGAACGTGGAGGAGATGACTTCCTTCCCTTCGTTTCTCATATCCAAGGAGCTAACTTTTTGTTTTCTTTTGTTAGAGGCAAATTGAATGCTTGCATTCTTTCTGCTTGCTCTGTACTATTTTGCCTAGCAACTTCTCAGTGATGATGTGAAATTATAACCTGTCCCAGTCCATGGGTTCTCAGCCCTGTTTTTATCAAGACTTCAGAAATAATGATCTGGCCCCCAAACCTCTGCCAAGGTTGGGGAGAGGGGCTGGGGAGGCTGAGTGCCTTCAGAAGGAGCATGTGTTCTTATGGGGTATGACTGGAAACTATGGTGTATTTTTAAAAAATTTTTTATTCTTTTGAGCAGGGCCTCCCTACACAGCTCAGACTCATAGTGATCCTCTTGTCTTGGCCTCTCCAGTGCTGGGATTACAGGTGCACACCACCAGGCATGATTACAGGGCACCCAGAGTTCCTGGCAACCCGGGTCCTTATGCTTGCCTAGCAGGCGCTTAGACCATCAAGTTATCTTACCAGCCCTAGTGTGTGTATAAACTCAAAAAAGACACATTGTCATGACCCTCTCTACAATACTCCCCTTTTCTTGGAGCACACAGCCCATCCTTCTTGTCATGACCCTGTCTACAATACTCCCCTTTTCTTGGAGCACACAGCCCATCCTTCTTGTCACTTTTTGAAGCAGTTCTGGAAGTCTCCTTTGCTGAGTGTTTTTAGCCGTGTGGTTGTGGCTGCCTCAGTGTCCTGAATCTCTACCTTCCACGGTCCTTCTGACTTTAGGAAAAAGTCAGAAGTTGCATGTACCAGCTTCAGTGCCTAGAGCAGGCGAGAACACACTGTCATGGCTTTATTTGGCAGAAATTGCTGTAAACCTTTTGGATTGATTCAGGATAGTGGAACAACCATGGCAGGAAAACTGATGGATTTTTAAAATCAGTTTTTTCCTTGTGGTACTGGGGATCCAACTGAGGACCTTGTGTTCCCAGCAGGTGCTGATGCTGCTGAGCTAACTCCCCTACCCTATGGCAGGACAACTGAAGACGCTCAGGAAAGAGGACTTCCAGAATAGCTTCAGAAAGTGGCAAGAAGGCTGGGATGAGTGTGTTCCAAGTTTCCAGGAGCGTTAATGGCTTTTATAGTAACAAGCGCTTGATTTCAATATCCATCATAGTTTCTGATCACGTCTTATATATTTCCTTCCGCAAAGCAAGGTGGGCCGACATCTTCCACAAGACAGATTTCATCCCAGATATTTGCAGAATAAGCCAAATAAATCCTCAACAGACCCCACTGCTGCTTGCACAATAATGTGCAGTATTCGCAACCATTTTTAGGTCAAGATCCCAGAATAAGTAAAACACTCAGACGATCTTAATGAAGATGTGTAGCTGGGCCATTCACCTGGTTCACTATGTGCTGTGTCCACGGCAATGTTTTCAGCCTCTCTGCTTAAGGCTAACAGCAGAAGACAAAGTCTGAACTTCAATGTTGTCTTTTTGAAATTCTGTTTCCCAGGGGTAACTAGCCGGATGGTTGGTGTCCTGCAGTGATCAGATGCCCATACGTTTTGTAAGAAATTTGATAAAGTTAACTGCTCTAGTCAGGGTTGGCAAGGAAAACATACAGGACATACAGTTCATAGAATTATTTTAAAATAGTCACCCAAAGAGTCATATACAAAGAGAGTGCAGGAAATCTGTCCATTACCGAAGACCCACAGAGTCCAGCTGAGGGCCCAGATTCCACGGCGATGTCCTGCATGAGTCTAGCTGATGACCTAAAGCCCCTGACAATGGTGATGCAGGTCTGTTTCACGGATTTGCACTGGGAAGGCCCAAGGTTGAGTGATGGAAGCTAGAAAATCTGTGGCAGTGAGGTAAAGGATCTGGGCTAGCAGGCTGAGGGAGTCAGGAAGCTTCTTGAGGAGAATTTTTTTCTCTCCAGGAGATTGAACAGTGCACCATGTTCCCCTCTGGAGCCAGGAATCCATGTTCAAAGTAAAGACCAGAGCTCCCCCAAAGTCAACTGGAGCCTTTCTCAGTGACATAAGGTCCCAAGCTCCTCCAATGATGAGAATAGCTGAGTTCATATAGGGAAAGCCAGCATGACAAGCTCCCCCAGGAGAACCAACAGTCCTAAGAGAACAAACAGTTCCCTAACCACACGTCTTTTTCTTCTCCAGTTCTCCTTTTATTTTGTTGACAACCACCCTCAGGTGGCCCTCCATACCAGCACTGCACCGATTCAATTCGTATTATGGATTGACCACCAGTTATCAACCCACCATGTTAACTTCTCCACTTCCTGGTCTCAATAACTAGAAATCATTGCTAACCTAGAATATAAAATTCAAAGAGCCTGACATGCTGAACTAAGGAATTCAAAGTTTCCTTCATTCTTCTCAGATTCATATAGTTGAGACAGTGAGCCAAGATGGAACTTCCTGACCATCCAGAAGGAAGGTTCTCTGGGATCAAGGGTGACATGGCCCACAGTCTGTAGCTGTGAGGGAGGCCACTGAAGTGTCAAGTGAATGGGTTCCATGCCTAACCCCCCTGGTGACTCTGCATTGGTAGGGAGACCAGTACTATTTGGAGATTGCTAGAAGACCAGATTAAGTCTCAGTGGACCCCAGGCTGCCCTTCTCTACTGCTTCAGCCTGGGACACTCTGCTGGAGGCAGCTGGTGGGACCTGGCACATTTCCCACACACAGCTCTAGTGCAATCCAAATGCATTTCTATTATGACTGGGTCTCTTTAAATTGTTAATATCATATCTAGTTAGACCTATGTATATGCTTAAAAATTGATTTAAACTACATTATTTCCTCCTGAAAAAGGAATCAAAGTATCCCTACCAATAAAAAATAGATTTGAATATGAAAATAGTTAATAAAAATGGAATGAGAAACTGTAAACTAAAACATGTAAACACACACACACACACACACACACACACACACACACACACAAGGAGACAAAGGACTGTGCAACAGAATAGCAAACAAATGATTTCCTTAAAGGAAATTTGTAAAATTTGCCAAGAGTAATGGAATCTTTATGACTTTTAAATAAATCAGGGCTCTTGGCAGAATGCTGATTTGCATAAGCATGCATTTTTTTCCTGTTGGAATCCTAACTCTGAAAAGGAACGTTGGTTTTGTTAATCAGTAAACAAGTGTACTGCGTATGTCATATTTACCATATCTTTTCTTAAATATTTGATTTTGAAATAATGCATTTAATGGCTGTCTCCCTGTAGGAACCGCAAGACTAGAGTTAGAGGCTGCAGGCATTTGCTGCAGGGGCTGGGAGTCACAGAGACTGGAATTACCTGCCAAGCTGCTGTAGCCCTTGGTTCTTTTCCACATCCCTGTTTGCAAACAAGCTCCGATGTATAATGCATGTGTATTGACAAGCACTGCATGTAGAGGCTCCAAGATGGATGATAATAAACATGACTCACTTCAGCTGCTCCTCAGCTGAATTCCACCAAGATCTATTTCTTAATTGAGTACAAACCCAGCCTGAGAGCTCTTTGCCACCCTTCAGACAGGGTGGCCCAGTCCTTTTGTGACTCCTGACCTCCACAGCCTGGGGGAGAGAAGGTCCAGATTTGGGATGCCCAATGTAAGAGAGAAAGTGTGCCCTGCCCATGGTGTAGGAGGGCTGCTGGACTCAGGGATCCAGAGGCTGGGTTCTGGGCACCTCTACGAATTAGATCCCTGGTGTGGGGAGAGGCACCATAGCTTTGGGTCTCCTTTTCTTGGACTAGAGGAATTTGAATTAAACTCTCTGCTCCTTGACTCACCTCCTACTCTGCTCCCCTCCACGTAGCCTGAAAGAATGGCCTTAATTAAACAGGAGGCTGTGGAGGGGAAGACAAGAGGGGGCCAAGGCACTTCTAGAGCCAGTTAGTTCCCTGTATTCTTTCTCATAGGAAAGGTGCCTGCGGAAAGGGGAGGCCTCTGTGAGCTGGGGTCTACTCCCTGTTTCTGCTCCCTTTCTAGTTCTTTAAGCATAAAATATAAGACTTCATCCCCTTGGCTCCGTTGGGACCCTTTGCCTACTTTCTGACAGTGCCCGTATATATAGAAGTCTAAACATTTACTTCAGCATGAATTATATTTAAAAGTGTGTCAGGGCAACTACATATTTTGCCTGAGCAAAAGTTACTTTCAGAAAATTAGGGTTTTTTTTTTAATGTTTCTTGCTCATATTTACTAATCTCCACATCTCTCTAGCATTTTTGGATTACTAATCTCCATTTTTATAGATACTGGGTTAAAAATTTAGTAGTAGCTATTTATTTAGCAGGTCACCAAATGAGGTCCATTTTTAAGGAGAAGAAGAAAAAGGACAAACCTCTCCTCTACTCTAATTGAATTTTCTCCAAGGCTTTTAACTATCATAGCATGGGATTGAGTGCTGTAAAAGCTTCTAAATTTTAAATATGCTGCAGTTAAACCAATAGACTAAAACCTAGTTTGAATTATAGCTATGAAACTGCATTATTTGAGAAATGATTCCAGCACAAATGCCATAAAAGTGATGATTTTAAAAATTTAGGTCCCCCCATTTCCCATGAGATGGTTCCTGTGGTGACTTTAGGCATTTGGTTCAAAACTACATCAGAATGGATAAGATACAGTAATCGAACACATATGTGTATGTCAAAATCCATACCGATAAAAGCGTCTTTAGCTTCCTATGTGTTTTTCAGTAGCTTCTCCCCCGGGGGCATGGATGTTGAGTCTGAGTGCCGGCTTTCATGTTGTTTCTTGCTTTAATCAATCAATCCAATCAATCAGGTCCTCATTCTAATTGGTTATCATTTATTGGGTCATTCCTCTATGATTATTCACAAAAAATGACTCCTACCTGTTACATGTTTTAGTAATTCCCCCTGAATTCCATGAGATCAAGGAATGACATTTAGTTACTTCAAAGCAGGAGACTGAGTCTCAGACAAGCGATGTGAAGTGGCCTAGAATGAAGGTTTGAGGACCAAGCGCAGAGAGGGAAGAGCGTGCGTTGCTTTACACTGTGGGGAGGCGCTGGCTGGTGGAGTGTCAGGTTTCTTCCCTGCAGAGTCTTGGGAAGCTTGGGAACTCACAGAGCACTGGATCATGCGTGGCATGCAAATAGTGGGGATGGCATGCCACGCTGGAGGGGACACTGCCTGTGAGCACGCGCGGCAACCACCCATCTTCTTCATGGTTACCTTTGCCAAACTTTAGTGCCAGACCTGGGAAAGCTCAGTTCTTTTGAGATAAATCCTAATCCAGCTCTCTGGAGATGCTCATTCAGCTAGACCAATGTCAAAAGATGAGGTTCTCTCAGTTTGGGGTGTGGTCCAAGGACACCTTCTAGGAAGCTTTCAGAATGTCCACGGAGGAAGATGCTACTTGGACTGTCACAGCTCAGGAAACCTCAGAGTAGACCCTGCTCTGTAGACCTGTACACTGTCAGCCCTCAGTGGTGGATCTCCTCCTAGCCTTATGAGCGCTCACTGGAGAAGCGCTTCCCCACACTTGAGTTTCTAGAGGGAGAGCTCAGTCCCCTCCCCACGAGAGCATAGGAGTTGAGGGAGTGACCTGGATTCCTCCCTCCCTGCGGGGCTCCTCCTGGCGGCGTCAGCTGTGCAGCTGTCCTGCTTATGCCTTTGGGTGGCACCCAGGTTTAAGGGCTCTGCCTGTATACGGGCCAGGACCAGGGTGTCCTCTGGCTTGGTGCACTGGCTGGGCTAAAATCTGCCTGTCCACGTGCACTCTTCCTAGGTGAACCTGGGAGGGGATTTCTGGAAAGGATTAGCATTTGACTCATGAGACTGAACAAAGCAATCTGCTCCCCAGTGTGTCGAGCCTGAACAGGACTAGAAGACAGAGAAACAGCGAGTTTGCTCTCTGGGCTTAGACCTCTGTCCCTTCCTGCGAACAACATTGGTGCTCCTGGTTCTAGGGTCTCAGACTCAGGCTCCACATGCCCATGTGAGGCATCCCTAGTTCTTAGGCCTGCATGGTTGATCTGAGCTACACCTTAGACACTCCTGGACCTTCAGCTTGTGGACAGTAGGCATGGGTCTTTGTGCTCTCTCCATCTCAAGAGCAGATTCCCACAATTATCTATCTATCTATCTATCTATCTATCTATCTATCTATCTATCTATCTGTCTATCTATCTCTTCATCTTATTTATTGTGCTTTTCCGAAGAATGCTGACTTTCTTCTAAATTAATACTCTCTTTCTGACTTTTCTCTCTGTCCTGTGGTGTCATTTGGTGAGGCAGGCAGGCATGCATGCTTGTGTGCATACTATTTTCCTCACTTTGTCTTGGCTCCATTTCCAGCTGCACTGACAGCTCCCTGGGACAGGGTTGTGCTCTGTGTTCTTTGCCGTCCTCCTCCTCTGCTCCTGCTCAGAGACATGTTTTTCTGGCTGTGGACTCCAGCCAGGTCAGGCCTCAGCAGTAACAGCCAAGAGGACCATCGTGTCCAGGTCTGTCACTAGTCACCTCCTAGCCCCTGTCTCACAGAATTTCCACCTCCTCCCTATTAAGTCAAAGATGCCTCCTAAGATCATTCTTGACCAGTTTTTCGTGTCCCAGTGTTTTTTTTAACATTCTTAAAATGAACCCAAAATAAAACTAAACAAAAATGAACAAAAAGCTTTGTCTTTTACCTCCAAAATTTAGTTAGTCAAGAACTCATGCAGTAAAAGACATCATTTAGAAGATAAACATAAGCATGGCTACATCCACTTGGTCCTTTTGTCCTTCTCAGGGTCTGAAATAGCAAATTTTTAGGTACAAGGGACAGACACTCAACTCAAACTTACTCAATGGATATTTTTCCTATTACAGAAGTCCACGGTAGCCTGCATGAGCTTAGGTTTGAGGGGTGCAAGAGGAAACCAGCATGCTGCCTCTCTATCTTTGGTTTCTCCCCTCTAGAGGCAGCTGTTTCTGAGGAAGGTTCTACACATGTGCCATGCACAGCTGGTTCCAGGCCTTCCCCATACAGGGACTTCACGGGAGCTCCAAATCCCACCTCCTTTTTGATCAAGTTTATGAAAAGTCCTGATGGGAATTGGGGGATTGTGCCCTGGCTCCAGTGGACATCTGTTCTTGCAATAATCCTGTGGGCCATGGACGTGTGTCTCTCAGATTGATCAAACCCAAGTTGCAACCCCTTTCCTAGGACAGGGAGAGAGGTCAGCCTCAGGTGTGTGCATGGCGAGATGTTCCTGTGAGGGGAACATAAGAGAAGAGATGTGGGACTGCAGAAAGCGCTAATTACAATAGCCTATTCTAGCAAATGTACAGCACTCAGCACAAGATGGCTTCAGGCATCTGAGTTTGTTCATGCAAGCTGCTGGACTCACCCGTTTTGTGTTTTCTTGTATTTTCTCTGATGGAAAATGTGATGAAGAGGGCATCTTTTACCAGTATCTAAGAGGCTCCTTCACACATCTGTGTGACAGGTTTCGTGATGTAGGTAAAGCCCAGTATTTATAATACTCGACCTTGAAGTCAGATAAATTTGTTCAGGGACAGTAATGCAGACAGGAGAGCAGGCCCTGACTGTGGCTCAGGGCTTGCGGGCTAATGGTGGTGCTCAGCTAGGTCTCCACGAAAGGGAAAGCCTTGGTGGATTTTCCGTGTCATCGCACCTGGTAATTGAATACTGTTTTGTGTTTGAGCCGCCCTATTATTATGAAACGAATTCTCTCCCACTGCATTGCATAGAGAGGCAAAAATTGATTGTCAACAAATTTGTTGTTTGGACGTTACTTCTCAGAATAAATTGCACAGGGAAAATAGTCTTTATGAGGGTGTTGATATATTTGTAATAGGATCTCTCTGTCGCTGATACAGTAGATTACAAATGTTTTCAAGGGAAAATATTTCAGTAGGTTTATCATACAAGCAGTTTGTGCTAGTTTTAGAAAATGGAGTTTCTTCAGCGTCAGGAAAATCTGATAGCATTTAGAAAACAAGACACACACAACACCCTCTCGTCACTGACAGTCCAGGCCGTTCACGGTGCCATCCTTTCTAATTACGTACTTGGCGGAATTATGTGCAAGAAAAGCTACTAGTAGCACTCAGTAGCGCTCGAGCAGTGTGCTAGTTAGGGTTCACTTACAAGAACAGAATCAGTAGAAAATATATGTATAATTAAGCAGGGATTTATTAGGCAGGCTTGCGGGACGGGAAGGGGAGGAGTCCCAGTGGTGGAGGAATCTAAAAGCATCTCCTCAGGCCTGGAGCCGGCAGCCCAAGGCTGAAGACTAGAAGCTCACTGTAGTCCCTGGTGTGAGAAAGCTAAAGAGTCTGCGTGGGAAGGCGCAAGGACCTGAAGACCAATGTGCGAGGACCAGAGCTCCTCCGAAGGAAACCTCCTTCTTATATCCTTTACTCTGCCCAGGCTCCCGCCTATTGGCTCGCGCCACTCACGTCCGGGTGGGTCTTCCCTTTGCAGTGCGCTGACCTGACTGCCCATCACTGGGACACAGAGCTTTACTAACGAGCCAGGTGTTGTCAGTTGACAAATCACAACTAGTGGTCACAAGAGGAAACTGCTCTCTTAAAATTTCTGTATTGTTGGAATAACTGTAACTGGCCCTGCAGAAGGAGGGGGATGCTCCCTGGGGAGAAGCGGACCATGGTTTATTTGCTCCCGAGGTCTCCATGCTGGCGTTGCGTTGTCCGGCGTGTACCACTGTCCCTGTGGGAGAGGTCCTACCCAGGTGATGCGCAGCACCACGCCCTCGCTGACTCCTGGGATGAAGCCAGAGAGAAGTCAGCTGCAATGAAAGGAAGGTGACAGGACGCTAGTGCCGCTTCCAAAGGGGCATAGGAGCTCTGAGCCCACGTGGTACGACAGCCAAGTGGGCTTTTCCCATTTCTGCACCCAGAGCAGCGCACGACGCTGCACACTCAGGCGAACTGGGCCTCACTCGGGGCCGCTGCCTTGTGTCCTTCTGCCCTGGATACCAACAGTCAGGCAGGATTTCCTTCTATCGTTATACAAAGGTGCAGAGAGGGATGTGCGGAGACAAGTCCATTTGCATTCCAGAGAGAGACATCTAGAGACCTAGGTGTATGAATAATTTATGTGATGGCATAATGTAACGACATGTCATATATTAATATGCGTTCTGTGCATCAGCGTTGTCGCATGCACCTCATATATATCTAATACGCATTATATGCCATATATTAATGTCACATACCATATTCATCCAGTATCAATACCTTAGTAACAGATGTCGTAGGAACCATATTATGTATGACGTATAGGTTTGAACACACCTTTATTTATTGAAGCATAAACATTGTGGTGGGCCATGCCCTCTGGTCCTGTTCCTGCCTCAGGCCCAGCCTGGACTCCGGGCCTTGTGGAGAGGACCTGTGGGAGCTCCTCTTCTGAGGGTCTGGATCACACTTCTCCTCCGCCCTCCGTGCTGTCTCAGTTACTTTGCTGAAGCACAACGCCCCACACCCACCTTGGAGGAGGAGAGCTTTATTCTGGCTCATGTTTTCAGCCTCTAGCGGGCTGGTCCCAGTCAGGAAGACATGTGGAAGGGCCTGTGGGAAAGACAGCTGCTGACATCCTGGTGGCCAGGAAGCAGGAAGGGAAGGGCAGAGCCTTACCAGGCCACACCCCCAGCCACTACTTCTTCCAACCAGGCCACACCCCCAACAGCACGCTCAGCTTTGAACAGTGGCCCCGTGGTCCAACCCCCTTCCCAAGCCCCCACCTCTGAACACAGGAGCTTATGGTGGACGTTGTTGCTTGAATTGGTACCATATACCTAATGGACTAAGATCTAGTTATTTATTTATTTATTTATCAGTTTGGTACAGGTCTACTACAGAACTCAGACTCATAGTGATCCTCCTGTGTCAGCCTCTCCAGTGCTGGGATTACAGGTGTATGCCACCATGCCCAGTTTCAATGGCCAGAATGACATGCAGTACTGGGGATTGAATCCAGGTCCTTGTGCTTGCCAGGCAGGTACTCAGACTGTCAAGCTGTCTCCCCAGCCCTGCTTCTTCTGTTCTTAGCACCCTGTGGCCAACTGTGGAGGATTGCAGTATGTGCTGGGACTCATAGTTAAGAATGGGCCCTCTAATGGATTTTGCTAGAAACTCCAATTCCCTTCTCTCTGCCTGAGCATCCAAGAGTGGAACCAGCCCATGAGGATGTGGAGCACTGGGCCCAGAACTGCTGGCTTCTTAGGTTTACCCGTGTTGATGTAAAGTCACATGTACATCGTGTTACTGTGCTGAATTTGGGGTTACACTCTCCTGCCCCTGAAGGTGCATTCTCATTTTGAGAACACATCACAGAATGAACACAGGGCCTTCCTGGCTGCGAGTGCCTCATTCTTGAGACCTGTAGATCTCTGACTGCTTAAGAGGCAAGCGGCCCTCACGGCTTTGGGCCTGGATTGCTTGGAGGGGCCCATACAATGGCAGGTACATCTTTGGTTCAGGGTTTAAGGCTTGCTCTCATGCCTTCTCTATCTGTGGTCCCTGCCTAGGCCCACTGCTGAGAGCAGCAGGTGAAATTTGGTGCTGTCTGCCCCTGTTCGCTGTGGCCTCTGCAGCACTGTTACTCTTGGCAGGCCCACAAGGCTGGTGGCTGGAGTTCACATGCCTTTCAGCTTCCCTGCACCCCTGTCTGGCTCCTAGAGAAAGGAGGACACGTGCCCGGGCCTGTGTATGTGGGGAGTGCGTGTGTTTAGTGCTTCAGTATCTTGCTTGCGTGCACAATTCTAAGAACGTAATTTATTCAGTAGGCACAATGACTTCTCCAGGAGACACATTTTCATTATTTAAAAATATTTCAGATTTTTCTACATAGTGGGATATTGCCTCATTTGAAACATGTTATTCTTTGATGAGAAATATAAATATATATATATGGCTGGTATTAATTTAATTTGTAGAAAGATTAGAGAAAAAGCTTTATCTTTGGGTTAGCTAAATGCATTTCCTTTCTGCTCAAAAGATGCTGTGGTGGATAACTGATGGTCAGCGTGGGTGGGTGCACCCAGGTGAACGGAGCCAGCATGGGGCGAGTGTGGCAGGTCCACCTGAGGGTCGCTGCTGGGACTGCACAAAAGGAGGTCGGGAGGGGAAGAGTGCATGCTGCTGACTTGCCTGCTTGCCTTGACTGGGTTCTGGATGCGATCTTGAACTCAGCTGTTCCTGGAGGAGGGGCTCAGGTCCTTGCTGTCACTGAGCATAACTGTTGTCCCTTCAGGGAAGCTCTGGTCTTCGCCTGGAGTGTCACTCCCTGGCTCCAGTGCAGATCCCTCAGCCTGCTGCACAGATCCTTCTTCGCAGTGGCACAGGCTTTCTAGCCTCCACTCTTGGCCCTGGGGCCTTTCTGGTGCAGATTCCTGGTACAGACCTGCACGAGGCATTGTGGTGAGCTCTAGGTCTCCAGCTGGACTTGTGCAGGACATTGCCGTGGGACTCAAGGCCGTGATTGGATTCTTCTGTGCTTTAGCTTGTGGATAGATCACTTGTACTCTTCTGCATTTGACTTTTTGGTGAATATTATAAGACAGTCCTGTCCATTATATGTCCTATATTAAACACATTCCCTTGCAGGCCATAACTACAACAGATGCCCTGCAGTTAGCTTCTTAGAGCTGCTATAACCAATTACTACAAACTAGGTGCCTTGTAGTAGCAGGAACTTCTCTCCATCCGAGAGGATCCAATCAAGGTGTTCTCTGGGCTATGCTTCCTTGCTTCGTATAAGGACATGGGGGGGGGGATTCTTTCTTTTCTTCTCGTGCTCATTGGCCAGGGTTCCACCATTTCAGTCTGTCCCTGTGTTCAAATCTCCTTCTGCTTTGTGTCTGCATTTTCTTCTCCCTTGTCTTTGCTAAGGACATACATTGATGAACCCAGGGCCAGTTAAGCCAGGGTGAGCTCCTTAACTGCATCTGCTAAAGCCCTTTTCCAAGTAAGGGCACATCCACAGGTTCCGAGGGACTCGTCTTTTGGGGTGTCCACCATTCGACCCAATATAGTCCCTCTTCCTGTTAAGGTATTTCCCAAGAGGAACATTTGTCTCCTTTGTAAGTATTTTCTTAGAATCAGAAATCAAATCTCTTCATTCTTGCATGATTTAGGGTGGTGGCTCTTCCAGTGTGACCAGTGGCACACTCTTCAGGTGTGACCAGTGGCACACCTGCCTCACTTGAGAACTCTGTGAAAATGCAAACCCTGGACCCCACTGTGGACATACCAAGTGGGCAACTCTGGTCGTGGGCCAGGTACCTGCATTTTGCCACGGCCTCCAGAAGTTCTCGATGTGTTTTGGGTTTGAGAACCCCTGCTGTAGGACCCAGTGTTCTCAGAGGGTCTTGTATCTTCTCCAGGACTGTGTCTGGTGTGCTCCTCAGCTTATGCATATGCAGGGTTTACACCTTGCTGGTGCTGAGTTCAGTCCTGTCCTCCCTGCCTCTGTTTCCAGGGCAGCAGAGCAAGAGTGCAGAAGCCACCGTGCTCAGGGTGAAGTCTTTGTGAGAAGCACTCCTCAGCGGCGCTGGTGAGGGCATTAGCCAAATGCTCAGCAATGAATGGGTCCTTGCATCCCCTCTAAATTCATATTTGGAAATCAGCACCATCCCTGTACCTCAGAATGTAACCTCATTTAGAGGGAGGGCCATTGCAGATGTACTAGTCAACATGAGGGGTAGGATGGGCTCCTAACCGAGTGGGACTCGGGTCCTTGTAGAGAAGGGAAATGTGGACACTGAGGTGCTCAGGAACAATAGTGGATGGGGACAATGCAAGCAGAGATCACATGACAAGGATTGCCAGCAAGACCTCGGAAGACACTTTGTCATGTGAGTCTCCAGCTTGAACCTGTTGGGGTGGCTGCGGCAAAACTCTCGGAGCTTTTAGGGTTAATTTCCTGTGGTGAGCTGGCCCAAGTTCTGAAAAATTAACTTCAGAAGAACTTTCTTGGCACAATCCATTTGTCAGCTGGAAAATGCCTCTCAGTGAAGCAAAAGCTCTATGTCATGTTGACACTTACTTGGGACACGAAGTTCTTGGTTCTTCAGTTTTTTGGAGAGTATTTTTAGTGAATTTTAAGTGAAGGTAGTAGAGCAGGTTGTCAGAAGAAAACTATTTTAGGTTTTATAATACCTTTGACCTTTATTTTTGTTTAGAATTGCCCTTTAAAAATCCTTCCCCCCGCCAGGATTTTTCATTTGTCGGGAACTACAAATCAATATAATTAGATTAAAAAAGCCTTCTCTGAACATAAAAACAAATTAATGTATATGTTGAAGGAACATTCTGTATACTTTTTCTCTTCCAATTAGCCCAATTAGTCAGTGACTTCAAGGATTGGTCTTCCAGAAATAATGGTGGGCTGAACGTCGCTTTCTTAATTGCAGTGAGCTATTTCAAGGAGCTGGTCTTTCTACACAAACTGATAGGTACAGGGTGTTCTTGGTAATAACTCCAGCTGTTGGGGCTGCCCTTATACTTGTTCATTAATTCTTGTCAGTTGAACTGAAAGCTTTAAACATTTTAAAGATTAGTGAAAAAGAAAAACATTAACTGTTTTCTAGTTACATAAAATTGCCAGAAAAGATCATACAATAGCTCTCTAACATTTTATCCTGCAATCCCTTTTAATATAACCTACGTACACACACACACACACACACACACACACACACACACACTACCCTAAATTCATAAATAGACAGGATTAAAGAAAGCCCATAGCCAAGTGTGGTCTGGGTAATGTTGAGAATCCCCTTGTACAGCCTGGCGTTGCCTTCAGCTGAGTTGAAACGAA
>NW_004524584.1:27343573-27356590 GCF_000260255.1 Octodon degus | reverse complement strand
GGGCACCTCTACGAATTAGATCCCTGGTGTGGGGAGAGGCACCATAGCTTTGGGTCTCCTTTTCTTGGACTAGAGGAATTTGAATTAAACTCTCTGCTCCTTGACTCACCTCCTACTCTGCTCCCCTCCACGTAGCCTGAAAGAATGGCCTTAATTAAACAGGAGGCTGTGGAGGGGAAGACAAGAGGGGGCCAAGGCACTTCTAGAGCCAGTTAGTTCCCTGTATTCTTTCTCATAGGAAAGGTGCCTGCGGAAAGGGGAGGCCTCTGTGAGCTGGAGTCTACTCCCTGTTTCTGCTCCCTTTCTAGTTCTTTAAGGATAAAATATAAGACTTCATCCCCTTGGCTCCGTTGGGACCTTTGCCTACTTTCTGACAGTGCCCGTATATATAGAAGTCTAAACATTTACTTCAGCATGAATTATATTTAAAAGTGTGTCAGGGCAACTACATATTTTGCCTGAGCAAAAGTTACTTTCAGAAAATTAGGGTTTTTTTTTTAATGTTTCTTGCTCATATTTACTAATCTCCACATCTCTCTAGCATTTTTGGATTACTAATCTCCATTTTTATAGATACTGGGTTAAAAATTTAGTAGTAGCTATTTATTTAGCAGGTCACCAAATGAGGTCCATTTTTAAGGAGAAGAAGAAAAAGGACAAACCTCTCCTCTACTCTAATTGAATTTTCTCCAAGGCTTTTAACTATCATAGCATGGGATTGAGTGCTGTAAAAGCTTCTAAATTTTAAATATGCTGCAGTTAAACCAATAGACTAAAACCTAGTTTGAATTATAGCTATGAAACTGCATTATTTGAGAAATGATTCCAGCACAAATGCCATAAAAGTGATGATTTTAAAAATTTAGGTCCCCCCATTTCCCATGAGATGGTTCCTGTGGTGACTTTAGGCATTTGGTTCAAAACTACATCAGAATGGATAAGATACAGTAATCGAACACATATGTGTATGTCAAAATCCATACCGATAAAAGCGTCTTTAGCTTCCTATGTGTTTTTCAGTAGCTTCTCCCCCGGGGGCATGGATGTTGAGTCTGAGTGCCGGCTTTCATGTTGTTTCTTGCTTTAATCAATCAATCCAATCAATCAGGTCCTCATTCTAATTGGTTATCATTTATTGGGTCATTCCTCTATGATTATTCACAAAAAATGACTCCTACCTGTTACATGTTTTAGTAATTCCCCCTGAATTCCATGAGATCAAGGAATGACATTTAGTTACTTCAAAGCAGGAGACTGAGTCTCAGACAAGCGATGTGAAGTGGCCTAGAATGAAGGTTTGAGGACCAAGCGCAGAGAGGGAAGAGCGTGCGTTGCTTTACACTGTGGGGAGGCGCTGGCTGGTGGAGTGTCAGGTTTCTTCCCTGCAGAGTCTTGGGAAGCTTGGGAACTCACAGAGCACTGGATCATGCGTGGCATGCAAATAGTGGGGATGGCATGCCACGCTGGAGGGGACACTGCCTGTGAGCACGCGCGGCAACCACCCATCTTCTTCATGGTTACCTTTGCCAAACTTTAGTGCCAGACCTGGGAAAGCTCAGTTCTTTTGAGATAAATCCTAATCCAGCTCTCTGGAGATGCTCATTCAGCTAGACCAATGTCAAAAGATGAGGTTCTCTCAGTTTGGGGTGTGGTCCAAGGACACCTTCTAGGAAGCTTTCAGAATGTCCACGGAGGAAGATGCTACTTGGACTGTCACAGCTCAGGAAACCTCAGAGTAGACCCTGCTCTGTAGACCTGTACACTGTCAGCCCTCAGTGGTGGATCTCCTCCTAGCCTTATGAGCGCTCACTGGAGAAGCGCTTCCCCACACTTGAGTTTCTAGAGGGAGAGCTCAGTCCCCTCCCCACGAGAGCATAGGAGTTGAGGGAGTGACCTGGATTCCTCCCTCCCTGCGGGGCTCCTCCTGGCGGCGTCAGCTGTGCAGCTGTCCTGCTTATGCCTTTGGGTGGCACCCAGGTTTAAGGGCTCTGCCTGTATACGGGCCAGGACCAGGGTGTCCTCTGGCTTGGTGCACTGGCTGGGCTAAAATCTGCCTGTCCACGTGCACTCTTCCTAGGTGAACCTGGGAGGGGATTTCTGGAAAGGATTAGCATTTGACTCATGAGACTGAACAAAGCAATCTGCTCCCCAGTGTGTCGAGCCTGAACAGGACTAGAAGACAGAGAAACAGCGAGTTTGCTCTCTGGGCTTAGACCTCTGTCCCTTCCTGCGAACAACATTGGTGCTCCTGGTTCTAGGGTCTCAGACTCAGGCTCCACATGCCCATGTGAGGCATCCCTAGTTCTTAGGCCTGCATGGTTGATCTGAGCTACACCTTAGACACTCCTGGACCTTCAGCTTGTGGACAGTAGGCATGGGTCTTTGTGCTCTCTCCATCTCAAGAGCAGATTCCCACAATTATCTATCTATCTATCTATCTATCTATCTATCTATCTATCTATCTATCTGTCTATCTATCTCTTCATCTTATTTATTGTGCTTTTCCGAAGAATGCTGACTTTCTTCTAAATTAATACTCTCTTTCTGACTTTTCTCTCTGTCCTGTGGTGTCATTTGGTGAGGCAGGCAGGCATGCATGCTTGTGTGCATACTATTTTCCTCACTTTGTCTTGGCTCCATTTCCAGCTGCACTGACAGCTCCCTGGGACAGGGTTGTGCTCTGTGTTCTTTGCCGTCCTCCTCCTCTGCTCCTGCTCAGAGACATGTTTTTCTGGCTGTGGACTCCAGCCAGGTCAGGCCTCAGCAGTAACAGCCAAGAGGACCATCGTGTCCAGGTCTGTCACTAGTCACCTCCTAGCCCCTGTCTCACAGAATTTCCACCTCCTCCCTATTAAGTCAAAGATGCCTCCTAAGATCATTCTTGACCAGTTTTTCGTGTCCCAGTGTTTTTTTTAACATTCTTAAAATGAACCCAAAATAAAACTAAACAAAAATGAACAAAAAGCTTTGTCTTTTACCTCCAAAATTTAGTTAGTCAAGAACTCATGCAGTAAAAGACATCATTTAGAAGATAAACATAAGCATGGCTACATCCACTTGGTCCTTTTGTCCTTCTCAGGGTCTGAAATAGCAAATTTTTAGGTACAAGGGACAGACACTCAACTCAAACTTACTCAATGGATATTTTTCCTATTACAGAAGTCCACGGTAGCCTGCATGAGCTTAGGTTTGAGGGGTGCAAGAGGAAACCAGCATGCTGCCTCTCTATCTTTGGTTTCTCCCCTCTAGAGGCAGCTGTTTCTGAGGAAGGTTCTACACATGTGCCATGCACAGCTGGTTCCAGGCCTTCCCCATACAGGGACTTCACGGGAGCTCCAAATCCCACCTCCTTTTTGATCAAGTTTATGAAAAGTCCTGATGGGAATTGGGGGATTGTGCCCTGGCTCCAGTGGACATCTGTTCTTGCAATAATCCTGTGGGCCATGGACGTGTGTCTCTCAGATTGATCAAACCCAAGTTGCAACCCCTTTCCTAGGACAGGGAGAGAGGTCAGCCTCAGGTGTGTGCATGGCGAGATGTTCCTGTGAGGGGAACATAAGAGAAGAGATGTGGGACTGCAGAAAGCGCTAATTACAATAGCCTATTCTAGCAAATGTACAGCACTCAGCACAAGATGGCTTCAGGCATCTGAGTTTGTTCATGCAAGCTGCTGGACTCACCCGTTTTGTGTTTTCTTGTATTTTCTCTGATGGAAAATGTGATGAAGAGGGCATCTTTTACCAGTATCTAAGAGGCTCCTTCACACATCTGTGTGACAGGTTTCGTGATGTAGGTAAAGCCCAGTATTTATAATACTCGACCTTGAAGTCAGATAAATTTGTTCAGGGACAGTAATGCAGACAGGAGAGCAGGCCCTGACTGTGGCTCAGGGCTTGCGGGCTAATGGTGGTGCTCAGCTAGGTCTCCACGAAAGGGAAAGCCTTGGTGGATTTTCCGTGTCATCGCACCTGGTAATTGAATACTGTTTTGTGTTTGAGCCGCCCTATTATTATGAAACGAATTCTCTCCCACTGCATTGCATAGAGAGGCAAAAATTGATTGTCAACAAATTTGTTGTTTGGACGTTACTTCTCAGAATAAATTGCACAGGGAAAATAGTCTTTATGAGGGTGTTGATATATTTGTAATAGGATCTCTCTGTCGCTGATACAGTAGATTACAAATGTTTTCAAGGGAAAATATTTCAGTAGGTTTATCATACAAGCAGTTTGTGCTAGTTTTAGAAAATGGAGTTTCTTCAGCGTCAGGAAAATCTGATAGCATTTAGAAAACAAGACACACACAACACCCTCTCGTCACTGACAGTCCAGGCCGTTCACGGTGCCATCCTTTCTAATTACGTACTTGGCGGAATTATGTGCAAGAAAAGCTACTAGTAGCACTCAGTAGCGCTCGAGCAGTGTGCTAGTTAGGGTTCACTTACAAGAACAGAATCAGTAGAAAATATATGTATAATTAAGCAGGGATTTATTAGGCAGGCTTGCGGGACGGGAAGGGGAGGAGTCCCAGTGGTGGAGGAATCTAAAAGCATCTCCTCAGGCCTGGAGCCGGCAGCCCAAGGCTGAAGACTAGAAGCTCACTGTAGTCCCTGGTGTGAGAAAGCTAAAGAGTCTGCGTGGGAAGGCGCAAGGACCTGAAGACCAATGTGCGAGGACCAGAGCTCCTCCGAAGGAAACCTCCTTCTTATATCCTTTACTCTGCCCAGGCTCCCGCCTATTGGCTCGCGCCACTCACGTCCGGGTGGGTCTTCCCTTTGCAGTGCGCTGACCTGACTGCCCATCACTGGGACACAGAGCTTTACTGACGAGCCAGGTGTTGTCAGTTGACAAATCACAACTAGTGGTCACAAGAGGAAACTGCTCTCTTAAAATTTCTGTATTGTTGGAATAACTGTAACTGGCCCTGCAGAAGGAGGGGGATGCTCCCTGGGGAGAAGCGGACCATGGTTTATTTGCTCCCGAGGTCTCCATGCTGGCGTTGCGTTGTCCGGCGTGTACCACTGTCCCTGTGGGAGAGGTCCTACCCAGGTGATGCGCAGCACCACGCCCTCGCTGACTCCTGGGATGAAGCCAGAGAGAAGTCAGCTGCAATGAAAGGAAGGTGACAGGACGCTAGTGCCGCTTCCAAAGGGGCATAGGAGCTCTGAGCCCACGTGGTACGACAGCCAAGTGGGCTTTTCCCATTTCTGCACCCAGAGCAGCGCACGACGCTGCACACTCAGGCGAACTGGGCCTCACTCGGGGCCGCTGCCTTGTGTCCTTCTGCCCTGGATACCAACAGTCAGGCAGGATTTCCTTCTATCGTTATACAAAGGTGCAGAGAGGGATGTGCGGAGACAAGTCCATTTGCATTCCAGAGAGAGACATCTAGAGACCTAGGTGTATGAATAATTTATGTGATGGCATAATGTAACGACATGTCATATATTAATATGCGTTCTGTGCATCAGCGTTGTCGCATGCACCTCATATATATCTAATACGCATTATATGCCATATATTAATGTCACATACCATATTCATCCAGTATCAATACCTTAGTAACAGATGTCGTAGGAACCATATTATGTATGACGTATAGGTTTGAACACACCTTTATTTATTGAAGCATAAACATTGTGGTGGGCCATGCCCTCTGGTCCTGTTCCTGCCTCAGGCCCAGCCTGGACTCCGGGCCTTGTGGAGAGGACCTGTGGGAGCTCCTCTTCTGAGGGTCTGGATCACACTTCTCCTCCGCCCTCCGTGCTGTCTCAGTTACTTTGCTGAAGCACAACGCCCCACACCCACCTTGGAGGAGGAGAGCTTTATTCTGGCTCATGTTTTCAGCCTCTAGCGGGCTGGTCCCAGTCAGGAAGACATGTGGAAGGGCCTGTGGGAAAGACAGCTGCTGACATCCTGGTGGCCAGGAAGCAGGAAGGGAAGGGCAGAGCCTTACCAGGCCACACCCCCAGCCACTACTTCTTCCAACCAGGCCACACCCCCAACAGCACGCTCAGCTTTGAACAGTGGCCCCGTGGTCCAACCCCCTTCCCAAGCCCCCACCTCTGAACACAGGAGGCTTATGGTGGACGTTGTTGCTTGAATTGGTACCATATACCTAATCGACTAAGATCTAGCTATTTATTTATTTATTTATCAGTTTGGTACAGGTCTACTACAGAACTCAGACTCATAGTGATCCTCCTGTGTCAGCCTCTCCAGTGCTGGGATTACAGGTGTATGCCACCATGCCCAGTTTCAATGGCCAGAATGACATGCAGTACTGGGGATTGAATCCAGGTCCTTGTGCTTGCCAGGCAGGTACTCAGACTGTCAAGCTGTCTCCCCAGCCCTGCTTCTTCTGTTCTTAGCACCCTGTGGCCAACTGTGGAGGATTGCAGTATGTGCTGGGACTCATAGTTAAGAATGGGCCCTCTAATGGATTTTGCTAGAAACTCCAATTCCCTTCTCTCTGCCTGAGCATCCAAGAGTGGAACCAGCCCATGAGGATGTGGAGCACTGGGCCCAGAACTGCTGGCTTCTTAGGTTTACCCGTGTTGATGTAAAGTCACATGTACATCGTGTTACTGTGCTGAATTTGGGGTTACACTCTCCTGCCCCTGAAGGTGCATTCTCATTTTGAGAACACATCACAGAATGAACACAGGGCCTTCCTGGCTGCGAGTGCCTCATTCTTGAGACCTGTAGATCTCTGACTGCTTAAGAGGCAAGCGGCCCTCACGGCTTTGGGCCTGGATTGCTTGGAGGGGCCCATACAATGGCAGGTACATCTTTGGTTCAGGGTTTAAGGCTTGCTCTCATGCCTTCTCTATCTGTGGTCCCTGCCTAGGCCCACTGCTGAGAGCAGCAGGTGAAATTTGGTGCTGTCTGCCCCTGTTCGCTGTGGCCTCTGCAGCACTGTTACTCTTGGCAGGCCCACAAGGCTGGTGGCTGGAGTTCACATGCCTTTCAGCTTCCCTGCACCCCTGTCTGGCTCCTAGAGAAAGGAGGACACGTGCCCGGGCCTGTGTATGTGGGGAGTGCGTGTGTTTAGTGCTTCAGTATCTTGCTTGCGTGCACAATTCTAAGAACGTAATTTATTCAGTAGGCACAATGACTTCTCCAGGAGACACATTTTCATTATTTAAAAATATTTCAGATTTTTCTACATAGTGGGATATTGCCTCATTTGAAACATGTTATTCTTTGATGAGAAATATAAATATATATATATGGCTGGTATTAATTTAATTTGTAGAAAGATTAGAGAAAAAGCTTTATCTTTGGGTTAGCTAAATGCATTTCCTTTCTGCTCAAAAGATGCTGTGGTGGATAACTGATGGTCAGCGTGGGTGGGTGCACCCAGGTGAACGGAGCCAGCATGGGGCGAGTGTGGCAGGTCCACCTGAGGGTCGCTGCTGGGACTGCACAAAAGGAGGTCGGGAGGGGAAGAGTGCATGCTGCTGACTTGCCTGCTTGCCTTGACTGGGTTCTGGATGCGATCTTGAACTCAGCTGTTCCTGGAGGAGGGGCTCAGGTCCTTGCTGTCACTGAGCATAACTGTTGTCCCTTCAGGGAAGCTCTGGTCTTCGCCTGGAGTGTCACTCCCTGGCTCCAGTGCAGATCCCTCAGCCTGCTGCACAGATCCTTCTTCGCAGTGGCACAGGCTTTCTAGCCTCCACTCTTGGCCCTGGGGCCTTTCTGGTGCAGATTCCTGGTACAGACCTGCACGAGGCATTGTGGTGAGCTCTAGGTCTCCAGCTGGACTTGTGCAGGACATTGCCGTGGGACTCAAGGCCGTGATTGGATTCTTCTGTGCTTTAGCTTGTGGATAGATCACTTGTACTCTTCTGCATTTGACTTTTTGGTGAATATTATAAGACAGTCCTGTCCATTATATGTCCTATATTAAACACATTCCCTTGCAGGCCATAACTACAACAGATGCCCTGCAGTTAGCTTCTTAGAGCTGCTATAACCAATTACTACAAACTAGGTGCCTTGTAGTAGCAGGAACTTCTCTCCATCCGAGAGGATCCAATCAAGGTGTTCTCTGGGCTATGCTTCCTTGCTTCGTATAAGGACATGGGGGGGGGGATTCTTTCTTTTCTTCTCGTGCTCATTGGCCAGGGTTCCACCATTTCAGTCTGTCCCTGTGTTCAAATCTCCTTCTGCTTTGTGTCTGCATTTTCTTCTCCCTTGTCTTTGCTAAGGACATACATTGATGAACCCAGGGCCAGTTAAGCCAGGGTGAGCTCCTTAACTGCATCTGCTAAAGCCCTTTTCCAAGTAAGGGCACATCCACAGGTTCCGAGGGACTCGTCTTTTGGGGTGTCCACCATTCAACCCAATATAGTCCCTCTTCCTGTTAAGGTATTTCCCAAGAGGAACATTTGTCTCCTTTGTAAGTATTTTCTTAGAATCAGAAATCAAATCTCTTCATTCTTGCATGATTTAGGGTGGTGGCTCTTCCAGTGTGACCAGTGGCACACTCTTCAGGTGTGACCAGTGGCACACCTGCCTCACTTGAGAACTCTGTGAAAATGCAAACCCTGGACCCCACTGTGGACATACCAAGTGGGCAACTCTGGTCGTGGGCCAGGTACCTGCATTTTGCCACGGCCTCCAGAAGTTCTCGATGTGTTTTGGGTTTGAGAACCCCTGCTGTAGGACCCAGTGTTCTCAGAGGGTCTTGTATCTTCTCCAGGACTGTGTCTGGTGTGCTCCTCAGCTTATGCATATGCAGGGTTTACACCTTGCTGGTGCTGAGTTCAGTCCTGTCCTCCCTGCCTCTGTTTCCAGGGCAGCAGAGCAAGAGTGCAGAAGCCACCGTGCTCAGGGTGAAGTCTTTGTGAGAAGCACTCCTCAGCGGCGCTGGTGAGGGCATTAGCCAAATGCTCAGCAATGAATGGGTCCTTGCATCCCCTCTAAATTCATATTTGGAAATCAGCACCATCCCTGTACCTCAGAATGTAACCTCATTTAGAGGGAGGGCCATTGCAGATGTACTAGTCAACATGAGGGGTAGGATGGGCTCCTAACCGAGTGGGACTCGGGTCCTTGTAGAGAAGGGAAATGTGGACACTGAGGTGCTCAGGAACAATAGTGGATGGGGACAATGCAAGCAGAGATCACATGACAAGGATTGCCAGCAAGACCTCGGAAGACACTTTGTCATGTGAGTCTCCAGCTTGAACCTGTTGGGGTGGCTGCGGCAAAACTCTCGGAGCTTTTAGGGTTAATTTCCTGTGGTGAGCTGGCCCAAGTTCTGAAAAATTAACTTCAGAAGAACTTTCTTGGCACAATCCATTTGTCAGCTGGAAAATGCCTCTCAGTGAAGCAAAAGCTCTATGTCATGTTGACACTTACTTGGGACACGAAGTTCTTGGTTCTTCAGTTTTTTGGAGAGTATTTTTAGTGAATTTTAAGTGAAGGTAGTAGAGCAGGTTGTCAGAAGAAAACTATTTTAGGTTTTATAATACCTTTGACCTTTATTTTTGTTTAGAATTGCCCTTTAAAAATCCTTCCCCCCGCCAGGATTTTTCATTTGTCGGGAACTACAAATCAATATAATTAGATTAAAAAAGCCTTCTCTGAACATAAAAACAAATTAATGTATATGTTGAAGGAACATTCTGTATACTTTTTCTCTTCCAATTAGCCCAATTAGTCAGTGACTTCAAGGATTGGTCTTCCAGAAATAATGGTGGGCTGAACGTCGCTTTCTTAATTGCAGTGAGCTATTTCAAGGAGCTGGTCTTTCTACACAAACTGATAGGTACAGGGTGTTCTTGGTAATAACTCCAGCTGTTGGGGCTGCCCTTATACTTGTTCATTAATTCTTGTCAGTTGAACTGAAAGCTTTAAACATTTTAAAGATTAGTGAAAAAGAAAAACATTAACTGTTTTCTAGTTACATAAAATTGCCAGAAAAGATCATACAATAGCTCTCTAACATTTTATCCTGCAATCCCTTTTAATATAACCTACGTACACACACACACACACACACACACACACACACACACACTACCCTAAATTCATAAATAGACAGGATTAAAGAAAGCCCATAGCCAAGTGTGGTCTGGGTAATGTTGAGAATCCCCTTGTACAGCCTGGCGTTGCCTTCAGCTGAGTTGAAACGAACAGTCAAACAATCAAATATCTGCATAGGACTACTGGACTATATTGGAATATTTTGTTGAATTCAGGCACCTACAATATTTAAATGACAATGGAATGCCCTTCTCTGACAAAACTAAACAAAAAAAGGGGATACAAATGAACGACCATTTCATATCTGTATATTCAAAATAGGATAGATATATAGCTGCATTCTCTTAATTCAATGAATAGAGAGATTTGTTCTAATAGTGTTTGTGGATAGGATATCATGTCTGCATCTTGTGCTATGAATAACCACTAAGACTACAATATGCAATGTATTAATTATTGAAACTGTTCTAGTAATCGGGTTTGAAACTGTCTCATTGTTATTTGTTTCTCAATAAAATTATTTAAAAAAGCCAAATATCTCCATAGAATAAAAGTGATGCGGGATGGGAAGGGGGCAGGCAGCCCTCAGCGGCTCATAGTGCAAGGTGTACTCAGAGTTTCTCAGGGTAACTGGGAAACTTCCAAAGCCCCCTGCCACTCCTAGCCTGCTTCCAGTGGACCCCTGAGTGTTTGGGGCACTTCTGGAGATTTGAGATTGCTGTGGTCAGCTGCACATACCCTTCATCTCCAGCTTCTTCCTGCACCACCACCCTGTAGCCCTTCATGGGCCTTCCTGTCCAGGTTGTATAACACTGTCTCTTCTGGTCCATGCTGAAGGGCCACCATCCTGGCCACCGAGGGGAGCCAACACTATCCTCCACCTCCCCAGGCCCAGGTGAAATAGCCCTTCCATTGAGAGTTCACTCATAATGACTCTGGTAAGTTTAGGCAAGATTTGGCTGAAGTTCTATGGGTGATGGAGAGGGAATGAAATCCAAAGAAGAGCTCACAGCAGTGAGGACCTACGGCCTTCAGGCGGTGGCCTCTCTCACGTGCCGTAGTCACACCATCAGAGTCCAGCCACTACAGGGGCCAGGAACAACCCAACAGATTCCTCTGTGTTCCAGCCCAAGGCTCATCTCTGGAGTACATGTCCTGTGTTCCCAGGTCTGTCCCTTCCCAGTAGGATAAATTCTGAGAATATAAATTCAGGGAAAACTTACTGTTTATTCCAATACCTTCTGGGATAAGAATGTCACAAGGAAATAGTGCAACTTCAGGATAGAACCTGTCCGCATGAATCCCACCAGCATCATATGGTTTTCTCAGGCCACGTCTTGCTGTTTTCTAGCCTAGTGTCTTCATATATTTCTTTCTTTTTTTTTCTTTTGAAGAACCGGGGATGGAACTCAGGCCTTTGCGCTTGCCAGGGAAGCACTTACTCCACTGAGCCATCTCCCTGGCCCTTCGTACATTTCTTGAAAGTTCCGGCTTCAAGTGAGAGGGCCCAGGGAACTACGACAGAACCTTGACATCCATCTTTGATAACTAATGGCTCTTTCTGATAGTTATACCAATCCAAAACCCATTTCTCTCTTCTCTTCTTCCAGTGCATGCTTCAGTAAAAATGTCCAAAAAAAACCACACATTGCTCAGACTCAGTCATTTACAGTATCATTTAATGATGGGGATATTTTCTATGTGTTGTTAGGCAATTTTGTCATCAGGAGAACATCATAGAATGTGCTTGCTCCAAGCCACAAGGACTAGTCTACCGCACTCTCAGGCTAGGTGGCATAGTCCATCACTGTGCACCTGCACGGTGTGCTACTGGTAGTGTAGGCAGCTATAACAGTGCCATTTGTGTACTTAACGCATGTCTAAATATAAAAAGGTATAATAAAAATATTAGTAGGACTTTTCAGCTCCATTATGAAATTTTGAAACCATTGCTATATATACAGCCCACTGTTGTCCAAAACATTGATGTGTGGTACATGACTAGGTCATAGTTGGGTTTTACATTGAGCCATGTTAGTTTTCCTTTCCAACAGTAGGAAGACACTGGCTTTTTGTCTGTAGAACCATGAAGGTATGTTTAGAAGTTTTTCTTTAAAACCATTAGCCATAATGCACATGCCTCTTCCTTTTAAAGATAGCTCTGTTGTTCCAGAAACCTTAGGGCCTCGTTTCTAATAGGGCCCTTTACCGAAATGCCAAATGCTCAGTTTCACAAGCTCTGTTGATCTTGATGCAAGCTTTGTCAGGCAGGGAACAAGCCAGCATTTTCTTTCATGTGGCTAAGCAAGGCAGGGATGCCCTGAGATACTCTAGTTGCAGGGCTGCATGGTTGGACTTTCAGTAGTGGTGCCCAGGATGCTTTTTGGACCTTTTTATGTTCAAAGAACCACAGATCCTGAAGTGGGTTAGGTTGTAGTTGCCTATAGTAACAGTAGCGTGCTGTACAGGGGTACAGCCCAGAGTGGTGGACTATACCACACAGCCTAAGGGGGCAGAAGACTACCCCTCCTGTCTTGGAGCAAGCACATTCTCCAGTGGTCTCATGGTGACAAAATTGCCTAACAGCACATGGCATGTGTGAGCACCGTTTTCTATTCCTTAGCAAAGCCGTCTTGTTCTGCTGGGCTATATGGATGTGTGTACTTTCTCCTCTAAGTTTAATTCTCCTCAGGGACATCACAAATCCCCACGTGCTCGATGGAGCAGGATCAAGGCATTTCATAAATGAGAGGCCCTTCTGCAGGGGCTCACTTGGTCATGGAGAGGCCAAGTTCTTTAAAAAAATTTTTTAAAGTTATTATTTTAAAGAGAAAAAACCAATAAAAACAATGATACAGAATTTCAAAAACGATATAATAAGATATTAACAATGGTTAGTATAATGAATATTGCTGTCTTCAAATTAGTTGCTCAGATTAAAAATATAGGCATGCAAATAGTACAAGCACAAGCCATTTTTATTGAACTAAGAGACATTAACAGTATAATTATCTTACCTACT
>NW_004524584.1:27334421-27342318 GCF_000260255.1 Octodon degus | reverse complement strand
TTCTCCTCTTCTTCTTCTTCTTCTTCTTCTTCTTCTTCTTCTTCTTCTTCTTCTTCTTCTTCTTCTTTCTTCTTCTTCCTCTTCCTCTTCCTCTTCCTTCTTTTCTTCTTTTCCATCCCAGAAGAAGCAAAGTTCTTAAGTGAAAGACCATGACACAGAATAAGTATTGCAGTAGTGGAATGTGTAGGATGCAGATGGGATGCCATGAAGTCCTGGCTGAGTCAGATCTAGTGAAAGCTAAAAGTAAGAAGTGCTTAATCTCAGGAAGATGAGCAGCTCAGACAGGTTAGGAGGGACAGATTTTCCCATGCATGGGAGAATATGATCAAAGATCTAGAAATATCCAATAAAGAAGTTTTCTGCTCTGACCAGGTTGGGAGAGATAGCAGTTGGGGCTAAGCAGATAACCAGGGACAGTTTGTGAAGGGTTAAGTGTTCTGTGATGGTTGTTTATAATTGTTAGCTTGGGACTTCTGGAGAGGTGGTTGGGTAGTGGGGCACAGGGCTCATCAGTGGATTTGCCTTCTGGTGTTTATGGCTGTGTGTGGGGTTAGGAGGTAGGGTCTGGGGGGATGAGGTGGGCCACTGGGGGTGTATCTTTGCAGCATCTGCCTCTTGCTGGTGCCCTTTTCCTGTGCTATTTCCTATTTCCACAATGTGAGTAGCTGTGCCCCGGCACACTCTCTGCCATGGTGTTTTGGCCTTGGACCTGGCTGACCATGGACTGAATCCATGGAAACTGTGAGCCAAAACAAACTTCTCCTCCTTTAAGTTGTGGGTGTTGGATATTTCGTCCCAGTGAGAGGAAAGCTGAGTAATACGTCATGGTAATACACTTGGTCTATGGGTGGACTAGAGGTCTCAGATGGCTGTTTGTTTCTTTCTCTTGCCATTTGTGAAGCTCCCAATGTTCTTGCCTTGCTCTGCAGGTAGGGGGATGGAGAGTGGGGTGCATGTGAACCAGGCTCTCAGGAGAGTGGGAGGGCAGGGTAGGCTCACCAAAGCTCCTGCTGTATGAGATTCAGTGTGGCTTCCAACTCAGTGGGCATGGGCAAGCCGCAGCTCTAGAAGGATCCAGTGATGATGAGCACAGACCGAAGTTCTGCAGGTCTCTCTTGGATGAGTGCAGGGTAGGACTCACCAGGGCTCCCACAGGTCCCTGTGGCAGTATTCCGGGTGCCTGGTTTCAGGTCCCTGTGGCAGTCTTCTGGGTGACTTTGGGTGGTCCAGGCTCAGCCAAACTCTGAGCTTTGGTGAGGGTGAAAGGGGTAGGGCTGGGCTCACCAGGTCAGCTCCAGAAAGTAGAGGGGACGGTGGGGCAAGGCCCACCCGCTACACTTTGTCCATGGATGATGTGAATCCTCAGTACTGATGGCAGAGAGACCAGTGAAACATGTACTTCCCTTTTCAGAGTAAAATGATGATTCTGGGAAGGGATTATAAGCAGGCCATAGAAATGGCTCTCTCTTCTGGAAGACAAGCAGAGGGGGTGCAGTGTTTTCTTATTAGAAAGCCGAATGTATGCTACCTAGCTGACCTCAATGGGAAGAAGGCTGAGTACCTGATGTAAAATTCGGAGCTAGTAGTGTGTAAGTTCTAGGTAAATTGATACATCCGCAGATGTAGCTTGATGCAAATACAAGGAAGAGTGACATTTATGAGGTAAAAATGGAAGAATAATGTCCATGGTAGAGACACAGGAGGAGAGTTGGCTCATTGTGATGGAATACAGTGAGAGATGTTGGAAAGTTCCAACCACAAAGAAGAGTTCAAAAGTTGAGGTCCTGAGAGATAATAGTAAAAACAATGCACAGGGTTTGGCATCAGTAGCTTCCCTTGAGATGGAATGACTTTGTAGGGTGGAGGAAGCTGCAGAGGACTGAGGCCTGAGGGATGGGGCTTGTTAAGGCTCCATATGGAGACAATTTTTTCATGAATATTCCTAAGTGTGCATGAATATGCATGCATGACTTCTGTCTATACTCAGCCTTTGTTATGGGCTAATTATATGGTCAGCAGTATATATAATCCCAGTTCTCCCTTCAAACATAGCTACCCTCCTTCAGGCTTTGGGAATTAACACCTCTGTGCTCATTAGCTGGAGTGCTGGTAGGAACTGCTAGTATTTGATGATGGTGGTGCATGGGCACTGCAAACAACAAAGCATATAAAAAGCATATCTCTTAAAAATCCTACCCTGAAGATCCACACATAAAATAGAAGTCCCCCATGGCATTAGTCTGCTAGGACAATCATGACAAAGCCCCACCAGACTGGGGTCTTAAACAACAAGGATCTTACTGTCTCAATGTTTTAGAGGCTGGAAATCCCAATCAAGGTTAGAGGGTTGGCTCCTTTGGAAGCTGCAGGAAAGGTTCAGGTCCAAGTTCTCTCCTTGCCTTGTTGATGACCATCTTCTTGGCATGTCTTCCCATCATCTCCCCTCTGCGGGTGATATGCCTTTGAGCAAATTTCTCCTTTTTAGAGAGACTTCCTTAAAATGACCTCATCTTACCAGAGCTATCTAAGAACCCTCTGTCCAATTATCCTCATTTATGGGTGTGCTTAGGAGGAAGAGGGCACAATTCGGCCCATAACATCCACCTTGCACAGCAATCGGTAGACAGGCATTTGGGAAGTTTTAGAAACATCTAGAACTAATCACAGTGCCAGAGTGTACTGTCGGGAAATCACAGCTGCATTAGTGCATGGTGGCTGTCCCTAGGTTGTCTCTAGCCCAGCCTGCGGCATCTGGGCTGAACAAAGGCCTTGGTCATGGAAGCCTGGTTGTCAGGAGGGACCCAGAAATGGTGAAATGGTGAGTAGGACCATTCTGCAGCAGAAACTTCTCTGCTTAGAGCCATTCTGAGGAGTCTGGGTCTCTTTGAAAGTTTTGTCTGTGTCCCTATGTCACTATCCACCAACTCACCCTGCTACCTCCTCTTGTCTTCATTACATGTGTGTCAAATGACATTTGGTTTGTAATCTGAATGTCCACACTGGCATTCTTGGTCATTCACCCACCCCTCTGGGACAGATGGAACTTGTCCCTCTGAGTGTATCACGTAGCACTGCCCTCCTGGAGACAAGGTGATCATCTTAGGAATATTCTGCCTCTCTTCTCCACAAAGGTAACACTCCTCACTTGTTTCAGTAAGGGGCCTTTGACCCATTAGCTAGGATTATAGTTTTGGATTATTGTTGGCTTTTTATTACTCGTGTTATGTCTGTCTCCTATTGTCACAAGTAATTGAGATGTGAAAATAACTTGGCAATGATACATAGCACTGTCTACCATCCTGTTTTTTCTCTGGTCTTTGTGGCTTTGGTACTTTATGATGTCATCTTGTTCAAACAAGACCTTTGCTCAGAAATCATTTGGTCATCACTGCTGAGAATGCCTACATGCAACAGGGCTTTTCTTCTGTTCCTGTAGAAAAGCCTTGGACAGCAGGTCTTCCAGCTCTGAGCAAGTCTGGTGTCATCTCTCTCAATTGCCATCACTTTCCCTTTGCCCTTGCATCTGGAATATAAGGTATTTTTCAATAACCTTGATTCATAATTCCACTAGGAGTTGTTAATGTTCTAGCAACTCCTGTCCTGGAGACTCCCTGCCTTTCTGACTGCAACTCAGAAAGCAACTTTTGAACAGTTGGAGATTAGAATTGCAGAGGTGAAGTATTAATATTTTCATTTCCTTCTCTAGAGGTTTCAAGGACAAACAAAGTGGATGTAGTCTAAAATAATAAGTCCAAAGAAGTATGGATGTGACCTACTTACAGTGAATAGAGAGGCTATTATGATGTCATCAATCATCAATTTGAAGAATTAGGAGTATAATTGTTTTGTGCAGTGTACTAAAATCTTTTCACACTGTTTGTTAAGAAATATTCTATTAGTCAGAGATGTCCAGAAAAAAGGATCAATATATGTATGTGTATACGCATAATGGCATAGGCTCTACACCAACATTTTGGGTCAGTGATGAACTCAATATGCAATAGTGGTCCTCTAAACTACATACCCAATGAAGTCCTATTCATCTTAGTTGTGTGAGTACACTGTGCGATGTTTGCAAATGAAAAAATCTCCTACTGATGCATTTCCCAGAACTTAGGCCTGTAATGAAGGAGAGAGAGAGAGGGAGGGAGAGGAGGAGGGAGAAAGGGAGGGAGAGGGAGGAGAAGGGAGAGGGGAAGGGGAGGAGGGAGAGGGGAGGGGAGGGAAGGAAGAAGGGGAGGGAGAGGGGAAGGGAGGGGAGGAGCAGGGAGAGAGAGGGGAAGTAGAAGGGGGAAAGAGAGCGAGCGAGAGAGAGAGAGATTGATTTAGAGATTTAGTTCAAGTCCGGAGGCCACCAGGCTGGAATCCTAGGGAGGTGCCAATGCAGCAGCTGTAGTCTGGAGGCCTCCTGCTCATAGCAGTCCTGCTTGCTTGGTCTATTTAGGACTTCAACGATTGGATGAGACTCACTCCCACTATGGGAGGCAAACTTTTTTGCTCTATGTTCAAAACTTGCAGTATAAATAACATCCAAAACACCTCCCCAGAAACATTCTGAGTAATGTTTGGTCCCACACATGGGCACTGTAAGTGACACATGAAATTAACCATCACACCAAACACTTTGCAAAAACCCAAAAGCATTTTGATCCCAACTATGTGGATAGTAGCTTCTTGCTTTTGACAGAAAGGTTGTTCTCTTCTGGGTGAGTGGCAGACAGAGGACAGCCATGGAGTCCTTGTCTGGGCAGGATGGAATCGGGGATGGCTAGTCACTGGGAGGGGCTGAGTCTCAGGGCTGGTGAGCCCAGTGCTGATGAGGCCTGTGTGGTTGTTTGCGCGCATGCCCAGCCGGAAGGAAGTCTTCAGGACACTTCGGGTTGGAGCCAGAGCATTTAGCGAGGCAAGCGGCCAGTTGGTGGGGATGCCATCCTCCTTCAATGTGGACCTGATGAGGAACGTTGTTCTAGGATCTGGGGCTTCTGGCACTGTTACTGGGAATGTGAATAAAGAGAGAGAGAGAGAGCTGTGATCATTACTATTTTTTGATGCTGTGAATCTGGACTAGTCAGTGGATAAATCGGGTAGCACCACACGGATCCAGGATGCTATGGAGAAATTTAAATAAAGAATTGCCTCTGAGTGGAAACCAACGGCACATTTATTATTCCATCCTTGGTTTTTAAAAACACTTTTGCCAATTGTAGCAAGGTGGGCTGTGGTTTTAGTGACCGCTAAACCAGTATGTAGATTTAGGTTTCCTGAGGTATGGTTTTGATGAGAGCTTGGCCAAAATACACTGGAGGATTTTTTTAAAAAAATGTGGCTGTTCACCTCCTATAATGGTGTTGCCGGCCGGGAAGCGTGATCCACCTGCCAACAGGTCACAAAACAACTAATGGCCCTGAGCAGTCACCACATATTTAGATAGCACTGGCCAAAGGGACTTCCGTATTGGAGCTTCTGGAAGACAATTGATTGGCAAGGCACTTTCCTGTGTTTTTTCTTTCACTGTCGTGTTATTCAGAAAACTAGCAGGAGAATTTGTCTCCGCAGCAAAAGGCTTTATAACACATCCATTCGTGATGGCGAATGTATCTCTATTAGGATACTTTCGCTTAAATCAATCATGTAAGTGCCTTGTAAGACATTTATTTTGCTTGATGTTTCATCAACATCAAGGACTTTCAAAACTGTTTGATCTTTCCTTTTCTGAAAGCCCTTTGTAAGAATGATGGGTTTCTGGAAATTTCCTGTGAAGCTAACCTGATTATTCTGAGCTGTTTGTAAGAGGATTAGGCTGTTCAGGGGAGGATGGATTCTAATCCCATGACTAGTATTTTGGCCAATATAGTACAATTCTTTTTGATTATGAAAATTGGTTAGTAACCACTTCAGCATGCTGCACCCCTTTCAGGATTAAAATGTTTCTGTTGGAATGAGGCTGTAGGTTAGCTCCGTTGCCCTGAATTAATCACTGTGTAGTAAGGAAACCTGCCATGTGGAAGGAGGGACCAAGGGGGAAAAGTTCTTGGGTTGCTGACATTTCCAGAAAAGTCATTATATTCAAGTGTTTCCCATTATTTAATCAAGGTTGAATAGGGGAATGAAGTGGGTGGTAGTGGTAACAATCATCTCATGGGGATGGAATCTTTGCCAGGATAAAATCTAGTTTTGAGGTTCAGGTTTCCAAATGTTCTTTTACCTAAAAAAAGCAGCTGCCTGGTGTTTACTCCAATCCTTGTGCAAATTTTTACAATGGCTCTAAGCATTAGAAAAGTGCTTAATATCACTTCTTAAACATAACATAAGGCCTAATAGATTTAGTGGTTTTATTTTTGAATCCAAAGCCTCTTGTCCTGATTAAGGAAAAGCTTTGGGATACTTCGATGCCAAACACATCTAAAACTGTTATTTGCTTGTGAAAATAGATTGTCCCGGGAAGACATTGAGTTTATAAAGACAAGAATATTGCATCCTGAAATTGAGACTATATTAGCGACAGGAATCTCAAGCTGTTCCCCGGCCCTTCCCAGCCTTCTTGCTCTCCTTGGCTACTCCATCATCTTTGCTGTTCCAGTGGATCATCAGGTTGCTGGATCCAAGAAAGCGAACAGGATTTTTAACACCTTCAGTTAGCGCAATCCTTTCTACTTCCATAATAAGTCAAAACCACATCACGGCTAGAAATGGCAAGCCCGTTCATGTCTGCAAACTCTCTTAGCTGCCTTCTGTTCATGACTGATACTACAGTGGGATTATGTTCCTAAAACGTGAATTACAGTGCACTCTCCCCTGCCCCTCAGAGGCTCCCCTTCGATCTTGAGATAAAGTCCGAGATCCTCACTATGGCTTCCCGAGTCCCTGGCCCCAGCTTAGTTCTGCAGCAGCACCCTGATTCTCTCTCACTTCCTTGGCCTGGTGCACCTCTTATCTCGCTCCTGGACCAGAAGCTCCCAGGCACAGAGCTCGCAGGCACCTCTCCAGTGCTGTGTCATCTCCCCCTCACTCCTCCCAGGCTGTCCCTGCTGACACAGTGACATCTCAGCTCTCATGGTAGCTGTCCCTTCCCAGACCCATTATTCTCTCCTTAAGAAAATTATATATATACAAATTGTATGCATTATAGGGTACAGCCTGATATATATATAACATTGTGTAATTTTATCATCTCTTTGTGTTGGGAATATTTGAAATCTTCTCTACTAGCTAGTTTGAAATACTTGATAAGGTATTGTTACCTTTAGTCACCCTACTGTGCTATAGACCGCTAGAACTGGACCCTCCTAAATGCATTTCTGTATCCGTGTACCAGCTCCCCTCTGTCTCCGTCTCTTCCCATGCTTCCAGCCTCTGGTAACCACTATTCCACTGCACGCCTATGAGATCAACATTTTAGCTTGCATGTATGCTCGGGTTTAGCTCAACAAAGTCTCCTTGACTCCTTTGGTTCAGAGCTCGTGCTTCTGGATGGTGACTGCATTCTGCACTGGTGAGTTCAGAGCTGCTGTGCTGTGAGGAGGTGGAGCCTAGTTGGAAGAGAAGGCCCCTGTGGTGTGGCCGGGAAGGGACTGACCTTCCCCCTGGCTCCTCTCCTCACTTCCTGATTCCTTGCCCTCATGATGGGAGCAGCTGTCCTCCGCCAGACCCTTCAGCGTGCCCTTCCCACCTCAGAGCCAGCCGACTGTGGACTGAGTCCTCCAAAATCCAGAAGCCAAAAGAAGCCTCTTCTCTTTCAGCTGTGAATGTAGGGTATTTTGCCCCAGTATGAGAAAGCGATCAGGACAATATTTGAGTCAAAAGATGTGATGCGCGTCATTCTGTACCTGGCATATTTAACATATTTTCCTCCAGTCTCATGAACTTTGCTTCAAATGATAAGATTTCATTCTTTTTA
>NW_004524584.1:27321843-27334142 GCF_000260255.1 Octodon degus | reverse complement strand
AAAAAATCTTTCATTTATTTCTTTACTTGGTACAGGGTCTCGCTGTGCAGCTCAGACTCATAGTGATCCTCCTGTCTCAGCCTCCCCAGTGCTGGGATTACCAGCACATACCACCATGGTGTGCCTGGGGTTCTGATGGGGCTGGCATGGCATGTGGTACCTGAGATTGAACTTGAGAATTTCCTCTTGCCAGGCAAACACTTATACTGCTGAGCTATCTCCATAGCTTCCAAGCTCTTTTTATTTTGTTTTATTTTTTACGTATTTGGTATAGGGTCTACAGAGTCTCACTATGTAGATCAGACTTATGTGATTCACTTGTTTTCAGCCTCCCAAGTGCTGGGATTACAGGCGCATGCCACCATGCCCAGTGTCAATTGTCCTCTCAGCATGCCCCCGGGGGAGAGCTCTGGCTGGCCCACCGAGCTCTTTTTAGATGTATTTATATTTATTTATTTAGGCATGGTTTTGCTAAGTTTCCCAGGCTAAGCTTGAGGTTATGATGCTCCTGCTTCAGCCGCCCAGAGTGCTGTCATAAGTCACCATGCCCTGCCCTGTTCTGAAGTTAGAGAAACTTTCGCATCAGTCTTCACAGTCATCTCTGTCTGGGTTAGGTCTCCTGCTATGTGCTCACACAGCACCCGGTACGGAACACTGTGTTGCCATCATGACTATTCAAGGAGAGCTCAACATCTCTGGTATCTGTTAAGCTAAATTCTTGGAGGCATCTCCAGATCTGCTCTGCTGTCTCAACTCCAGAGCCTTGTCTGATGCCCGTCCTACTACAGGGACTCACTACTCATGTGTTGAACTTTAAAATAAAGGCAAATGTGAGACAGGCAGTCACTGTGTTGGGAGCTGGAAGGTCAAGAGCCAGATGTCTGTACTGGATCTCAATTGAGGAGCAGAATAACATCAATGGTGGGCCAAGTGTGTTCATCCTCTTCCATCCTCCTGCTGAGCCTCTTGTTTCACTTGTGTCATTCACACTCATGCCCAAAGGAAAGGGTTTAAGAGTAGAGAGCAGAGAGAAATGCAGGAAAAGCCTTTGCATGGTTAGATGTGTCCTGAAGCTCACGGGTAGAAAAGCAATCCCCAGAGCAGCAGACTTTCAGAGGTGGTTGGGTCTCATTGATGCTGTCCCCATGACGGAGGGCTCGTGACTGTGGCATTGAGTTTGTGATGAACTAGTTTGGCTTCAATTGCAAGTTCTCTCCTGCCCTTTCACCCTCTTCCATGGGAGGATGTAGCCAGAAATTCCTTTTCAGATGCTGGCCTCTAGCTTTGACCTTCCCAGACCTGGACCTGTGAGTACCAAATCCCTGTGCTTTATAAAGTCTTCATTCTCAGGAATTTTGGACTCAGGCACGCTTGTTTGGCTTGTGGGTTTCAAACATGAGTGTGATCTTTGATAAAGAATATATCCTGTCGTTGTTCACAGTTCCTGGAATAGGGTTCAAAAACCTTTGGTATTTCTTGAGTCATAGGATATCTTTTGGCTAATATCTATAATTTTTTTGTTAAAAAAGAAAGTTTGATGACTGGAACTTTTATGAAAGGCAAAATAATAGATCCTAGAAAGCATTCACTTATTAATGCCTGGAATTTAGAAATATGTTACCTTAAGTAGCTAAAGAAATTTGGGCAACTGGAGTGGAGGAAGGAAAAGGAAGGAAGAGAAAAGAAAAAATGAGAAAAAAGGAAAAATTGAAACAAACTTTTTGTAAATAAGAGGGAAAAGGGGGTTAGATGTGTCCTGAAGCTCACGGGTAGAAATGCAATCTCCAGAGCAGCAGACTTTCAGAGGTGGTTGGGTCTCATCGATGCTGTCCCCATGATGGAGGGCTCGTGACTGTGGCATTGAGTTTGTGATGAACTAGTTTGGCTTCAATTGCAAGTTCTCTCTTGCCCTTTCACCCTCATCCATGGGAGGATGAAGGCAGAGGAGGGGAATGAGAAAGAAAGAGTCAAGTTATACCATTTCAGGTACAAATTCCTTGCAATGGATGTGATCACTATGTACACATAAAATGTACCAATAAACGTAATTAATTGAAAAAAGTAAGTGATGCATATTCTTCTGAATATAATTTCCAATGATATAATACAAGGCATCTTCTAATTTTAAGAATTACTATATGTAATTTACATAATCACTATGTCTGTTATATAATCTATTGTGTTTTTTTTCAATATTTTATTTGATGTTTTACCTTTCTTGTAAACTTATTTTCAGTAAATGCATATACCCCCAAAGTGGGAAGACAAAACCAAACAAAATGTGTAGATGGAGGGAAATGATAAAACTTATACTGGAGAGATTATTTTGTTCCACTCATGCGGCCTCAGTGTAATCAGAGTCCATCAAGGGAGGCAGCAAGGGAGTCAGAGAAGTAGGAGTGACAACAGATTAGAGGTCGGAGTCGGAGGGCGCCAGCTGGCTATGGAAGCAGGGGCCATGTGCAGAGGGTGCAGGCAGTCTGTCAAACCTGGGGGGAGAGCAAGAAACAGATTCTTCCCTGGAGCCTCCTGAAAGAACCCAGGCCTGCTGGCACTCTGATTTCAGTTCAGAAAGACCTATTTAGCCTCTAACTTGTAGATCTGCAGTATCATAAATTTGGGTTTTTTTCAAGCCACTAAGTCTGTATTCATTTGTATAGCTGCCATCGTAAGCTAAAACTTTAATGAAAAATATGGAAAGAACATTTTTCAGGTCCATAAATACACTCTTTGAGCCACAATGGTTCCAGCGATTTTCCACCCTAGAGCTATGCTCTAATTTATTTACTGATCTATGGCTATGTGCTTAGGGAGCTTTCGGGTCTGTTTTCCTTTTGCTATGCTCTATAGAACTGTGACCAGCGTTCTTGACATATGTCCTTTGTATGTTTCTGAGATTTCTTAGGACCAAAGAGTGGGAAGTGCAGACCAAAGAGTAGAGAAAGCACATTCTGAAGGTTCGAAACTCGTGTTGACGTTAGAGTTTGAGACTCAGAGACTTCTCAGGCACACTTGTTTGTAAGCAAGTGACTTCATCCGTCCTTCTCTGTGTAATGGAGTAACCACAGTTCTCCTAAAACAGAATACTCCTTTGTGTTTGAGCCCAGTCATTTCTTCCTGCTGTCCTCTGTCTACAAAGAAGAGGAGGGGATGTGTGAAGGAGCCCAGCGGTCCCTAGCCCAGGCTGACCCAAGAGCACTTTAAGCCTCTTCCATCTTGTTGCAGCTTAGACCGGCTAAAGATGTATCACCATCAGTAATGAGGCCCAGTAAGCTCCACTATGCCCTGTGATTCCCATCATTTTCTGCCCTGCTCCTGACTGGCAGCCACCACTCTGTGCTTCCCCGAGCCTTCTTCTTAGCAGGCAGCTCAGCTTCTTTTTGGCCAGACGGGGTTTGGCTATGCAGTTCAGGCTGGCCTTGAGCTCCCTTTGTAGGCCAGGCTGTTCTTGAGCTCTCAAGGATCCTTGCAGTGATACAAGTCAGAATCTTATTGTCCCTAGGGGGCAAAGAACAAAGAACAGAACCCAAGGAACTGTGTCTGTCGAGTGTAATTCTGGCAAGCTAGGATACAGGCAAAGACAGAAAATTCCTGGAGGCACCCTGTCTGGTCTTTGTTCCTTTATCTAGGATGTCACCAACTAGTTATGTGTAAACTTACAGTTTGGTGAGTGCCTGAAGGCAATGCAAATAGCAGCTGGTTTATGCCAAATTAGTTATGCACATTCCTTAACCTGTTTGTAGCTCTCAATAAAAGTGAGAATGTTCATTGGCTCAAGGATCACTTAGAGTAAGACTAAGCCTGAGACCTCCGAGGATATATTAGTCCAGTCTTCCCATCTTTTCTTTTGGCTCCAACTGATAACATGCAACAGATCCTCTTGCCTCAGCCTCCTGAGTACTGGCACTACAAGCATGAGCTGCCATACCTGGCAATAACCCCTCTCCACTGATCCCAGTCCCAGCCCGACCTTTTCTTTTCTTTTTATTTTTTTTCCGACCTTTTCTTTTCATAGCTGCCGCTTTATGCTCAAAATCATAGAGCAGACTTTATAGGAGAGCTAACCAGTTTGGTCTCAGTGAAAGGGTGGACCCTCTCAGCATTGCTCTAAATGAACCTATGCTGGCTGGCAAGCTCAGACCTTTGTTCTTTCCTCCTTTATTCCTTTACAGTGTGCTGACATTGTGCAGAGAGCTGTCTTGGTTGTAGACAGCCAGTTGACAGGTTCTTGTCTAGGGACTTCCACCTGAGCAGCATAAATGGATGCTCAGAAGCCACGAGTCACTTGCAGATGAATATATCAACTTACTCTTGGATGTGTTTGCCCTTGTGTGGTTGCGCATTTGCCTGTTACTAGAAATGTTTTGAGAGTGTCTGTGGGTGCGCTGCAGGGGCAGCTGAGTGTTGCAGTTGGAGAAACTCTGTTGTGAGTATCCAAGAGTGTTTCTAATTCTACTGTTTGAAAATAAAGACACCAGTAGAGCCAATCAAGGACAAAGGATTGATGTGACAAGGGTTTTGTATTAGAAAAAATAGTGACAAATCTAGAATTTTAATAATTTGGGTTTTGAGGGCCAGCAAGATAGCTCAGCAGACTAAGCACCTGCTTAGGCAAGTGCAGGGACAGGGTTCAATACCTGGCACCACATGCTGCACTGGCCCCGTCCTTAGGCATGCTGAGCCAAGCACTGAGATCAGGCATGGTGGAGCACACCTGTAATCCTAGCTCTGGAGAGATGGAAAACAGGAGGATCACTATGAGTCTGAGCTGCGTAGTAAGACCCTGTACCAAGTACAGGAGAATCACTGCAAGTCCAAGCTGTGTAGTGAGATCCTGTACCAAATACATTAAAAAACAAACAAAACCCAACAAAACAAAACATTCACTTACTCATTCATAAAGCTGGGGGCCAGAGATCCAAAACAAAGGTGTTATCAGGGCCAAATGCCCTCTACTTTCTAGGAAAAAGTTCTTCCTAGTTTCTTCCAACTTCTGGTGGCTCCCAGAATTCCTCGGTTAGGGGCAGCATCACTTCCATGTATGCCTCCAACTTCACACAGCCTTCTGCTCCTCTCTTGGTCTTGTCTTTTATCCCCTCAGAGGACACTATGGTTGTGTTAGGGGCTCACCAGGGTAAACGCAGATAATCTTAGCCATATCAGCAAAAACCCTTCCCCTAAAAGGTCACATTTGAAGGTCTGGGTATTAGGAAGTAAGCCACTATTCAACCCCCTCCCTTCTTCCCAACACCATCTCTCTACTGTCATCTCTCCAGGTTGACACGAGCAGAGCAGCAGCTTGGTTTACTTACCAAGAGACTGAATGTATATGTGGACAGCAGTCAATATATGAGAAAACAACAAACAACCAAACAACATGAACTTAGAACGCGCAGAGACTTGCGTGGGAAGCCAGCTTGTTATTTATAGTAAGCAGTCCAGGAGGCCGGTCTGCTCTCTGCAGCTCAGACTGGCAGGAAGTCAGACTACTGTCTGTCTGCATCAGTCTATACTCACTACCAAGGTGAAATACCTGAGGCCGTGTAACGTCATAAAGAGGTTTACTTAGCTCACCGTGAAAGCCCAAATAGCACAGCACGGTAGTGATGAGGACTCATGGTCAGAGTGGGTATGGGAGCAAGAAAGCACATCTGCAAACAGGAAAACAGAGGGTACCTGGCTCCCACCATCTCTTCCAAGCGTACTCCCGACTGACCCAAGTATGTTCCACCAGGTTCTGCCAATTGAAAGCTTCCAGCTCCTAACAGTGTCGCACTGAGGCCTCCAGTGCTCGGGCCTTTGGGGACACGCTCCAATCATACCACACCCAGGCCACAGTGCTGTAGCAAGGAACCAAAGAAACCAAACGACAGAGCTGGTAGCCATCAGCCCCTAGTGGTCTGTGCTTGATTCGTAACGGACAGTTTCTCTGATTCTTTCCCCTTGCTTCTCTAACTGAGCACCGGCCAGAGAAAGCCAAATATGCCCCACCAATCACATGGCTTGCCCCATTTTTCCTGCCTTTCCGTAGTTTCTGTAGGTTCCCAGTACCCCATGAGGAACATTGAAGCCTGCCCTTGCCCCCCGTGCAGCTCTGCACTTGCTGCCTGAAGCAGGGTCTCTGCTGGAGGCCCGTGATGGTGGCTGCCCTCTTGGCTACAGCAAATTCTGGTAAGTAGCCCATATTTGCTTGCTGTGCAGTGACCTTTATTTCCAATACACCTTGTTTCTTCTGACCACAGAAGCCAAATTCCTATGGGGACTCTTCCTTTGTCACTCCTACCACAACCTTGCAGGGTCTGCCTGCCGCCCAGCAGGAGCCTTGGCATGTGACAATGAGGTGACAGTGCAGCTTAGAGGATAGAATGCACAAAGGGCCATCAGGGCATGCCCAGCACCCTGACCTGTGATCCGAGGCCAGGACAAAGCATGGATCGTGCAAACCCCTCTCAAGTCTGCACAGACTCAGAAGAGCTTGGGTGTGCAAGCCGGGCATTCCGCAAGTGTCCTTCTCCCTAGGCGACTGTACAGGGTTAGCTTTGGGACGCACTAGCATTTACATTTCGTTCCTCTGTAGTTATGGAATAGCTGCAGGGAGGCTCATGAGTAGTGAGAGGGATTGTTCAGGTGTACACAATTGCATGAAGCTGGCTGTCAGAGAAGAGTAGAGGGGGCCGTGAGGCTGGGGGTGGGGCAGGGCCTAAAGGGATGGAGTGAGGCAGAAGAGAAGAAACCGTGAAGCAGCATGAGAAAGTGGGGGGCCGTGGGGTGAATGCCAGCAGCACCGGCTGAGTGTTAGGAGTTCGGTGTTATAAAATGAGGGTCGATTTGTAGGTTTCTTAAAGGTCCCTTCTGCTGCATCATTCACACCCTCATACTGGTCTGACATTTGCCCAATGAGATAGTAATTGGGCAACCTCTGATTTTTCACGTTAAAGTTCTCAGTTTTTATTAAAAACATTCCGCAGGGCCAGTGGGGTCTAACAGCCACCAGGAAGAACAGACAGGCCTGCTGTAGGTTTTCTGGGGAGATGTTGGGGGCAGCGACCTGGGGCTGGCCCTCTGCCAAGAGCTGCTCCTCACACCAATCTGAATACCACCACCTGCACTAGTTTTATGTGTTGGGCTTCTGTCTTTGTTTCACCTTGAAGAAATTTGTCTTCAGCTAAACATTTCAAAACACTGAAGTGGCCCATTCCAAGGAGGTAAACCACTGAGTCAACCTAACTTTGGTTTTGTCTTTTCCAGAATAGTCTTGGTCTCTTGCCTTCAAGTCTATGCCAGGCTTTGTGCTCAACACATATGTTGCAGGACATACGTGACGATGGCTGTTATGTTTCAGGACATACGTGACGATGGCTGTGCTGTCACCTGGCACCAAGGTGTCTGACCCCACTGGTGTGGCAATTAGCATAGATTTCATGAGCTTGATGTTGCTGCATCTTGGAGAGAAAGCATAACTGATTCTAATCTGACAGACGAAAATCCAGAAATGAAAGCTACTCAAAAACCTCCTACAGGACAGCGCTGGGTTCTTAGGACACTTGGGTCCAGAGGTCAAACCTGTGACATCCAAGCCCAGATTCCTCTGCCTAAATAACACAACCTTCTTTTGAGCAGCTGAGTTTGGAGATTTTGTTTGATGCTTCTTACAATTAGGGGTAGTTGCCCCTAATTGCTAGTTCTTGGGGCCAACAGAACTTACACTTTTGACTTTTCTGTGATGACAGGATTTAAGCACTGAACATCCTGGCCCCAGAGCAAGGGAAACGAAAGCCAGACAAGATCTGCATTCCCCGCCCCACTGTGCTGCAGCCGCCCCTTCCTGCAGGTTGTGGGGCGTCTAGGACCAAGGCCTCACGGTGGCCATTAGGTTGCTTCTGGTGACGGCCTGTTGAAGACTCCAATCATTCTCCCATTAGAAGGGGGCATGGGAAGTGGGATCCCTCTCTGGGAGCTATAACAAATGAGCACACAGGCCAAGGTGCAAAATATTATGTATTTACTCTGGGGATTAGAGACAACCAAACCATGTCTTATGTGATCGTCAACCGTGCCGAATAAAGAAGTATCCAGGAAATGAGTCCAGCACATTTCTGGGTATGACTGAGGAGTTCAGGCAGGCACAATCTTGGGGTCTATATGCGGCCCTCAGCCCTGTCTCTCTGGTTCTATTCCCTGCTCTGCTTCCTGGACACCATGAAGTGAGAGGCGCTGCTCCATTGTCCCCCCTGCCACGATACCCCTGCCTTCCAGCCAGCTGAGCCTGTACTGAACCCCCTGAAATCATGAGCAAATTAAATATCTCCTCCTTTAAACTGTGCCATATTTTGTGTCCCAGGGCCAGGCAAGTTAAACTCAGAGTGTCATCAGGGTTAGTTCTCTCTGCAGGCTCCAGATGGTACCTATTTCCTGGGTCTTCCAGGGTGTGTGGTTGTTCACCTTTTGACCTTGTCATTCCAATCTGCTTCCATAGTCACGCGGATTTTCCTCTTTTGTGATAATCCCCCCCCCATTTTATAAGGAGTACCTGTGCTCCTGCTTTATAAGAAATACTTGTGCTTGTGAAGTTGCACCCATTTTGTATCTGTATATTCAAAATAGTTAGGATAGATATACAGCTGTATTCTCTTAATTCAATGAATAGAGAGATGTGTTCTAATAGTGTTTGTGGACAGGATATCATGTCTGCATCTTGTACAATGAATAACCACTAAGACAACAATATGCAATGTATTAATTATTGAAACTGTGCTAGTAATTGGCTTTGAAACTGTCTCATTGCTATTTGTTTCTCAATAAAATTTTTTTTTAAATAAAGGATAACCGGAAAAATCTCTTCACCTCAGGGTAATTACATATGGTCCTTGACCTATGACATGTCTACAGGGGCAGCAGTTAAGGATATAGATGTCATGAGGGGCCATCACATCATACCAAGCAATTCTCAGACAAGGGTAGCATCCAGCCCCAGGATATGATTTCAAACAGAAGGGACCTGCATCTCCTGGGAGACAATGGGGGATGGGAGGGCTTTTCTGGACCCTTCTGTTCATAGCTGAGTGCACAATGACACTGTGGACCTCCTTGTCGTATCACAGGGTCACCAGATGTCTCAATTCTGTGAACCTGCTGTCCTCCAGAGCTGAAGCATGGATCCTGGAGCGTGCATGTGGCCTGGGCTGGAGTGAGCCTGAGGAAACTCCTCTGTGATTGCAGAGACTCAGTGGGGCTGGGTGCTCCTGCCTGAGCTTGTGGACCTGAGTCCTGGCCACAGCGCACCTGGGGTAAAGGCCTGGATGGTTCTGCACTTTCCATGCTGTCAGCAGGCCTTGTACCACCAGTTTCCTTGGCTCTGACATGCATGTCATGCAAAAATGCTCAGCGATTTCATTTTATGTTTGCCATCCACTGCTTTCTTGTGAAAGTGTATTTATTATTAATAATTAATTAATTTATTTATTTTTGTATTTTAGGGAGGGGTCTACCGGGTGTTCAGGGTCTCACTACAAGCACTACAAGACAGGACTCATAGTGATCTGCCTGTTTACAGCGTCCCAAGAGCTGGGATTATAGGCATGCGCCACTATGCCCAGTCTCCATTGCCATCTCAGCGGGCTCTGGGGTTGGGGCCAGCACGGAAGGCCCGGGAATCATTTATTTTCAACAGTTCCCTGCACATGTCCAGGGAAGCACTTATGAATGATTCAGAAATCCCAGAATTCTGCCAAGTGCTGCTGCAGGGCCACCAGCTCCCGAAAGGCAGCGCCTCGATTGCTCAGCGGGTGCACACGCGCACATATGGGGAGATGTACAGACCTGGGCCTACTCTGCACGTGTAGAAGACATTTTTGCAGTAATTATTCAAATGCCGTATTGAGTAAAAATTTGGATTGACCCCCACACATCCACCACACTGGTGCTCCTCGTGCCTTAGTGTGCCACGGTGGTCTCTCTCTGCCTCCAGGCCTCCGTGAAAGTGGGGAGTCTACCTGTGTCTCTCTCGAAAGCCACGAGTAGTGGGCAATGCCAGCAATGAAGCAGTCAGGTTTTATCACAAGCTCCTCAGATGTTTTGTACTTGAGTTTTGTGCATGTGAATCTTGAGAACCAAGGCTAGTAATTTGTAAGAGTGGAGCTTCCAGAAAGAGCATGGTGTCTGAGATTCAATAACTTGTCTTTGACCATCAAGAGCTAAATAACTCCTTGTGATAAGTTATTATCATGTGAGTGATAAAGAATGTATTTGGGGGAATGATGGAGAGCCAGCCTGTGGGTCTCCCTCCTGGACAGGGGCTTGATGACACATGGAGCAGCAGAGTGATGGCCCTGAACACAGTGGGACAGACCTAGCTCAGCGGGTACCATAGTCTGGATCTTAAATGTCCCCCCAAAATAGAGGTTGAGTCTTGCCCTGGTGTGTTTGGCAGGTGGTGGAAACTTCAAGGGGTGAGGCCTAGTGGTTGGTCTTCCAGTCATGGGGGCAGCGCCTGTGAAGGGGCTAATGGGACCCAACATTCTTTCTCATTTTTAACTCTTGGCCATGATTGAAGCCATGTTGTGCTGTCTCATCTGAATCTCAAAACAACTGGGTCAAACAAGCATCAGATGAAACTTCCAAAATGGTACACTAAACAAACCTTTCTTCTTTATAAGTTGATTACTCTCAAGTATGTGTTACAGTCATAAAAAACTACCACAGTGGCCCAGGGAGCAGGGCACAGGGTCAGACAAAACACCCGTGGAAGGACAGGGGTCAGTCCAGGCCAGTGAGTTCTATCCAGAGGACTGGACCAGCTCACACAGGCTCTGCTGGGAGGCTCCTTGCACATACAGAGGAGGAACTTTTCTTCTTGTGCACTGGTTGACCACCCTTTGATGTCACCTACTTGTCCTGCAGGGCAAGGGCGGCCTCCCCCTCAGCTCTGCTGTATCCATCAGAATTCCACTTTCTCCTCAACCTCCCTTTTGGGTGGCCCTGGATGTTCTCAGGTGCCCAGATTCCCAGAAAGTAGGGCCCAGAGGATGGCATCTGTAGGAAAAGCAGGAGCCTTGCCTCCGCCTCAGGTAGCAGCACAAGGGACCTGAGTGTCCACCAGCCACTTCCTCAGCATGCATCCTCCTGCCTGTCACATGACCTTCCTACAGTGACAGCCACTCCCAGAAGTGGCACTCCCTGTGCCTGTGAGGACTGCTTGCTAACCCCTCCTTCCTAATGACCATCAGGGCTGGACGCGAGCCCAAGGCCATGGAGGGGGATTTGGGACACAGCCACCTGAAGCACAGCAGGGGCCTGGTGGCCTTCAGCCTGCCTTCTGCACTTCTCCCCGCTCCCAGAGGTCTCCTGTGCCGCACAGCTCACCCCTGCCACCAGTTACACCACCTCCCGCTGCACTTGTCTGCTCTACCCTCCCCCCTCTTTTCCACAGTGTTGCTCAGGCACATTAAGCGTGCTTTATTTCCCCTTTATAGCTCTCTCGGTGAGCCATAACCAAAACTATAAATCAAGAAAGGGTGAGACAGCAGCCCAGCCGAACCCTCGGCTGAGAAGTGCTGGGGAGCAGTGCCCAGGGCACCTGGTATGAAGCACGAGCCAGCCTTTGCCCAGGGAGAAGCAGAGCACTAAGCAGAACAAGCCGCAGGCACTGCTGGCATCGTGGCAGCGCCTGAAGGCCACGGGCACCTTCTCCTGCCCAGTCTCCTCCAACCTGGCTTCTGCATCACAATGCGGAACAGTCCTGACAATGCGCACCTTTTCTAGGTTACTGTGTTGATGTCTTAGCCATTATTACCGGAACTGGACTCATTATTGCAAATTTGCCTCGTCTCAGAACATTTCCAACGAGACCCCGACACACTGGCTCTGAGAACAAACTCGTGTTTATTTCCCTGTTCTCCAGGATAATGAACCCCAAGTGCGAACAACACTGCAATGGTACTTTGGAGCACATTATTTGGAAACTGGGTGGGTGGTAGTGACTGACTGTAATTCCACACATTTAGAAGCAATAGCCTTTAAAGTAGAATTTTAACAGGCGCACTACTCCACCATTTTCTTAAATTCAGGAGTGTACCCATGTTCAGAGTGGAGACTGCAACACAAAGTGTACAAAAACAGTCACGCAAACAGAGCAGAAGTTCTTTTATTGAACCTTTACAATCCACAATGCAAGTATAAAAAAACTCTCTTCTTTCTCTTATTGTCTGGCACTGGTGTTGCCATTGATAGATACAATTACTGATATAGTTGGTCTCACCCTGCAGTTGGTTTATTTATTTTATGACAACTGGATTTAAGGA
>NW_004524584.1:27309259-27320988 GCF_000260255.1 Octodon degus | reverse complement strand
CTTGGACATTGTCTCCTGGCTTTCAGCTTAGACTCTTTTGTACTTTTTCCTTTTTAAATTTGGCACAGGGTCTCACTACACAGTTCAGACTTGGAGTGATCCTTCTGTGTTCAGTCTCCTCAGAGCTGGATTACAGGAGTGCACCATCACACCTGGTCTTCAGCCTCCAGTACTGACCCTTCAGCCCTCAGCTGCAGACTGCCTGATATGAAGTCACAAGGGACATTACAGGGAGCTCCAGCCCACTGACTCCACAGAGGTGCTTTTCCCTGAGTGTGGCAAGCACAAGATCCTGAGTTTGATCCCTGGTCTCCATTACATGAGATCCTTCAGATCTCAGCATGAAGACAGATCTTTTGCACTCTGGAACACCCATGGGCAACCTCTGTAAGCCAATCCTGTAAGATCTTACATATTTGTATATCTTGCATTAAATCTGTTTTCTGTCATAAGCATTGACTGCTCCATCGGGTCTCTGAGCCAAGGCACACAGGGGCCCCACAGCCACTAGTGATTATTTCCAGCTCCTTGTTTGGATTTCTGGCCTTCAGATGAATTTCTGTTGTTTTACCAAGGGTGTGGTAATTTTTTGTGATAGCTCTAGAAAATGAACACAGCAACACATTCAAAATAGCAGATGTAACAGAAAAAATTTAGGAAAGAATATAAACAAAATGATCTTCTTTAAAAAAAAAAGAAAACTTAATGGAAACCTATCATTTCTATCTTCTTTCAAGCCATAGTGTACATAATATCTTCATTGTTTTTCTCTTGAACAGATCTATATTCTCAGAAAGAACTTGCTGAGATACTGTATTTTTCTGATCATTTTTCAAAATGAAGCATTTTCATTTTTCTTCTTGGCCATGGCAATGATGCTGATGCCTTCCAACAGTGCTATATCTTTGTTTGATAAGGAAAAATACAGTTGAATGAAGCTTTTGCTTTCCTTTAAAGACATCTATGGAAAGGAGCAGGTCATGCTTAATTTTTTGTCTTTGTTTTTCAAATTTTTCCCTTTTTCTCTCTTCTTAATTTCTTATAACTTTTTTCCTTTTTTATTTCTTCTTCTAATTTTGCATGCATGTATCTGGTAATCTGAGCAACTAATTTGAAGGCCACATTATGCAATACAGCAAATACTGTCAAATCCATATTATTTTGTTTAGTAAAAATTTTGTATCATTTCTATGCTTTTCTGTTTTAATGTATTTTATATTCCTGTTAAAAATAAAATTAAAATAAGTGCTTGCCTGGCAAGCACAGGTCCCTGAGTTCAATCCCCAGTACTGCAAAAATAAATAAATAAATAAATAAAATTAAAATAAAGATTAAAAACTTGTATGGAAGTTTCTTTTGTATATCACTCAACTAGTCTTATTAGAAGCAATAATAGGACTAGTTGAGTGATATACAAAAGAAACTTAACCGTAAACCGTCTCTACAATTTATGATGCAGAACGAAACATTTGGAGGTCCAGAGATCTTGTACCAACAAAAATAAGAGATATAATAAAACAATAAAACACAGGGCTGATGAGATGGCTCAGTGGACTAAGTGCCTGCCTAGGCAAAGACAGGGACTAGGGTTCAATTCCAAGCACTACATGCTGTACTGGTGCTGCCCCCACGTGCACTGAGCCAGCCTCCTAGACCAGCAGTGGTGACGCTCGCCTGTAATTCCAGCACTAGGGAGACTGAAAACAGGAGGATCATTATGAGTCCGAGCTGCGTAGTGAGACCCTGTACCACATACATAAAAACAAATGATAATACTCAAAACTTTAATGGTAATTGAAACTAATATGTTATTAAATAATTGAAAAAGCAGTGAAACTACTCCATCTGAGCCCAAGCCATGAAGTCTTGGACCCCTCCTGGTCGTGCAGCACCAGGAACCAGCCTCACCTGAAGACTTGGGTGCTGATGGTGGGTCCACTCATGACTTGTACTAAAAGTTCCATGATACTTCCTGTCACTAGCTGTGAGGCTGAGTGAGGGAATGCAGGAGGTGCCGGGGAACCCTCTGTACTTCCTGCTCACTTTTGCTGTGAACTTAAAGCTGTTTTAAAAATAAAATCTATGAAATAAACTATAGAAGTCCACAGTTTGTTCTTTCTCTGAAGATCTATGAACAACTGCAGCTGATGGGTGCAGCCTGCACCTCCTCATGCCCTGTGTGTCCCTCCACTGTGGAAATTCACTGGGGCTCACAGAGCCAGCACCAACCAGACACGACCCTGGGAGAACAGCTCCCTTCCCACAGCCCAGGGTCAGGTGTGAGCCTTGGGCAGCTGAAGGAAGGAGCAGCTCATCTGGCAGGGGGAGGTGTGCCCACACCACCATCGATCACACCCCAGTCTTGGACACAAGCAGCTGTTGCTTTGTCTGGGCTTATGTCTCAGCTGGTCGATGTCGCTGTAGAATTTTAGACAACTTAGCCAACTCAATTCACTTCCAACTCATGGTCTCGACTCCTACTGTGTTCCCAGCATTGCCTCCCAGATTTCTTTTTTTGTTTTTTCCTCCTAGAATGTTTTCTTTCCATTCTTTGGGTTATTTCATGCCTTGAGTTTTCTCCTTAAATCGCCAAGCTGCTAATGTTTTCCTGCTCCTCCCACGAACCAGATTATCAGTGCGCCACTTGTTGTGGAAGTAAAAACAAAGTGAGAAGGAAACATTGTTCTGCCCCATCCTCAGGTCTAGAGGCTTATCTGCACCTGAAGTTCCTCCCCTCCCCCCCCCCCCCCGAGATCTGAGGGACAAGATCTAGTCTCCAAGGTCATGACTACTCGATCCACTGCCTTCAACGAGGCCCCACCTCCTAAACTCCCATTGTGTCCCAATAATGCCGTGCCATTTTGATCTTATCAATGGGGCAATCCACTCAGGAGGCAACAGCCCTTACCACAGAGTCACTGCCAAAGCCCATCAGCTGACAAGCAAGGCTCAAATACATTGAGACTTTGGGGACTGGTTTGCACAACAACCCCAAAGGGTGTGCCTTGAGGAGGGTAGCCCGTGAGGCCACAGACTGAATGAAGCAGTTGGGCTGCCCCAACCCTCTCCTGACTCTGCTCCTGGTTCTCAGGCTTCAGACTCGGATTGGAATTCACATCATTAGTTGGGTGGGTCAGGTCTCCACCTTGAAGGTGAAAGACACTGAGACTCCTCAACCTCCATAATCTCATGGACCATCACCTCCCCTCCCCCTCTCCTTCCCCCCTCCCTCTCCCTTTCCCTATTCCTTGGCTCTTCTCTCACCCTTTCTCTCTTTTCCTCTCCCTCTCCTCTCTCTCCATCTTCCTCTAATTCTCCTTTTCTCTCATAGTAGCTACACAATCTCCCCAATGGGTTTTTGTGGAGAATTTGCCCAATAAAGTTTTTTCCCCCCAGGGGAAAGCACGAACACAGTCCTCCACTACCACAAACTATGCACTCAAGTTTCCCACATTTGGGGAAAACACAGAGGTCAGCACAGCCGGAGGGCAATGGATAAGCTTCTGTAAGCTGATCACACATGAATCAAGGCCCGCCAATGCCTCTGCCCTCTCGGAGACCCAGCAGGCAGATGAAGAGCCTGAGTTCCGAGACAGCAAAGTGACTTGTCCATGGCTTGTCCAGGGCTGGTGGAGAGGCAGGAGGCGTGTGCTGCTAGTGTGATGTTTTCTTAGGAACTCTCCAGCACTAAATAAAGTTTACCAGCGCTACTGAAGATCAGATGGAGAGAAAAAATTGATCTCTTCCACTTTATTTAGAAAAATTGGGTAGATTAAGATGTTATTCATTCATTCCACAGTATCTGGTCCATGTCCACTCTGGGTCCAGAACTGCTGTAGCCCCCTGCAAGGAGACTGACCAGTGGTCGCCACACTCTTCCCCACACCTGGCTGTGGTCAGCCTACAGAATAGACTGAGGACCAGTGCTCCTCCATGGCTTTGCTGACCAGCGCAGCTCTGTGTGGCTGGCATCTTTCAGCTGCATTCCAGGAAGAGACCTCAGAAAGAAGGCCCCCAGACAGGTGGAGAAGAGTGACCCGGATGTTTATTTTTCCCCCCATAATTTTATTGATAAACAAATAGCAACGAGACAGTTTCAAATCAAATTGGCAGGACAGTTACAATAATTAACACATTGCATACATTCTTTCTAGTGGTTAATTGCTGTACAAGATGCAGACATGATATCCTATTTACGAACACCATTAGAACAAACCATTCTATTCATTAAGAGAATGCAACTATATATCTATCCTAACCACTTTGAATACACAGATACAAAATGGACATTCATCTGTATCCCCTTTTTTGTTTAGTTCTGTTATTTCAATATTACAGGTGTGTTAACTTAGCAAAATATTCTAAAAGAGTCCAGTAGCCCATAATAGTATTGGGTCTTCCATTTAACTGGCAATGTCAGAAATTGTTGACCTGAGTCCCCTACAGCTCAACATAACAGCATGGCTTTACTTCTTATATTTCATTTTTATACTTTTCTGCTGGATGGTTAAGACCAAGGTAAAGCAGGACCTATGCAACAAGAGTTGTAGCTTTTGGGTCTGATAAAGTCAGTGAAATCGCCTCAGGATTTATCCTGAGATCCTGTACTTCAGATTGTAGAATCTTTGTCAGTGTGACCCGGATGTTTAAATGGAGACCATTTTCTCTTTCCTAACTCCAACAGTGATCAGTGTATTTCAGGTGTGGTTTACCCTTTATGACTTTAGTCCTTAATAGTAATTCAACAAGTACAGGATCTCAGGATAAATCCTGAGGGGATTTCACTGACCTTCTCAGACCAAAAAGCTACAACTCTTATTGCACAGGTCCTGCTTTACCTTGGTCTTATCCATCCAGTAGAGAAGTATGAAGATGAAATATAGGATGTAATAGCCATGCTGTTATGTTGAGCTGTGGGGGACTCAGGTCAATAATTTCTGACATTGTCAGTTAAACAGAAGACCCAATGCTATTATGGGCTACTGGATTCTTTTAGAATATTTTGCTGAGTTTACACACTATAATATTCAATAACGGAACTTAGGAAAAATGGGGTATACTGATGAATGTCCAATTTGTATCTGTGTATTCAAAGTGGTTAGGATAGATATATAGTTGCATTCTCTTAATGAATAGAATGATTTGTTCTAATGGTGTTTGTAAATAGGATCTCAAGTCCGCATCTTGTATAGCAATTAACCACTAAGAAGAATATATGCAGTGTGTTATTTGTTGAAACTGTACTTCCGATTTGATTTGAAACTGTCTCATTGCTGTTTATCAATAAAATTTTGGAAAAAAAAACAAGTACTATGGTTTGTGTTGGACATACAGGAATTTCTTGACAAGACTTTTGTGACAGGTTTGACCTCAAGGATAGGTGTCACAGTTTGGGTGAAAAAAATTCCACAGGGTGCATATTATATGGCACATACAGTACTTACAGCAAGAAGCAAGTTATATTCTGCTTCTCTGAAATTCTAATCTGATACCTTCTAGTAGTAAAACCAGTAAATTTCTAATCTCCATCACTGGTTTTGCTAAGACCATTCTGTCTCCATTTATGATTGAGGCTGATGTGACAAAATGATCAGGACCTCAGTGTGTGTGTGTGTGTGTGTGTGTGTGTGTGTGTGTGCTTGGGTGTATGTGTGTGTGTTTGGGTGTGTGTGTGTGTGTGTGCTTGGGTGTATGTGTGTGTGTTTGGGTGTGTGTGTGTGTGTGTGTGTGTGTGTGCATACTACTAGAGAGGGCCCCCCAGCGTTTTAAAATCAAGTACAAGTTCAGTATTTGGTGAGAAGCTTGGGTGTCCTGTTTCCATTTCAGTGGGTTTCTGGCCGGGTCTCCCCAAATCTCAGCACGTCCTGCACTGGGGTCACTTTGCTTTCAGCCTTCAGAAGAGGCCTTCAGGCCTCCCATTCATCTTGCTTTCTCCATGACCAAAGTTACTCAGCTACGTCCCTAATGATTGCAGTTGTGTCTTCTTTATTAAAATTGGGGTCAACCTTAACATCTGCGAGCCATGTTCTGATTTAATTAAGATACACTTAATTTGGTCTACAATCACTTATAAATTTTAATTAAATTGGATCTGTAGTAGACTGAATTATTTTATAAGCATCCTTGCATTTGATAAGAAATACAATAATCAGTGTTCAAAATACTAAACTTTTATATTTTAAAATCCTCATTTTTAAAAGGGAAGTCATTTCAGATGAAATTTAGCTCCAAATAAGCATCAGTGAGGCCATGTTGGGCTTTTTCATCCAGATTCCTCTCTCACCATTATTAGAAAATGCCCGTCCTTCATCCCATTCATTCATTCTGTCACAGATTCATGGTGCAGCAGACAGTGCTGGTTCACCAAGTCCCAGGCGCCGTGCACGCTGCCAAGAGGGAGGGTCAAGTCCGTAGTTTTCAGCTTTCCACCTGGCTTGTGTTTTCATTACTCACATTCACCTCTGCTAGTATCTGGAAAAAGGCTGGGTTAAGGGGGCCTGCCAGTGTCACTCAGGGGAGAAAAGATGCCCTTTTTGTGTACTTAGTTTTTAGTGAGCACTAGAGCTGGGGAGGACAGGATGCTGCTGAGGGGAGGGAGTATGATGGCCTGAGCCGTGTCTCCCAACACTCAGGTGCAGGCAGGCAGGACTTTCCAGAGATCATTAGAGTGAGGGGAGGCCGGGACCTGTGCAGATTGGCCTGGTGGTCTTGCAAGGTGCAGAAGTCCACTCTGTGCCTCGTGCCCATGCCTGGAGGAAAGGCCCTGTGCAGGCCAGGAAAACGGCCTGCTGCACTCCGACCTGGACAGTCAGTCTGCAGAGCTAGGAGAAATCAAATTTCTGAGGTTTAAGCCCCTCAGGGCACGGTGCTTCACTATGGCAGCATGCACTGGTGAGAGGTGTGCGTGAGACAGTCGCACTTTACACCAGAAATGTCTATGGGTGACTGGTGTTCGAGTGCCAGACGCGGGCAGCTCTGTCGGGTGGCAATTTTGTCCTTTCCTCTAACAGACATCAGTAAGCTGGTCACTCATTCCTGAGAAGAGTGTGCATTTTATCACTGGCGTTTGTGACACAGCTGCCGAGCGACTGTGGAGCAAAGTGCGTCAGCCCGTCCTTGTGTTGACTCTTGACCTTGACTGGCTACCATCGCGTCTTGGCGGACTGTCCCACTCAGCCTTGGCCCCTGTGATTTATGACATCGGTCCTCCATGAAAGATCTTCTGTGTGTGAGCCCTAGGACTTGCTCCCTTCTGCCAGGGACATTTTTTTCCATTATAAGAGGTAATTAATCCTTTCTCTTTTTTGTGTGTGTCCCATTGAGTCTCATATGCCAACAGATTTCAGGACATTAAAAAGATTCCAGTTCAGCTTAATATTTTATGTGACTTACCCTGCTGAGCCATGTCCAGCTGTAAAAGTGTAGCTCCTCTTTCCCCCTGAGTCCTACCTTCTGCTTCTGTTTGATGCGTTGAAAATGTTCTGGTGGAGAGAGCCAGCCCCTGCAGACACAGCTGCGACTGAAAATCGATACTCGGTGCAGACAGTTGAAGAGAACCTTAAATAATGTCTTAGAACGGCACTCCTCAGCCCCACTGCTGGGTGCCCGGGGACCCTGCAGCAGAGGTCACTGCCGTGAGCATGGGGTTCTTTCTTCAGGTGAGGAGGGCTAGAGAAGCCAGCAGACGTGACTGCAGGAAGCACCACTGCTATAAAGCATTGGCTCTGCAGAGTGTTCCAACACTTGCCCCTCTCATCTCCATGGTGAGAATGTCTAAAAATAGTCAACTTGGCATTGCATGGAGGCATGCTGCGAGGCCTACCGTGTGCAGCTTATTGTCTTTTGAAAAGCAGCACTTAGCAACGTTTGCCCCTTGGCATCGCCTGGTGCCAAGATCAGCAGGGCATTCTCCCTCCCAGTGAGAAGCAAATGCTGGTGCTGCTGGTGTCGGATGAGCAGGGGACAGCCAGGGCCCCGTTTATTACCTCCTTGTTACAACATAGTGCATGGCGACTTAGTTACTTTCTGGTTGCCAAGACACAGTCCCTGACACCCATAACTTCAAGGAGGAGAGGTCTATTGTCGCTCACTGTTTGGTGACTTTCCAGTCCAAGGTTGGCTGGCACCAGGTCAGGGAAGCAGAAAAGAGGAGCAAGGCAAAGAGGTTGTGACAGAGCAATCAGGAGGTGGAGCGAGCTCAAGCGAAGAGGGAAGGAGGGACGACCTTTCCAGGCTACACCCCAGAGACTGCCTCTTCTAACCAGGTCTCACGACTTAACGTCACATTTAGGTAAGTGTCATGGTGCCGTCGCTACCCTAACCCTACCTGTGAGCTCTAGGCTTTGAGAGGCTGCTATATATAAACCATAACACGTGGCAAACCTGCCATCTGTGAAAGGATTCATGGGAGGGGCGCTACACACCACATATCTGAAATTCCCCCAATCCTCAGAGGCACCCCTGACACTGTGCATGCTAATTTTTGCCAGATACCTTCAGATTTATTATTATCTAAAGAGTATACAAAATAGTAAAAAAAAAAAAAACAAAAACAAAAACAGAACTTCAACAAAACAATAGGAATTCGACAATGCTTGCTGTATTGCATAAAGTTTTCAAATTAGTTGTTCAGATTACCAGATATAAGCATGTAAAATTAGTTTTAAAAAAAAAGAAGGAAAAAAATAAGAAATTAAAAAGGACAGGAAAAAGAAGTTTCAAGCACCAACTGTTCTCCTCTGTAGACCAGCAGAAATCACTGCAGCTGTTCTTATTGGCTTTAGATTTCTCCTGGTGCAGCTCTGTGAGGTAAGTTTTAGGCCCCTTGGAATTAGATAAAGGAAATAAGGCCTTGGAGGACATGCTTTGCACAACAGGGACAGCATGATGACCTACAACAGTTGCAGGACAGAAGACAGACTCACAGGGTACCGATGAGTCACCTGAGTGCGGGCTTCCCAGATCGGTCGGCTGCTTGCGCCGCTGGAATGGGCTGTGCACTGCCCCGTCCTTCACAGGCCGTGCAGCATGGCGCCGGGCACAGCAGGTCAGCAGCAAGCATGAGGTGGAAGACGCGCCCTGGACGGTGTCTTCTCCACGAGGGCGAGAGGTGGGTGTGGCGCACCACAGGGGAGGGTAATTTCCCACAGGAGGGAGCAAGGTGTGGTCGGTCTGCAACAGGCAGAACTGGGCACAGGAAAAGCTCTTCTTTGTTAGTATCAGTTGGCAAGAGCCCAGTACCACGAGGAACCTGTTTTGGAGTAGCACAGTGGTCACCAGGTGTAAACCTTTATGAGTTACAATGATGTGGAGAGAGATCTCAGGACACTAAAGCCAGACCCCCTGGCAGGGCTTTCCAGACCACACCCAGTTACTCCCTAAAGCTGCTGTAAGCAGTACTATATAGTCTCTGGCCAGCATAGCTAGGGAGCACCTACTGCTGGGGGAATCGCACACACATGCATTAGATTTCAAAGGATTCTTTAAAACGGAATGTCTAATGCATTCATAGCTTTTACTGAACAGTCGGATGTGGTGGCACACGCTTGTAATGCCAGCGCTGGAAAGGCTGAGGCAAGAGGACGGCTGTGAGTTCAAGGCCAGTCTGGGTTACCCAAGTGAGTTCAAGGCCAGCTGAACTACACAGTGAGACTACTTCAAAAGACTAAGCAAAACGAAGCAACTCCAGAACAAAAACTTTTTGTAGAATTGGTTACATGTTTGAAACAATGATATTTTGTGTTCATTAACAAAGTATATTGGGCTGGGGAGATAGGTCAGTAGAATAAGTGCTTGCCTGGCAAGCACAAGGTCCTGAGTTCAGTCCCTGGTACTGCAAGAACAACAATAACAACAAAAACCCCAAAGTATATTATTAGAATCCCACAACTTTCTCTTTGCCTTTTATCATACGGATCCTCAAAAACTTAAAATTATGTTCATGTGCCATTTTTAGTGGGTGTGTTAGATAAGCAGGTTGACTGGAACCTCTCTTATGAATAATCAAAGTTCTAAATACTTTTAGCTTACCAGCTTCTTTTTCTAAACCAGGTCCTTGAGTTGCTCTTCCTGCCAGTTGGCTTCAGAGGCTCACCAATCAGGTCATCAGCCCATGGATGAAGCCCCATTTGTCAGTATCTCCCTTGAAACACGATGCCCAGAACAGAAAGCTGCAAGGCCCTGGTGGTGCCGAGGAAGCAACTCTGGAGGAGTGGGTAGCGCAGAGGCGGAGCATTTGTAGTGTCCAGACTGAGACTGCTTGTCTATTTCTGAGGGCTCAGAATCCTAACTTCACCCACTGCTGGGCTGAGGGCTCCCTCGGATCGATTCCTCTGACAAGGAGAAGGTCCTCAGGGGTGGAAGCAAGGAGCACAGCCCCTCCACCCCATCTCCTCTTCCTCACACCTATGTTTATCTGGAGTCCTGGGTCTTTCCTCCTCACAGCTCTGTGTCTCGCAGATGTGATGGGGCTGTCCCACCTCCCTCCTCGGGAGAGACGACTGGCGCAAACAGTTACCTTGATTATAAGACCCAGACTTTGCACTTAAGAGCTGAACTTTTGGAACTTGAAATTCAAGCGACCCCGAGCTATACAAGGTGATCTCTGTTTTCTTTGTTGGCTGGGCTTCTGATTAGGTGACCATGCCATACATGCAATTTATCATCTTTGACTCTAACATGCTAACTGTGGAGGAGGTACCAGTGCATTTTAGGAAGATAGAAAATCCAGGATCTCAGGTATTTCAGAGGCTCTGTTTCCTCTTTGGAGCCTGGAAGAGTGGTTGGGTGCGGGGCTGCGTAGCTGGTTCTTCACTGTGCGAGGGTCCCATGATGTCCCATCGCAGCTGTGGCCAGTGCCCTGTTCTTTGACAACGCAGGGAAGTTGGGAGAGCACAGGAGATGACTGACTTTTGGCGGAGGCGTAAATGGAAACATCTCCCTATGAAAAATGCCTCTTGACAAAAGTTACATTTCTTGTTAACTAGGTCTTGCTCTTTTCTTGGTCTAAACCATCCAGCAAAAAAGTATGAAAATGAAGTATAAAAATTAAAACCATATTAATACGATGAGCTGTAAAATGCTCAAGTTAACAACTTCAAACATTGACAGGCTTATGGAAAACCTACTACTATTATGGACTACTGGACTACATTGGGATATTTTGCTGAATTCATGCACCTACAGTATTTAAATGACAATGGAATGCCCTTCTCTGACAAAACTAAACAAAAAAGAGGATACAAATGAAAGACCATTGTGTATCTGTATATTCAAAATAGGATAGATATACAGCTACTTTCTCTTAATTTGATGAATAGAGAGATTTGTTCTAATAGTGTTTGTGGACAGGATATCATGTCTGCATCTTGTACAATGAATAACCACTACAACAACAATATGCAATGTATTAATTATTGACTGTGTGCTAGTAATCGGTTGTGAAACTGTCTCACTGCTATTTGTTTCTCAATAAAAATATTAAAGAAAAATGCCTCTTGCAGAAACTCCGTAAAACTTCATTTGACCAGCTGAAAGCTTTTGTACTTTGATCCTTTTGGGGAAGATACTGCTGAACTCTTTCAACCTTTGTTTAGAGATAAACCCCTAAATCTTCTTTATTTTTAATCTTCTCCCAAGCAAATAGCACTCTAATCCTTCCGGGTCATCATTCAAATGCACATAAATATTCTGCTGGTTGCATTCCCTCACTGTGATGTCCAGAAGTTCTT
>NW_004524584.1:27303918-27308891 GCF_000260255.1 Octodon degus | reverse complement strand
GGGCCTAACCTGTGGGCCTTGCCTCCTCCCTGCGCCACAGGTGTGCACGTGGTATGGCTCCCCGAGGATGCGTTTGGTACCCCAGCCAATCCCCTTTAATTACAGTGCACATGCGTCACAGAAGGCTTTGTGGCAGCCTCTCGTGGGCGTGTTCTGTAAAAAAATAGAGCTCCATGTAAGCGGAAGGTCATTATTACTAGATCGGCTTCTCTCTCCCTGCCTAATTATTCAGTCTTCTGGAATGAACTGCGTTTGCCATCTGCAGGCCCAATTACCGCAGTGACTCCAGTTCCTGTAAACCTGGTCACAGTTCTTTCCCAGCCCTCCCCTTCTCTTCTCTCTTTTTAATGTGCTGGCAGACGTTCGAACTCTCTTGTTCAAATCCTGTCAGAGGCGCTCAGCTTTGTGATACATAGCTGAGCTCCTCCAAGGAGCCGGGTGGCCTCCAGGCCGAGGCGAGCCTGAGGGGTGGGTCGGGGTCTTCAGCCTTCTAGTCCAATGATCAGCTTATTCTATCATCTACAATTTGATTTTGTACCACCTCTTACTGAAAACTTTATGTGCAGCCTTTTCTAACAAAATCAAAGGAAGTTGCGTGATGCCTGCTTCTTTTATAATTCTTACTAACTCGGTTAAGAAGGATATATTTTGGTTTCTTTACCTTATTATGTAAAAATGTGACGTTAATCAACTTATTTGAAGATGACTTCTTTCATATCAGCTCTTTTTCGCATAAACAACTTTTGCATGTTGTATACTGGTCTTTAAAAACCATTTTTCCTTCTAGATTAGCTTTCTAACAGATATTTTAACTTGTGTTGTAAATTTCCATGCCTGGTTTAAATATATGCTTTTGTTTTTTATGTTTGGTACAGGGTCTCACTAGGCAGCTTGGACTGGTAGTGAACCTCCTGTTTTCAGCCTCCCCAGAGCTGGGATTACAAGCGTGCACCACCATGTCCAGTCTTGGTGGCTGGCTCAGGGTGCCCAGGGTTGGGGCCAGTGTGGCAAGTGGTGCTGGGGATTAAATCCCAGTCCCTGTGCTTGCCTAAGCAGGTGCTTAGTCCTCTGAGCTATCTTACCAGCCCCTTAAATATACTTTTTATATTTATGTTATATAATATATATGTCTCAATTTATCAAGGTTTAAAATATATTAAATTATATATATATATATATGATTTAAATAATATGAGTTAAGTCTAAAATTGGACACCAAAGCAGAAAATTGTGGCCTCATCTTAGGGGTTACTCTGGTGACACCCGGCAGAGGCAGAGTGTACTGCGGAGCTGGGGTTCTGGGTACTGCTGTAGGCGGGGTCTGTCTCCCTCTTGCAGATATTCTAGTCCTTTCTCTGCCTTATTCATATGAAACAACAATTTCAATCCAACATAAAAATATCACTTGTGACTCCATCTTATTTGGCAGCTACAGGCTTAGTTGCTAGGGGTGAGACAAACAAATAAGAATTAAAAAACCCTGCCACATTTTCTATTGCTACAGTCAAATAACAATGAGAGACTAAAATATCAGCTGTACATGGTGAAACACTTCAAGACTAATTTGCAAATTAGTTGTCCAAGCAATAATTACCGCAATAAGTCTGAGAAGGGAAGGATCAGTCTTACTTATGTTTGCACAGTGTTTTCTATAAGTACATGTTTTGCAGTGCACAGTGTTTACATTTATTCTGGGGAATTAGTACACATACGTAACACAGCTTAATTCTCTTTACATTCCCTTTCCTTCTCCTCCCTCTGCCTTGGGAGGAGTTATTTTTAAAAGACTAGTCTTTCTTTCTGTCTTTTTCTTTTCTTTTTCTTTTTCTTTTTCTTTTTTTCTTTTCTTTTCTTTTTTTTTTTTTTTGTATTTTAGGAAAGGGTCTACAGGGTTTTCAGGGTCTCACTACTAGATCAGACTCATAGTGATTCACGCCTTTACAGCCTCCCAAGAGCTGGGATTACAGGCACGCACCACCATGCCGAGTCTCAATCGCCATCTCAGCGTGCCCCAGGGGCGGGGCTGGCAGGGCAGGCCAGGGATTGAACCCCCTGCCTCTGCATCTGCTTGCAGGTGCTTAAGACTAGATTTTCAAATGAGTTTTTATTATTATTATTTTCATAGACATAATATGTGTTCATTACAAACAGCATGTAAAAATGCTGTTAAGAATAAACTAACAGGCACTTATCTCTTCTGCTTAGAAATAAACACTGCTAATGATTTTTTTAAAGATAGTGACAGAAAAAAATACATTAGAAACCATACAAGATTTCACTAAAGTAATAGGAATTGAACAACTGTCCACAACTTTGAGTGTAACTTTGCTGCAGTCCATTTTCTGTGGCTGGAGCTAACTGCAGACTGGATCCTCATGGAGGGTCAGTGTTGGCTGGACTTGTGCTCCGAAGGCTTGAAAGCCCATGACCCTGGTGCTGGCAGCTGGTAAGAGTTTCCTTTATTCCTCTAGCATGATGAGTGGCAGAGGTTGTCACGTGGAGTGAAAGAGCGAGTGCGTGTCCACTCAGGTCTCCCGTCCTCTTGTAAAGCCATCATGAGATAGCAAGCCCCGCCTGGCAAGTGCATCGAAGCCTTGTCACCTGCCAAGACCTCACATCCAAATACCACTAACACATGGCTGTGTTTGCAAACGAGTTCTGGAGGGATGAACACCCAGACCAGTCAGCCTGCTGTGCCCGTTTGGTTCTATCCTGATGTATTAGCTTTTGCTTCATAACAAATCTCAAACTTAATAGCCTAAAATTTTAGCCATTTGTGTTATCTAAGATCCTCCTGGCTGGCCACTGGGGTGGGCTTGAGTTTGGAGATGATGTCAGATGCCCTCAGCTAGGATGATACCTGTATGGACAGATGGGGATCGACTGGCCTTGGCTTGTGATTGTGGGACATCAGGGGCTTTCTTCAGTGTCTTGTCATTCCTTCGGGCTACTTGGGCTGGTCTGCAGGAGCAGCAGAAAGGTGACTCCAATCTGTAAAAGCTCTTCAAATCCTGGCTTACGTCCTACAGGGTCCACCAAGCAGTGCTGGAGAAGCCAGAGACAGGAGCGAATGAGGGACCTTAGAGTGGATTGTCTACCATAGACAATCCACCTGAAACCAGACCTACAAAGTCATACGCCATACACCAACAAAATGATAGCTCCCTACACATGCTGTCTTAGAGTTCTCCAGAGAAACAGAACCAGTTGGATATCCTTGTACATACAACTAAAAATATTGTAAGGAATTGGCTCATGTGACGATGGAGTTCAGAAAATACCAAATTTCATGTGAATTAGCAAGTTGAAGATCTGAGAGAGCTGCTGATGTAGTTCTGGATTGAAGGCTGGTAAGCTCAGGATACAGTGTCTTGCTTCTAATCAGAAGGCAGAGAAATCAGTGTGTCAACTGCAAGGGAATCAGGCAAGAAGAACCGTCTCTTCTGTGCTGCTAGCTGCCTTTGGGTTCTTTTCAGCTCTCAGGTGACTGGATGAAGCCCACAAGCATTAGGGAAGGCAAGCTACTTTTCCCAGCATACCAATTTACATGACAATCTGATCTAGGAAACATTCTCACATAAACACCTGTAGTAAGGCTGGAGCGAATATCTGGGTACCTCACGATGCGCCCAGGTTGAAACACAAAATCAACCATCACACATGTTCTTGTGAATCCCGCTTTTAAATTTTAAGCCACGGGAAGAGGTTTTTGGTGTTTGTACATATAGATGAGTACCATAATCTTTGATGGTCACCTAACAAATCATGTTTGACACACATAACTTATTTACATTCCACTAACAAACCCCCAAGTTATTATGTAGTTAGATCTCTGCTCTGACTAAACACCAGAAAATTATCTTTTACAGTCTCTATACTTTTCATATACAATCAACGGAAAGATACTGTATTTTTCTCTCTCGCCGTTGGGTTTGAAGAGGAGTCATCGTAGCTCTTTATTCTTCCAGCCAGTCTATAGCCATTATTTTCAAGCTGCTTGTCCTCTTGCATTACTGTTGAATGCAGTGAAGTCTGACGCACATTGATGAGTTGACCTTGCCACAGAGCTTAGATGTATTTCTGACTGTAATACCTTCACTTGTGCTGAGTGTTCATTTTTTTAAAATGTATTTTAGTAGAGGGTCTACAGGGTCTCACTCCACAGACTGGACTCACTGAGTGTTCATTCTTCAGGTATTTATTGAGCACCTACTGTGCGTCAGACTCAGGGCAGTGAGCACTGGAGCAGTGAGCAGGGCAGGAAAAGCCCCTGCCCTTGTGAAGCCCCATTTTCTGGGCAGAGACAAGGGCCAGTGATGGTTGTATGCTTCAACAAGAAACCTAATAAGGTAAAAGATACATGCATCCATCTGCCTTAAAATATTGCCCAATTTTTTTTTCAGAAATCACTTATCCTATTATTCCTGTCACTTTCTGAGGTGGTTGTGGAAGTGCTCTTGCCTTAGTGTCCTCTATGAGGTGTGGTAAAAAATATGGACACTGCTGCTGCCCACTGCGCTCTGACAGAAAGGCAGGTGGGAAAGCACGGCAGCGAGTCCTCCCCACCTCATCCACCAGAAGGCGGACCTCGTGGTCTGGCTCTTTCCCAAAGTTAGGAAATGTTTTGAATCTGTTCAGGACATGGAACAGCCTTGGGAGCACCGCTAAAGACATTCCTGAAAGGAGACCTCTAGAGTTGCTTCAGAAAGGGACAAGATGATTTGATAAGTGCTTTTGAGGCAAAAGGAAGGATCTTGAGGTGAGTGAGCATCATGTGTCTTTTGCTCTAACAATTTTTTTTTAAAAATTTAAACATTCACTGTCTTTGTCAATCATACCTCATACAGTGAGCATTTAAACACATAAGTCCTACTATTTGAATATTATAGGTGTGTAAACTCAGCAAAATATTCTGAAAGCCCAGTAGCCCATAATAGTATTGGGTCTTCCACTTGACTGGCAGGTCAGAAACT
>NW_004524584.1:27301539-27303368 GCF_000260255.1 Octodon degus | reverse complement strand
ATATTATGTCCGAATCTTGTACAGCAATTAACCACTAGGAAGAATGTGTGCAGTGTGTTAATTATTGAAATTGTCCTACCAATTTGATTTGAAACTCTCTCATTGCTATTTGTTTCTCAATAAAATTATGAAAACAAAACAAAACAAAACAAAAACGCACACAGGTCAGCAGGGTGACCACAGCCCGGGGCGGGTGGGTGGGAGAGCAAACGGTGAAAGTGATGTGGTCTGAGCACAGGGCGTGGCTCCCAATGGCAGATCACTTCCTCTTTTTTCACTTTTTCTGATGTAATTGAAGGAGAAATCACTTTTTCTGGGCAGGAGAGGAAGCTGCTCTGAAGACAGTTGGATATTAATTTGAATCTTGAAGTGGGCAAAGTGGAATTGGGCCAGACACTTGGCATGAAGCCGCCTTAGTGGGTTTTTTTTTTATGACCAAATGTTTTCAGGGTGGAAAACTCAGACAACTGGGCAAGGCTGATGTAAAGCTAGATATAAAGGTTCCCAGTCCATATGGGATGCCAGACTGCCTTGGGCATTCAGGATTCCATTTCTGGGCAAAAGAAAAACTACATACATTGAATTAACAGCAACTGGTTATGCCATGGACTTTTAAAATTTAATGACAAATTTATATATTTTATTTTAATTTTTTCTATTTTTGGCAGAACCGAGGATTGAGCTCAGGCCCTTGTACTTGCCAGGTAAGTGTTTATTCTACTGAGCCATCTCCTTGGCCCTCTCTTTTATTTTATTTTATTTTTAGTTTTTATTTTTATTTTTGGCAGAACCGGGGATTGAACTCAGGCCCTTGTGCTTACCAGGCAAGCACTTATTCCATGGAGCTATCATGCTGGCCCCAACAAATTTACATTAATTACATTTGATAATTTGATTTGAATAATCTGAATTTACAGATTAGCAAAGCCATACTTGCTAGATAGTAATTTTGTCTACCCATTCAGCACTAGTCCATGGCAGACTCTGTCAAAGGATGGTGGTGGCTGATTGGTCACGTTTATCCCCCCAAAAATGTCAAGTCTGTATTTCTTAATTTCTTTTTCTTTTTCTTTGTAGTACTGGGGATTGAACTCTGTACCTTGCACTTGACAGGCAGGTGTTTAAGCCGCTGAGCTATCTCCCTGGCCCCTCTTAATTTTTAAATTTATTTTCTCATGCCTCACAGTTCAAAGTAGAATCATTAAGAAAAATCACTCTTACAACTAAAGAAAGTGGATAAAAGTGGAGATCATCATGCTAAATGAAATAAGCCACTCACAGAATGCCAAGTATCTTACGCTTTCGCCTGTTCTGGAATCTAGGGGGCGGAAGGGAAGACGGTATGGAAGTAGAAGAGAGACAACGAGAGAAGAAAGGGATCCAGGGGAGAGGAGGGCCTGGGAAAGCAATAGGGATGGATGTGATTAAAGGAAGTTGTGTCCACGTATGAAAATGTCACAGTGTAAACCAATAATCTGTACAGCAAGATGCATTAACAAAAAAAGTCAGTTCCTGCAGTTAAGGTCCTTTACCACCAGGGGCCGATGACAGAACTCAACATTGCCTGGCCTTGATGCACCACGGGGAGGAGCGCGACCAGCGATCAGTGGGTCTTACTATAAAGGCTGATCTTACTTTTAAAATTTGAGTTTACCATCAACCTGTGTAGCATATAATTACAGTAGAGTGGTTTGTGAAAAGAAAGTCTAAGCTGCAACGTGGTGCTATTCCTGCTTATTGATGTCTCATTTGCAATCCACCTTGACTGTCTTATTGCAAAGTATGGTGCCAGCTGGCAGCAGACCAGGGTTTCAGTTGCAGGTGGCTTC
>NW_004524584.1:27287788-27300864 GCF_000260255.1 Octodon degus | reverse complement strand
ATGAGACACAGCAGGCAGGCCAGTGGGATTGTGTTAATTGATACATTGTGTCAACTTGGCTGAATCAGCTCCAGCAGATCTCAGCATGGGGGCCAGGAATTGAGAAAGTCTTCCTGCCCCCTGCCTGGTTTCCTGCCTCCCTGCCCTGCTTCTGTGGAGAAGTCCCAGTCTTCGGAGGAGCTTGGTCTTCATGGCTGCAACTCCGAACTTCACTGTGGAGCACTAGCGCAGAAGGAAGGAAGAGAGAGGCTTGATGGACGCCACTGCAGCTGCTGCTCCTCCTCTGTTCTTCATTGTTTTCTGCCGCATGAACTGCTATCGTTTGCCTTGGAACCAGCAGAATATGGACTGAACCCTCCAGTAACTGTGTGCTAAATAAACCTTTCCTTCCTTCATTTTGTGTGTTGGGTATTTGTCCCAGCAATGAATAAACAGTAACTAAGACAGAATTTGGTACCGGGAGTGGGGCCATTGCTGTGGCTAAACCTGACAATGTGGATTCCAAGCTTTTGGGACTGGCTTATGGGAAGAGATAGGAAAGGTTCAGAGATGTCACCTACAAGCAAAGCACTGGATCAGCTTCGGCTGTTCTGTATGGGAGATTCTGGTCAGAGCTCAGAAGACCAGAAGGCTAACAGAGAGCCTGTCTGTGAAGACCAGGCTGGGAGGTTTCTGCTGAGAAAAAAGACAGCATTGGTTGTTGGACTCCAGATCGTTTATGTTTTGACTTGGCAGAGAAGTTGTCTGCATTTTGCTCGTGCCCAGAGACTTTGCCTAAGAGTGAGTTTAAGCATGGTGGACCGATTAATCTTGAAAAAGAAATTTCAAAGCAGCCAAATATTGGGGCAGTGGCATGGTTGCTGTTGGGAGCTTTTAGCCAGATTTATGTTAAAAATGAATAACAAAGAGCCCAAAAGGATGATTTAAAATGTTGTGAGTTTGGCTAGAAAGGAAGCTCCAGGAAGGCTGTGGACTGTGAAGACAGAGCTGAGAGGATCTCCATTGCTGAGAAGGAACAGGAGAGAAGAAAAGACGTCCTGAGGGCATCACAGGAGGTGGCAGGTTCTTGCCCTTTGCAGTCTCAGAATCACAAGGGTGAAGAACTTTGCTTTGAGGAAAAAGCTGCAGAGCCCCATGTTCCAGAATGGAGGCGGCCGGCCACACCAGGTTCCAGAATGGAGGTGATGGCCACACCAGATTATAGAATGGTGCCAACATAGAGAATTTGTTTCTCAGAATCAGAGTCAGAATGCTCAGCAATCCAGGCACTCGACCCCTACAGCCAAGGGAGAGGAAACCCTGGCTACTGCTCCAGCTGGCAGCAGCCCTTGGCATCATCCACGTGGCTTTGGTTGTAGGCGCATGCAGAATACGGATATTCTGAGGTTCAGAATGCTTCCACCCAGATTTCAGAAGAAGGCCTGGGAGGCCAGGCAGTGTGCCCCTGAGAGGGCAGTGTGTGAAGCTGTGAGTGAGAAGCCTACTCAGTGGAAACCTCAGAAGTTTGAAAAAGCCAGGAATGTGGAAAGTCTAAGAAAAGCTGCAAAAAGGGAGCAAAGCAGGCCTGAGGATAAAAGCCATAGGAGCTACCCGCAGAAGTGCCATAGGGGAGGAGCCCCGTAAGGCTTTTGGAGCTCACAACTGATTACAGGGTGCTCTGAATGGTCCACAGGGAACTGCAGGACTTAACGTTTGCCCTTCAGGACTTTGGGCTTGTTTTGGTCCCAGTTGTTTGTATCCTGCTGTGTATCCTTTTTGGAATGGCAACTCTTACCTTGTGCCTGTGAATGTTAGAAGTGCTTAACTTTTCATTTGTAGAGGGGCTCACAGCTAGAGTTTGCCTTAGCTCTTGGAAGCTTGGGACTTGGACTTTTCAGTGTTGCTGACACTGTTAGGACTTTGGCAACTCTTGAGATGGACTAAAATGTCTTTTGCATAAATGGTTGTGCATGAGTCTTTGGAGGGCCAGGGGTAACACGTCATGGTTCTAATACAATGTTCCAGTTGTGAAATGTTTAAGCATGTCTGTGTACCGGGAAATTGGCTTAAAAAGTATATGTCTAGTTGCCAAGTTGACAAGGGGTGGATTGGGTCAGTTGATACATTGTGTCAACTTGACTGAATCAACTCTAGCACATCTCAGCATGGGGGTCAAGCCCTGAAGGTGGGCAGGGCCCAGGAATTGAGAAAGTCTTCCTGCCCCCTACCTGGTTTCCTGGCTCCCTGCCCCACTTCTGTGGAGAAGTCCCAGTCTTCAGAGGAGCTTGGTCTTCAGGGCTGCAACTCCGAACTTCACTGTGGAGCACTAGCGCAGAAGGAAGAGAGAGGCTTGATGGACGCCACTGCAGCTGCTGCTCCTCCTCTGCTCTTCATTGTTTTCTGCCACATGAACTGCTGTTGTTTGCCTCGGAGCCAGCAAAATATGGACTGAACCCTCCAGTAACTGTGAGCTAAATAAACCTTTCATTCCTTCATTTTGTGTGTTGGGTATTTGTCCCAGCAATGAATAAAAAGTAACTAAGACAGGGATCCTAGCATGAATCCTGGAAGAAGTCAAAGGCAATAGCCATGGTGCCCCAGCTGGCTTCTGGTGTGGTTCAGGTTCCCCAGATACACAGCTTCTATTCCTGCAGACAGAAGTCCAACTAAGGGGCATCCTGGGACCGTCTATGTCTCAGGTGGACTGTTTGGGTTGTCATTGGGCCCAGTGTGCTGTGGGACAGTCTTCTTAAAAGACAGACCCATTAACATCTGCCAGGACCTCCACATCTATGCTGTGTGTAAAGACCACAGGTGGGGACCAGCTTTGGGGTATCAGGGAGCACCCCTGAGTCCCTAGGGGTTTTTATGGGAAGAGGCCAATGCCAATTTTATTTCTCCATCTTATGTGTTGATCCAAGGGCTTTTCCTCTGAGAGACACTAGATAGAAGGAGTCAGATAAGGTTTAGGACCGGGCTGTCACAGGACAGCCTCACACAAAGCAAATTACAGCAGTCAGGAAGGCGCATGGAAGATGCAGGATGTGATTAAGAATGCACTGAGGAAGAATTGTAAAATATGTTACAGGAAAAGACACTTTGCTGTTTATACCACTGGAAATGTTGCCCCTCACCGTGAACACACTATCCCATCATTCTTGCCATTGCCTGAAGCAGCTCCAGCAGTCCTCTTTCATGAGTATCTTTGGTTATGCTGTTAAGGCTGCCTTGACATCCTGAATCAATTCTAAATGTTAACTTTCCGTGGTCATTTTGACTTTGGGGAAGAGCTACCCATCGCACAGTGTCAGATGAAGTGAGTGAAGACTCCCTGGCACGTTGCACGAGTCCGGTTTTGCATCGGATGGCACTTGACATGCAGCATGGACCATGTTTTTGCTCAGAGTGCATTAAGACACTCACAGAAGAGCCCCTTCAGAACTGCTTCAGAAAGTAGCAGGGATGATGGGAAGAGTGTGCTCAAAGTGAGAGGGAGTCCTCTTATGCTGATTGATGGTAACGTGATACATTTTTTTTGGGGGGGGGGTGTAAACATTTATTGTAGTTTTGGATTACACTATAAGACCAAACTGGATGCAGTGGGTACTTGTGACTATGGAAGTCCCATCAGTGCCAGCCCCATGGGCTACTGGAAGGTTGGAAAGGGGTCACATGGGATTCTGGCCCTGGAGCCCTGGAATGTTGCCTGGGAAACCACAGGAGCCTGAAGTAAGGCACTGAGGGTGGGATAGGTTTTTGTATACAAGAGACAACCTGAAGCCTTGACAGGGTTCTTGCAATGTAGTTAGAGACTCCTAGTACAGAATTCCTTTATGGTGAGTGCGGAGAATAGTACACCTATGTAGAGATATTTGACCACATTCACAGTACTCATGTCATTGGCAGCTAGTGAAAACAACACCCATCTCTGCTTGGATGCAGCTCCTGGAATGGCAGGAACTCCTGGAGGAAGTGCAGTTGTGAGCACCAGTGGCCTGGTGGCATACATGCTGTGTGGGAGGTCATATCACGTGCTCCTCCAGCCTTCAGCAACAGTAGACCAAGGCCACCCTTGCTGGACAAGTGAGAGATGAAGTTTGCAGACACGCACGCCCCTGTGAACACAGAGCTGGCTTCCAGTCAGCCTGTTGCCCTCTCTAAGTCAGACAGCAGGGGGTCAGGCCACTGTCTCTGCTGACAATTCTGGAAGTCAACCAGGGGCCATAATAATTGTGAGCCCCACGTGGCAAGCTTTTCTGGCTTTTCTTCCCAGTTCTGATGCAGGTACAACCTGAGGCAGCCAAGCCAGCTCTCCCACCCAGTCCCCAAGGGCGCCACAGTTGTGCCTGCTGACACCTTTCCTCTGCCTCACGCCTCCACCTGGGGTGCTGTGACGTCATCTGTTTGCTCACCTGGAGCGCTTCTCTGCTGGCCTGCTTGCCCGTGAGTCTCCCAGGCACGCGCGCGGTGCCTGGCTCCCTTGTGACTTCGTCTTCAGTGCACGCAGCTGTGGCTTGTCCTCCCTGGGCTGCGCTGGGTTCCTCAACACAGAAGCAGCGAGCCTCTCGTGCGGACTGCGCTGAGCTCCTTGGGCAGCCCGGGGAGGCTGGGGGAGGCTGGGCTGGGTAGAGGCAGCTGGTAGGGATGTGGGGGGGCCCTGGCTTAGCTGCCTACTCTTCTAGCATGGACAGTGTCTGTCGGGAAATCCCAGCAGCTCTGCACTCAGCTCTAGTGCAAGAACATCTGAGAGCAACACGTAGCGCAGCCTTCTCGTGTGCTGCCACGAAGGACCCTTCCTCTTTGAGTTCCCTTCACTTTTCTTTCTTTTTCTGTACTAGGATTTGAGCCCCCGGCCTTCTTACTGAGCTACATCCCTTCCTCTTATTAAAATTTGAAACAGAGTCTTGCTAAGTCACAAAGTTGTCGAGCCTGGGCCCAAATTTGCAGTGCTCCTGGCTCAGCCCCCCACAGTCGAGGGACTGCAGGTGTGCACTAGTGTGCCTGGCCATCCCAGTTTTATAACCCACTCCTAGCACTTGATTCTGATTGTGCTTATCTCTCATCCATTCCTGCCTTCTGTATCAGCCCAAGCTGTGCCTTCCTTTCAGAAGAGCCAGCTGCTACAGCTTAAATACTCCTCTAAAGTCCATGCTTTGGAAACTTAACCCCCAGTGCAACAGGGCTGAGAGGTGGGCCCTTGAAGGGGGCGCTGTGTCCCAGGAGTCTGCCTCATCAACGAATTCGTGTTTCAGAGGAGTAGTTTCCTCATTGTGAGAGTGGGTTTGTACTGAAAGCGGCTTTAAATTCCTGCCCTCTTGTCCCCTCTTCCATGAGATGGAATGGTGTGGAGGCCCTCACCACATGCAGCACCTCATTAAGGGCCTTCCTATGCTCCAGAAACTTGCGACCTAGGTTTCTGTGCGTTACAAACCATCGCGACTCGGATATTGTGTTACAGCAACGCCAAACAGGCTGAGACAGCATCCCAACCCAGCTGGTTTTCAGGACGAAGGAGCAAAGCACAGCACAAAGCAGACTGTTTTGCCAGTTCCATGGGGAAAGGTTGCTTTTTGTTCATTCTTTCACCTTCCTTTCTGGTGATTGTAACCTAAGGTTTTTATTAGGACGTTTGGCACTGCACAGTTTCCGCAGTCCTTGCGTGGAGTTGGCACACGCACCTGACACATCTTACTCCCCTTTTCCATCCTCCTTCGCTCTCCTTCCCCACTCTGTCTCTGGGTCATCTTCTTCTTTGAGAAACATCTAGCTTCCCACCTACTCTTTTCTTTGCCTTATCCAAAGGGGACTGACCAGGCCACACGGCCGAATGAGGCACAGTGCCCGAGTTCTCACACTCGAGCTCTGTGCATTGCTAACCTGGCTCAAGAAGCCATCCAAAGACACCGCTCCACAGAAAGGAAAATCAATAAGCAATTTCTTTCCTGAATGCAGCTCCCTGGGTGACAAGGACAACACTCACCCACTCACGACTGTGAGGCAGTGTGCCTTGAGGAAAAGCCAGTGGCTGGATGGCTCTAAATGGAACCAAAGACAAATGGGCAAGGCAGGGAGGCCCAGGCAGACAGACGCTGGTGTGCAAAGGGGCATTTTTCATCGCCATTTAATTTGAGTTCAGCCAGGTACTTTTGCGTCAGGGCTGGTTGGTGGCGGAGCTATAATTCTACTCACAGATTGACAGCATGGAATATTTTTCAGGTTAAAGAGGGAGTCTTGAGGCTCTTGACTGTGAATCTGTCCAAAGGCCTTCTGATCTCTTTCTGTCTAGAAAATTGCAAACAGGGAAAGTGATGAAATGTGAGTACAGAGAGAAGTCCTTCCATGTCCCTGCAATGGGGCACCATGACTGTAATCTATCATTTTTTTCTTTTTTCTTTTTTTTTTTTTTCTTTTTGCCTCCAGAGCATTGCCACTTAAATTGAACTGATTCTGCTGAGGTTGAAGAAACAGTAGCAATATGAAGTTGAAGAAGCTTTAGTGCTTTTGGGTTGATAGATGCTAATTTCTTCGTTGCTTTCAGAAATAAGTATTATAGACAAACTCTTGAGCCTGCTCTTTCCGTGAAGTGAGTGGAAGCTATTTAGCTCTCCTACACCGTGGCCGAGGGGCATTCTAATTCTACATAAATGAACACAACTGTCTGAAACAGTCTTGGTCCTGGTCAGCATCCTTTCTCTAGGAAAGCTAGAAACTTTTTCTTACTGACGTGTCTTTTCCAGTAGGCAACGAAATGCAGATTTGTCACATTTTCAATTACATGGCGATGCTGGAGCAACAGAAATGCTCTAGAAACACCTCTTGATCCATTAATAGAATTAATGATCCCATTACCGCATCTAACACACTGTATTTTCCTCCGTGTGCTGAGTAGCATGAAATTATCATGTAAATAATGTCACATCTGTGCAAACAATTTACAAGGTGCTCTCCAAGTTCAAATTTCAGCCGTCAGTTCTCTTAGTGTGTTAACTCTTGTCTTGCCTGAAGCTTACTTCCACCTCCCCGGGGGGAGCCACACATTGACTCTTCTTTGTGAAACACTCACCCATACGCGCAGGCCCACAAACTTGAAGGGACGGCCTCACACTCTCAGTGGGAAGGATGCTTCTGGGAGCGAAGATGGTCTGCAGCAGGCTTGTGCGGATCTCCAGAGTCCCTACCTGTCTTTGCCACACTCCTACTGGTAATTTAATGTTTCTTTTTGCATTCACTGGGTTTGTTTCTATGTCTTATTGTTTGTATGCTGGATGTTCCTGAGGCCTCCAAGTTTCCGAATTATTCTTTGTGGACCTCCATTGGAGGACTGCACGCAGAGGTTTGTACTAGAGGAAAGGACATTGTCCTTGCCTAACTGTGGCCCTCTGAACTCCCAAGATAGGCTCTTAACTCAGCGCTTACATCCAAGTCTGCATAGTAAAATTGAACAGTATTCCTTCCTCGAGAATTTTTTTTGTGTGTTTTGCTGTAGGTATTTGCTTACAAACATACACAGACACACAGACACACAGACAATCTCTCTCTCTCTCTCTCTCTCTCTCTCTCTCTCTCTCTCTCTCTCTCTCCCCACTGAGAGCACTATTAATTAGCAATAAAAACCCAAACTATTCTCAAGCAAACAACGGAATGCATTCCAAACCTTTTAGATCCTGTAAGTCCACGTTTCACACCGTCTCCTTAAGTTCAGGCCTACCCACTCAGGAATGCAGTTTTGAGAGCGGGACAGTTCTTTCCAAGGTGTCCTTTATTCTGCATTCAAATCATCTGAAATACGCGTGCTATTTATGGCTTCGCGCAGTGGTCTCGCCGGTCTCGCTGAATGCTATTCCATCACACACTTGTATTCAGCCTTGGACTAATTGCAAATCAAGCCTTAGCATCTGAAGGATGCAAGGGCTGGAAAATATTTTCTCTTGTCACTTGGGTTCTGGCAGGATAACAAGATAACAATTCTCTAGTCCTCTCCCCCACACTGCATCATTAAAGCAGCTGTCATCGGTAGAGGGTTTTCGGAGTGTGAACTCTGTGTGTGTGTGTGTGTGTGTGTGTGTTTGTGTGTGTGTGTGTGTGTGTGTCTAGGTGCAGGGCTACAGGAAGAGTTGAAAAAGGATACAATCATCTCTGATACAGAGGCTGACCACTGTAGGAAGTTGCTAAGACTTGGATATAAGATTTAAGCCAAACATTCAGGCCTAAGGGCCTTAGAATCTCGTTTTGGTGTAAGTTGGATATTTTGATCCTTGTCTCCCTATTTATCCTAAAGTTGGCTTGAAACTCACAGAAATGACCCTGTTGCCTGGTGAATGCTCAGGACTAGCAGTTTCCAGGCAGCTGTGGTGGCTGGCTTGACAATATGCCTTGTTAAACATAGATCTTGCCTTGTGGGTCCCGGGTGTGCCCAGCCAGTGAGCTCCCATGGCCTTCACTTGGCAGTGACTGGGTGAAGCAAGTGCTTGCTCAGTGGGACCTCCGAGGGGGTAGGGGCTGACTTGACTTCTCTCTCGGGCTGTTTGTAGCTTATGGGTCAACAGCAGAGGGAGGAAACCCGAAGTCCAGCGCACGTTTGAGGAGGGTCCCTGGAGGAGAGCTGCTGTAGCTGACATAATGACAAGACTGGGAACCACCGATCTTGCTCATTCATCCCGGGGGGGCTCCGGGGTTGCTGCAGCCACACAGACGCCGAGTGATCCCAAGGAGCATCATCGCAGATCACATTTGTTTTTGTGACATTTTGTCAGGAAAATGAAAGACCACAGTGTAGTGTCATTTTCATCACCTTTGAGTCATTTACAAATATGCCCTTGGAGAGACCCTCAGGAGCTGTGTGACAAATGACAGCTGCACACACGCACGACTGGCTCCCCTGGGGCTGACTCCTGGGGAGGAGGGGGGTCACAGAGGGATCGCCGTCTTGGGTGGCAGGTACACTTTCTAAAGTGCGAGTGTCAGGAAAGTGTCTCACTTGCGGCAAGCCCACGGAGGAGCCACTGCGTGTTCCCGAAGCACAGAGAAGCCATCTGCTCCAGTCAGCCGTTCGCCCAGCCATGCGTTCCACGGTTGCTCTTCCAGGAACAATAATGAGCTGGAGGAGTCAGAATCACTGTTTCCAGAGAACCTACCAGAAATTTCAAAATGGAACATTACACGTCCTTCAGTTTAGCCTTCTGGGAATAAAACAGAGCCACAGCCACAGTGAGGCACATGCCTCGTTGACTCGTGGTTTTATCTGAGCTACATTGGCTGAGCACCTACTACATACCACCCTTTGTTCTAGGCACAGAAGTAGCAAACTCAGCAGAATCAGGCTACTTTCCCAGCCAGCTACCATCTCAGAGCAGTGAGACGGGCAAGATGCGGTGGGCAGTACCATAACGCAGAGCGTAAACACCAAGAAGAGAGCCACAGGGGCTAGCAGCTGGGAATGTGGGGCGTCGTTGTGACTGGAGGGCGTCGTTGTGACTGGAGGTCCGGGTGGGGTCTTTGCCAGCCAGATGTGAGCACAGAGCTACCTGGTGGTACGCAGGGTGGGGCCCTGCCCGGGAGGCACACAGCTAGCTTCTGGTGACTTGTTCTCCAGTCATCACTTGCCCCTCCTCTGTCAGTCAACAGGCAGCCCCGAGAGAGCTGACCCTAAAGCTTGAGTTGAAGCCATCTCTTTCAGTACTGTTGCTCCTAAATTGGGAAATGTCACTGGAGGAAACTGCATTCATTTCATTTAATATAAAAGAGGGCTAAGAAGCACTGTGCCTTGTTCCACGGGTGCTGCTGTCTAGAGAGAGGGCCGCTGAAACGGCCCCAGAGGCAGGTGCGGCTGTCAGCTTCCCTGGCTCCCTGTCTTCCCTGGAACTGGGAAGCTGGGTGGGGGCTTCTCAGGCTTCTGCACGTGAACCCCAGTGCATCCTCCATAAGAACCACACATGTGTGTCCATGCGAGTCTGCGTGCCTCTTCATGTGACCGTCATGTGCTCCTCCCATGTGCGCCTGTGCACGTGTCCATGTGTCTCTTTGTGCGTCCGTTCATGTGGGTCCAGCCAGGATAACTCTCCTGTAAGTATGTGTGCCTCCTCATTGCGTAACCCCACGTGAGTCTGTGCGATTCTCTCTGTGTGAACCACATGCTCATCCTTTCACACGAGGCCATGGATTGCCCCACATGAGCCTTGTACCATTCTTGTGAGCTCATGTACATCCGCATGTGAGCCTGTGAACTGTGCTATGTGAGACCCATGAGTGTGTCCCCAGGTGAGCCCATGGGGGCCTCGCCAAGTGTTCTGTGCACTCTGTGAGCCCCTGTGAATCCCAAAGGGAGCCCCTGAGCACCTCAGAGTGAGCCGCGTACATGTAAGAGTGAGCTCAAGTGCATCTCAGAGTAGCCCACGTGTATCTCAGTGTGAGCCGTGTGCACCTCAGTGTGAGCCTGTGTGCATCTCAGAGTGAGCCCCTGTGCGTCTTAAAGTGAGGCCCTGTGCATCTCAAAATGAGCCCTTGTGCATCTCAGAGTGAGCCCATGTGTATCTCAGTGTGAAGTCGTGTGAATCTCAGTTAAGCCCCTGTGCAGCTCACAGTGAGCCCGTGTGCAGCTCAGAGTGGGCCCCTGTGCAGCTCAGAGTGAGCCCGTGTGTATCTCAGTGTGAGTCCCCGTGCATCTCAGCATGAGTCCCTGTACAGCTCACAGGGAGCCTGTATGATATTTTCAGGTTGTCCACATGCAGGTGTCTTGAAGCTTGTTTTCAACCTTCTTGAACTCTTGTGCATTCTCCTTTTTTGAACACTTGTAAGTCTCTATAAACACAATTGCATTCTTTTTTCATTGTTCATGCACACACTTTGAAACTTGTGCATTTTTTGAAGACTTTAGTCTGGGTGTTTCTAATAACGCACTCACGCAGCCTAACCCTCCAGTGTTGGAGGAGTACGCTGCCCTTAGCAGCAGACCTTTCGGAGGGAGCACAGCCCATGGTCGAGGTCAAGCCTGGCTATCGGCCCCATCAGTGGTGGTGGTGGGGTTCTTGGGTCCTCCAAGCTGTACAGTTTCCAGATGGTACTCCTAATGATTTTGTTCTGGAAATGTTGGTGCTCGTGCATGCCATGCCCAGCTCAGCAAGGCTGAATAAGCCCTGCACTCCAGGAGAGAATCCTGCTGGACACAAGAGGAGAGCTGTCTGGCCAGCACATAGTACAGAGACAGCTTTAAGCTTGCTGAGTTGTACTCAGCTGTGACGTCGTCCTCACGTGATCGCTGTCAGGTCATTAGAGGTAAGTGAAGGTCAGGAATGGACACCAAATATGACATCTAGTTCGCAGAGGACATGTTGCAACCATTTTGGCATCTACAGAGAGCAGGCAATAGAATCTTGGTTCTGTGACCCGGGTGATTTCCACAAGCCTGGCAGCAAGTGTCCGTGTCGCGTAGTGACAGTCTCCCAGTGACAGCACTGCCATCCTGTTAGGCTTCATGCGCCCTGAATCTTCCAAATCAGGTTTGTTTTTTTTTTTAAATTTTAAAGAGAATAGAAAAATAATAGAGGAGACATTAGAATTGATACACAATTTCAAAAATAAACGGGATGATAGACATACAACAATGGCCGTTGATTTGCACATTGTCGTCTTCAATGTAGTTGCTTAGATTACCAGGTACAAGCATGCAAAACTGGTCAGAATAAAAATTTTAAGCATTAACTGCCACCTTAAAAAACTGATAGAAGTTAGTAGTACAGTCATCTTAGCTGTTTTGCCGGTGGGGCCATTTAGGGTCAATCTTCCAGCGCCGTCCTTAGGAATGAAGGCTTTAGACTTAGCATTCATTCCATAAGCCTTTGACAGATGTAAGGAAAGGGACCTTGGGATCTGTCTCAGACACAGACGGCAACATTTTAATGGCTCAAAAGGAGCTCCATTTCCTCTTGCCAACTTTCTTTTTGGTAATGCAAGTTGTAGGAATATGCTTTTTCCACCCACTCCCATTCCCTGGGGATTCTGTAAAGCTTTCCTTAGAGCTGAAACTATTATTCATCACAAGCTTAGCAGGAGGCACATTCTGATTCCAATTCTTTTTACCAGAGGGAGGTAGGAAGTGGGTGTGTTGTGGGCAGGAAGGGTGAAGAGACGCTGGAGGAGCAGGTGGGGAGAGAGCAGGGAGGAGCGTGAACTGGGGCTGATCAGTTGGCATTTGGCCACTCTTACCCAAGAGGTACGGCTTTCTGGAACATGTGGCCCCAGAGCTCAAAGAAGGAGGAGGAGAAAGCCCCAGCTCCCCCAGATACCCTTGGTAGCAACCTATCTGAGCCTCCTCAGAGACTGTGACAGTCACCAGATCTTAGCTCTGCCAGGCCAAGGGAAGACAGGCAGGACTTAAGGCACTTTTCTTTTGAAGGAATGACTCATCCCTTCCCCAGACATGGTTCTGCAGGAACCTGCTTGGACTCTGAGGAGGCTCGGTGTACAGTGGTGCTGCCCTGGGGCTCAGCTCCCCATCTTTCATGAAGGAGGAGCTATGTGGGTTTCTCCCCTCTGCTCAACCCCAACTGCACCACACTTATCTAGCTGAGTGGGGACTAACTAAGGCCTTGGCACCAGTAATCCTGTATCCAGTCTTAATCTCTGACCATGGACACAGGGCTGTTGTGTATTGCTTGTTTGTAAAACTTCACAATGGGTAACAAATGGGCATCCTTCAACTTTCTCTTAACATGATGGTTGTATAATATTTTACATTCATTATTATTATTATTGATTATTATTATTGCAGTACTAGTGAGTTAACTTAGGGCCTTCACACTGAGCTGTAGCTCCAGCTATTTCTTATCTTTTTTTTGAGGCAAGGTCTCACTAAACCACTTAGATGCCTAGGCTGAGCTCATACTGGTGATCCTCTTGCCTCAGCCTCCCAGAGTGCACAACTGTATCTATCTGTTTATTAATGTGTAGGTACCCAGTGCAGTGGTCACCAGAGGGTTACATGACTCTCAGGGGACACTGCATCATGTGCGTGACAGGTGGCTTCTTTTTCATGCATCCATCACTTCCCCATCTTCTTTCCTCTTGTGAGCAAGGTTTTGGTGGGATGAATATCACCAGTA
>NW_004524584.1:27278658-27287080 GCF_000260255.1 Octodon degus | reverse complement strand
GTTCTTTATGTTTTACCTTCCCAGGTCACACGTTTTCCCTTATGGAGCAGGCGGATGTGTGCTTGGCGTGTGGCCTCACCCTTTGGACACGAGAGGTGCAGTGGGTGTGGACTGGAGGGGTGCGGCTGGGCTTCTGGCAGGAGAGCTTCTTGGGGTCATTGGCCTGGAGGGGCTGTTGTCTTGCTTGCTCTTACTCCTGGCTGCTTCTCACAAGCTTGCCAATGCCTGGGCCCTGTTAATTAAATCAGTCTCCAGCAGGTACGGCTCAGGTAAAAACCTGTAAAATGGCACTAACCAAGGTGCTGAAAGCAGCATATCCTTAATGAGATCAACTGTATTTTGTTTGGATTGTTTCATTGAAGAAGTCAAGTAGATGGGGGTGGGGGAGAGATTGTTATCCAGTTGAGGAAGAGATCAGGATAGGGGAGACGTATCCTGACCCTGGGAGGTGGGTCGGGGGGCATACAGGTGTCCACTCTTGCAGAGAGTACTTCCTGATCTTAGGCTCTGTCCAGAAAGTTTATATTTGTAATCCCATGGGTAAGTTATTGGATCAAGTTAAGGCCAATCTACCACTCTCAGTGCAACCCACAGTGAGAATAAAGACACTAAAGCATATTTATAGTCATGGGGAGCCAAGGGGTCCTAAGTCCAGCCATGGCGATGGCTATCCAGAGCAAAGGCCTTGACCCAGGGCTGAACCTGGGTTTTACTCAGTCATGAAGAAGGAGGGGCTTGAGGGTGAGTGACTGAGAAAGGCAGGAAGTACGTGAATACTGTGAGCGGGACTAGGTAGGAGGCCTGCATTTACCTCGGCAACATGCAGAGAAGGATGTGCAGAGAGTAATCTGTACGACGCAATCGAGACAGTGCCTAGTGTTTTGGGGTCCGGTGCTTCAGCTCTGCTGTGTGATCTTTCAAGCCCCAGGTAGCCATAGCTCTCTCGAGGCTTGATCCCAGCTGACAGCATGGAGCACTGGCTCTTTGTCCTGTCTCAACCTGGCTCCTATCAAAGAGCAGAAGGTGTGGGGTTATCAGGGAAACACACATGCCATCCTCAAAGTCTAGCACCAGCTACACCAATATGCACTGCTTAAAACCAATTGAAGGGATAAGGAAAAGTGCTAGCCAGCTCTGTACACATCAATACAAGGACATAAGGGGAGGCTCAGCCAAAATGGAACTGCTCTTCATTCAAGGAGAGTGGTCCAGATGGTCCTCCACATATTCTGACAAAGGCAAGTGTGTGGGTATAGCTTAAAATCAGGGAATGGTTTGTAGTTTCAGGCAGCGAAAGGAAGGGAAGGAGCAGGCTCACTTTGCCAGAAGATTGAGCATGACTTCTAGATGAGGTGGACTGAGGAAGGAGGGACTGTGTATGGATGGAGACGAGGACTTTGGTTGTCACCAATCCCAATTCCTACTCATTTTCCTGGAAGCCATACTCCAGGAATCAAGGAGGAGGGAGGGATGGGTAATTCCCCACCTCGGGCTCAGACTTCACCTGATAAGGGGCAGGGAGGTGCTGAATGCCCAGTGCGGTTAAGGCTCTTTCTATTCTTGAAATTTTCCACTGTGGCTTCCCATTTGGGGTGGACTTTATCTGTGAGCAGAGACAGTGATGGGGGACACTTGTGTGGCAAGTTGGGGTGGGTGGTGCATCCTATTAAACAGTTCCTTGGCAACCCTAAGTGCTGTGACTGGTGCCATTCATTTTGCATAATTGTCTTTAATAATTTAAATCACCATCTTATCATCAGTCACTTTGGCTGCCTTTCTAATCGGGTTTGATCCTAAGATGACTTAAAAAATTGTGAAACTCTAGAATGCACAAGTAGGGAAGCTGCCATCTGGGCTTGTTTCAATTGGCCTCTAGAAGATCTGACATTGCTTAAGTGAGCTGGTCCTCTGTAGTCACTGTTCTTCTCTCTTTTCCCCACTCTCACTAGCAGCTGCTCATTAATTATAGATAGAAAATGTAAAGGTTGGTTTTCCTGGCTTGCATTCATCACAGAGATGTACAGTAGATGTGGTGAAACTGCATTGCTAAACTTGAACTTGGCTTCAATCAATCTGACCTTTAAACTTCTTCAAACTTTTCTCCCCATCCTCCATCCCTAAATAACTATTGGTCCATAGACTAACTTTTATTAATGACACTTTAAATTAGATTAACTTTATTTGAGCTCAAACTGAAAAGGTTGGAAAATAGCTTTTATTTCATGCTCTAGGTGAAATCCAGTGTAATGTATTATATTAATATGCTATTTGATTCTCCAACTGAGATAAGGAAACAGAATTATGTTGGAGAATGGAAATCACAATGCAGTCTCAGCTGGACTAAGTCATCAAAACTAAAAGATAAATTGCTAAAATACAAAACCAAGGAAGAGGCAGTAGCAGAGCTGGAGGCCATGCCCCTGTCTTACATGGGAAGTTAGTCTCCTGAGGTTTATTAGCAGGGAACCCCAGCTCTTCCTGTTTATCTGGCTATTATTTTCATCTGTGATTTTCTTCCTGGGCTTTTCCATCTCTAACTCTATATGTGTTCTCTGTTATTCTGTGATTTTTTTTTTTACCTTTGTCTCACTGTGAGCAGCACTTTGGGAAAGCTCTCGACCCATCTCTGGGCTCTAACCAGGATACAAGTGTAGGACCAACTAAGTATCAGTGTGCAGCAATTCCTTAGCATACGGAGAGGACAACAACCACTCCCAATTGTTTTTTCTGCCAGCTTGTTCAAGTGGGGCTCAGTAGCATGGAAGAATAATGCCTGATAAAATACTTTTTTTCCTGTGTGCAACTGTAAGAATTCTAACATATGCTATCCAAAATGCTGAAGTCCATGACATCCTGTAAAAAAAGTAAGCAGGTTTAGGCTCAAGGGATGCCATGAGCTTCCCAGCACACATTATACACTTTCAAGTGGAGAGCTTTTCATGTGCATTCTAGTCATCATTAACTTCATTCGGGGATGCTAAGAGTAAATATTCTGGGGTCATTGCAAAGCTTCAGTGTGTGAATCTACTTACAGTGTTGGATGCAGAAGCTTCAGAGAATGTCAGCTAATGGCTGTTATTATTGGATGCTATTAAGAAGTCATTTTATGGTAGCTCTGTGCTTGCACTCAAAAGTAACAATTTAACATTCAAGGAAGTGCGTACATGCATTAAGAGAAAGTCCTAATGCATTTTATATGACATATATTTGCTATGTGTTGAATTTTGCCATGATTATCAATTCATTGAAAAATTTACATGCTGAATTGCTTAGTCCCAGTAACTCACTATATGACCTGACTTGGAAATAAAATTGCTACAGCTATAATTAGATGAGAAGAGGCATGCAGGTCTGCCCTGAGCCAGTATTTATGGTGTCCTATAGTGTCCAAAAGGGGAAATTTGGACACAGAGACATCAACAGAATGCTATATGGACATGACACCTGTAACAGAGAAGCTTGACTGGACAATTTCATTGGCCTTGAAACCACCAGGAGTGTAGAAGGAGCACACTTCTGGGTATGTCTCAGTGAGCGATAGGGGTGTGGTCCTGGGCACCATGCCAGGTCCTTTGCTCCTTCCCTTGTGGCACCACCCTCCTGTTCTGCTTTTCAGCTTCCAGGAGCTGAGCAGCTGTCCTCTGCCCTGCTCTCCTACCATGATGCTTCTGTCTTGAAGCCAGCCAACCATGGACTGCATCCCCTGAAACTGACAACCTAATTAAACCTTTCCCTATTTAAATTGTGGGTGTTGGGCATGATTACCCAAAGATTGGAAAGCTGAATAATGTCATACCCATCTGAATAGTTTTGAGAACACACAGACAAGTCAAAGAGTGCTCCACCCTGACCTATGCATTGATTTTGGAGCACCAGCTCCCAAGACTTGGAGATAAGAAATAGATATCATTTTTTGTCTTTTTTTTTTGGAATCAATGATTGAACTCAGGCAATCACTTATTCTACTAAGCCATCTCCCTATTCCCTAAAACTTTCAGTGCAGGGGAGTCCTTTTTTTTGTGTGTGTGTGTGGAACCAGGGATTGAACTTAGGTCCTTGTGCTTGCCAGGCAAGCTCTTATTCTACTGAGCCATCTCCCTGGCCCCCAGTACCATTTTTTAAGAGACCTAGTGTTTGGTGGTTTTTTTTGGTGGCAGTCCTAGTAAATCAATATAATGGGATGAAGACAGAAAGGAAGAAAGGAAGAGCAAAGAAAAGAAGAAAGTAATGAAATGAGGGAATTTTGTTGCCCGTTGATGTAGGCAACAAAATTTCATATCTCAATCTATTTGAAAAAGTCCTACAAAGCAGGTATTTATTTTTAATTTTTCAGAAGACAAATTTGAGGCACAGATTGTACCCAAGGTGCTCAAGATGACATCAGTTTGAAGCTGTAGGAAAATGTCTACAGTGATGTCTGTGTAATTGCCAAACAACTGGTCATAGGACATCCTGCATGAAATTATTATGTTCTACTTAATTTCAGATGAGGCTAGGAAAGTTGAACTTACAAGACATTTTTCCTCAGTTCCTGTTATGAATTCATCCTGGCTTCTCCAAAAGAATGGCGTTGGATTCCTGTTTGCTTTTCTAAAAGACTCAAGGAAAAAAATCTTATGGAATCCAAGAAAAAACACACTGGGCCTCCTGATCCAGTTGGGAGATTGGGGAAAGCAAAGTTCATTCAATGCACATGTTATGGTTTGTGTCTCGTTGTCCCCCCAAAGCCTCATGTAGTCATGGGGTGAGGACTTCTAGAGTTTGTGTCAACTCATGATCCACTGGGATTATGCGTGATCCAAGGCTGGGATTATGGGTCTTAGTACTGCTGGGATTACCCATAGGTGGGTAAGTACTGGGAAGTACCCATAGGTGTGAGTACTTCCCCTACCCTGGGGCAGGTAATTTGCATTACAGTGTAAGGTGGGAAGAGAAGCTAGCTGCTTGAGCTGCTGCTACCCCTCCCTTGCGCTCTTGCTCTTTGCCGCCGCCATGAAAGGTTGCCCTCTGCTATGTGCTGCTCTGCGTTGGACCCAGCTCAGTATGGACTGAAACCTCCAGTAACTGTGAGCTAAATAAACCTTTCCTTCCTTCATTTTGAGTGTCGGGTATTTGTCCCAGCAATGAGAGAAGAGTAACTACGACAGCACATATTCAGGGCAGCACTTTTCTCTTTGGTGATTCTGTCTATACCAGCTTTCCTGTGGCGCAGACTCCATCTGGGAGACCTGGTGTTCCTGTCTTCATGTATTTCTGGCCCCCTTGAGTGTGCTCTGAACCCATAACATGCTTCTAGCTTATAATACAGCAGAAGCCCTGGGATGGCATGTCCAAGATGGTCCCTCCTTCCAATCTGCTGGCATTCTTTCTGTGGATTCCCAGATTGTGTGCTTGCTGGAGTAGCGGACCGTGTTGGGAGGCTCATGAGAACCTGCAGGCAGAGCCTTACAGTCTTGAAGCAACTGGAATCTTCTACCAGTGAGAATAGGCTTGGGAGTAGATTCTTTCCCTGCCAAACTTTCTCTTGAGACTTCAGCTCTGGCTAAAGTCTTAATTTCTGCCTGTAAGAAATATTTAAATAGAGAACTCTACTATGATGAGTGAACATTTATAATCTACAGAAGCTCAGAGATAACAAACATAAACTCTATTAAGATACTAAATTTCCTGAGAGATATTGGTCTATAGCTTTCTTTTCATGTTTTTTTTTTTTTTTTTTTTCTGATAGGATAATCCTAGCCTTATTATACAAGTTAGGAAGCATTTGTTTTGCTCCTGTCTTCTGAAGAAAACAAGAAAATTGGTATAGTAATTTCATTCTGAAATGCCTGGCAGAACTTACCAAGAAAACATCTGGGCCTGGTGGCTTCTGTTTTGGAAGGTTACTAGTTATTAATTCAATTTCTTTAACATATGCCTGTTCCAGTTGTGTGTTTCTTTTTGGGTGAATTTTGATAGTTTGCATATTTCAAAAATATCCATTTAATTTGTATCTTAGTCATTTTCTGGTAGCTGGGACAAAATAACCAACACCCACAAGTTAAAGTGAAGATCAGTTCATTTTGACACATAGTTTCAGTTCATGATCATTTGGCTCTGAAGTGGAAACAGGGAGTAAAATGTTCTCAAACCATGGCAGCCTGGAAGTAGAGAGAGAAAGGAGGGCCTGAGAGGAGAATGCCGCCTTGCAGGCCACAACTCAGTGACCACATCCAACCAGGCCCCACCTGCTAACAGCACATGTAGCTACTGAATTCATGAATGGATCAATCTCTTTACAAGGATATAGTGACCTTCTTTGTATCTCTTAATCTCTCTTAGCTTGAAAACCACTCAAGTAGTCACCCAGTCACCCTTGCTTTCTTCCAGGTTTGTGTCACATTGATTATTGTTTTCTGTATTTTGAAATTCAGTTTATGAATTGCTTTTTAAGTTAAATGTGTTTCTTGTTTATGTATTTTTTTTTCCGTATTTTAGGGAAGGGTCTACAGGGTATTTAAGATCTCACTACTAAACCAGACTCGAAGTGCTCTGACAGTTTACAGCCTCTCAAGAGCTGGGATTACAGGCATGTACCACCACACACGGTCTCAATTTTTGTCTCCGCATGTCCTGGGGGTGGGGCCAGCACAGCAGGTCCGGGGATTGAACCCCTGGCCCATGCGACTGCATGCAGGCACTTTAATCTGCTGAGTTATTTGGTCAGCCCTCTAAATGTGTTACTTGTATTCAGCATATTGTTGGATTTTGTTTATTGATCCATTATGCTGATCTGTTTCTTTGTATTGGTGAACTGGGAACATTTACATCAATGGCTTACACTGATGGTTATTATGACTTACCTTTGCCATGTTATTTTCCTGTTGTTGATCCCTTTCTCTTCTCTTTAATTACTTGCCTTTCCTGGTGAATTTATTCTGTTGGGGGTTCATGGAGCTGTAGCTTTTATTATCTGCTTCTAGAGTGTTCTTCAGAACTTTTTTGTGGAGATGGCTTGGTGGTCATGAATTTCTTCAGCTGTTCTTTGTCATGGAAATGTCTTATCTCTACATCAATTTTGAAACGCATTTTTGTGGGGTACATTAATTAGGGCTGGTAATTATTTTCTTATAGGGCTTGCAACAGTTTACTCCAAGGTCTCCTTGACTTAAAGGTTTCTGTTGAGAAGTCTGGTGTAATTCTGGTGGGCTTTCCTTTATAAAGTGATTTGCTTCTTTTCTTTAACAAGTTTTAGTGTCCCATTATTGTGTTGGCTTTCTGGAATCCTGACTATTATATGTCTTGGTGTAGTTTTTATTTTTTAATCATGGTTAATTGGAGTTCTATATGCCTCACTTATATATATGTCAAATTCTTTTTCCCTGCTTGGGAAATTATCTGCCACTATATATGTGAATAGAATTCTTTTTAAAAGTCATTCACATTGTCTCTTACTTTTTTGACTCTGATCAATCTCATATTATTTTTTGTATTACCTAACAGCTGCTGGGTTGATTTTTTTTTGTCTTACCTTGACATTTTAAAGAAATATTTCTTTGCTTGATCACTAATCACAATCCTATGCTACATAAACTTTTAGTAGAATTTTTAATCTCCTGACTGATTGAATCTGTTCCATGGATTCCATTTCTTTCCTACATTGGGCATTTGTTGGTTCCATCATTTTCCTATGCTACTCTATTTTTTTTTAATCAGTATCTTCGCTAGATTTACTAGATTTACATTAATCATGCCCTTCATTATGGCCATCACCTGTGAAATTATCTGAGAAATTATTTCTTATTTGATTTTTTTAGAGCTTTATTCATTTGCTTGCTTGCATCTGTTGTTACCACTTCAAGGAGTCCAAGTGGGTGACTTTTTATTTGTTCCACATCATTGCCTTCTAGGTTTGCTTTTGTTGAGCTGTAAACCTGGGGGTGCGTCTTTCTTCAGTGTCTTCTCATTTTCTATTTTTACTTAGCTTATTTCTTTGTTGATGCTTATAAATTGTTTATGGTAGGTATGTTTATTGTTAGTACTGTGAACCCTGAGGAAAGGATTACTTCTCAGAGATATGTGCCAGGTGTAGCTGACTTTTGGGTTTTGAGTCTATTATGAAATTCTACCTCTTCAGTTTGTTGAGAATGAGAAAATGCTGCCTATTTGGCATAACATTTAGTTATTTGGCAGTGGCCTATAGTATTGTTTATAACTCTTGGCCAAACTTGGTCCTGCCAGATAAGGAAGAACACCTGATTAGAACAAGTATGTGACCTTAACTAAAGTAGTACAACCAATAATAGCAGCAGCATCAAATACGTTCTACAAAATGCAAACTGCAAGAACTATTAATTTACCACTTTTCATTGTAAGAAAAAAATGTATAGTTATATAACAAAACCTAAAAGGAACCAGAAAGTGTGTATAGTAAATGTCTCCT
>NW_004524584.1:27264708-27271455 GCF_000260255.1 Octodon degus | reverse complement strand
TTTGTACCTTTCTAGGAATCTGTCCATTTCTTCAGTGTCTTCTATTATGTGAGAGTAAAGATTCTCAAAGTAGCTATTGATAATCTTCTGAATTTCCACTGTGTCTGTGGTAATTATATTCTTTTTATTCCTTATTGCTCATAGTTGAATTTTTTCTTTCCTGTTTGATGAGGCTAGCTAGGTTCTTATCAATTTTATTTAATGTTGAAATGTAACAGCTTTTTGATTCATTAATTCTTTGAACTGTTTTCTTTGTCTCAATTGAGTTAATTACCACTTTAATCTTTATGATTTCTTCCTGTCTTTGGGCTCTGGGTTTAGTTTGCTCTTCCTTTTTTAGATGTTGGAGGTGCAACATTAGGATGTTTATTTGTTCTGGTCTGTGCTCCTAATTTGTGAGTTCACAGCTAAATTTCCCTTTCAGAACAGCTTTCATCACATCACATAAGTTCCGATAAGTTGTGCTTGAATTTTCATTGAATTGTAGATATTGTTCAATTTCTTGTTTAATTTCATCTATGGCCCATTGGATGCTGAGTAGATTGTTCTTTAAGTTCCATGCATTTATGGGATTTTTCTGCTTTCTTTTGTCATTTATTTCCATTTTCATTGCTCTGTGGTCAGATCATTTGCATGGGATAATTTCTGTTTTCTTGCATATACTTAAGCATGACTATGGACTAGTATGTGGTCTATTTTAGAAAATGATCAGTGTGCATCTGAAAAAAAATGTGTATTCAGCTGTGGTTGGTTGGAACTCTCTGTATATGTCCACTAAGTCCATTTATTTCAAGCTCTGGTTCAGTTCTGCTACTTCTTTCCTAATTTTTTGTCTGGTTAACCTATCTTTTTGGGATAAAGTGGTGTTAAATTCTCCTGTTAAGGTTGTGGTATTAGATATTAGAATTTTCATGTCCATTGATATTTGTCTTATAGTGTTGGATGCTCCCGTGTTTAGTGTGTACATATTTATGAATGTTATCTCTTCCTGTTAAATCTGTCCCCTAACCAGTGCATAGTGGCCTTTTTTATTTCATTTGATCATTCTTAGTTTCAAGTTGAGACTGTCTGAGAACAGGATTTCTACCCTTGCTTTTTTCTGAGGTGCTGGGGTGTGTAGTATTGTTTTCCATCCTTTGACTTTCAGCTTATGAATTTCTTTACAAGTTAAGTGTGTTTCTTCTATGTAACATATTGTTGGATTTTGTTTGCTAATTCACTGTGCCAATCTATTTCTATTAATTGGTGAATTGAGTCCATTTTCAATAACAGTTATAATTGAGATGTACTGACTTATGATTGACATGTTATTTTCTTGCTATTGTTTACCCCTGTTTCTCCTGTGTTTAATTTTTTGCCATATTTAATGGGTTCCTTCTGTTCCCTTTCATGGAGTTCTGATCATTTTGGTACCCGTCTAGAACATCTTTTATTATCTGTGTAGGGTTGGCTTTGAAGTCATGAGATTCTTTAGTTGTTCTTTGTCATGGAAGTATTTTAATTCTCCATCAAATTTGGAAGAGATTTTTGCAGGGTATAGTAGTCTCAGATGGAATTTGTTTCCATAGAGGATTTGAAGCACTCTGCTCCATGCTCTTCTTGCCTTCATGATTTGTGAAGAGTAGTCTGTCATTATTCTGATGGGTTTTCCTTTAAATGTGACCTGTTTCTTTTCTCTAGTGGCTTTCAGTGTATTGTTCTTATGCTGGATTTCCGGGATCTTGACTATTATATGTCTCGGTGTGTTTTTAATTGGGTTGAAGTTATTTGGATATTTGTATGCTTTAGTTACCTGGATGTCAATTTGTTTCCTCATATTTGGGAAGTTTTCTGCTATTACTTCTGCCCATATCTTTTTTTATATTATTTGTATTGACTCCTTATTTCTCATTCATGCCTATTAATCTGATGTTGTTCATGTTTGCATCATCTTGCAGGTGACGAATTATTTTTTCCTTCATCCTCATTTTTAAGAGAGCTTTTCTTACCTTTTAATTAACTATGGTAGCATCTTGAAGATCTGAAACTCTATCTTCACTTTCACTCAAACAGTTTTGCACACTCGTGATTGAGATTTTTAATTCCTCTATATCTCTTTGGTTCTGCTTCATGCAATCTATTTCTTTCCTATATTGCTCATTCAAGGAATCTGTCATTTTTTTAATCTCCTCCTTTTTTTTTTAATCAGTGTGTTCTAGAGAACCAGCTATTAATTCTTTTACTATAGAGGTTATTTTTGATCTGATTTCCTCTACATGTTTCTGCATTTGATTCTTTACTGAAGACCCTATTAATTCAGAGATTTCTTTTTTTATTTCAGTGGTTATTTCTGATCTGATTTCCTCTGTACATTTCTGAGGTTGCTTTTTTACTTCAGATGCTATTGATTCAGACATTTCAGATGTGTGATTCCCAATTTGTTCTGTGCTAGTGTAATCTACACTTGTTCTGTGTGGGTTTGGGGCCTGAGATTGCATTTTGCTCTTTCTGTTTTTTTGTTTGTTTGTTTGTTTGTTTGGAACTGGCAATTGATTGGAGGCCCTTGCACTTACCAGGGAAGTGCTTGTTCCACTGAGCCATCTCCCTGGCCCCATTGTTTGTCATTTTGTATAGCACTGTTCTATGATCTTTGATATAGAGCTTTGGTGCAACACTCGCTGGGCCTTGGCTTGGTCCAGCGGGTGTAGGGGAGCATGGAAGCTCCCCCACACACTTCCTGGGTCTGGGCTTGGGCTGGCTCTGCCGCAGTGGAGGTGTCCCGAGACATGGCAGAAAGTTTCACTCCTGGGGTGGGACTTGGCTTGGTCCAGCGAGGTCCAGTGGGTGCATGGAAGCTTGGATGCTCTCACATGATTGTCCTTATAAGGTGTAATAAAAGATAATATGGTGAACACCGTTAGCAAGTGATAGCCAGTGGGAAGGCAGCCTCATTACAACATTACAGTGTGTCCTCTTCTGCTTTATTACCCACAGTTGACATCATAAGACTTTTGACTTGTCCCCAAAGTCAAAATGATGCTGAAAGGTAAATATTCTGAATCAATTCACTACACTGAGGCCGCAATGACAACATAACTAGCGATACTCATGGTGGAAGACTTCCAGAAATGCTCCAGAAAGTGGCAAGAAGGATGAGATGAGTGTGTTTAAAACAATGGGGGGTTATTGTGAGGAGGAGGAGGAGCAGCATGGCACAGTTTATTGTACTAAACTTTTAAAATTCAAACTTTTACTACATAGTTTGATCATACCTCATGGATTACATTTACTTAAAATTTTAATTGAAATATTTAGCTTTTGGTGTCTGTTGGTCAAACTGGGAAGGAATGAAGATACCCCTTGGTACCTTCTCTTGCAAAACTTGTGCTGTATGAATTGGGATTGGAATAGAGAGTCCCTCTCCATACACTTCTGTTGGTCAGGCCCTTGAATATGGGCTCCATTCTCCAGCTTATATAGTGATCTGTCTGTAATTTCCTTTGAACTGCGTTAGTGGAGATGCTCTACAATACTGAGATTTCATTAGAATTTATAGTGACCCAAAGAGGAATTCACCTTCAGGCACAGGAATTGTTAACAATTTAAATCTGCTCCCTGGGAGGTCACAGTTCCATGGCCTCCACCTCAAGCCTTCAATCCCGTTCATCTGCAAACTTCCACTCTGAAGAGGAGGTAATTAGCATGTTGATTGCAGATGTCAAAGCTCACTGAGTGAGGTGAGTGCTGCCCCTGACAGTTGGAGTGGGTGGGCTGGTGAAATCCTGCTTGGCCTCTCCCTCTGCCCTTCAATGGACAGGTATCCAGGGCTCTGGAGGCCCCGGCTAGCTGTGTTTCTCTTTAGATAGCTGCTGCTGGCCTGGGACTCTGCTCCCTCTCATTTTCTGTGCTATGATTGAGAATTCTGTGTCCTCACCACGGCAAGTACTGGAGACATTGCCAAGTGCCCAAGACCTGGGTGTACAGAGCCTCTTGGGATTGACTGGTTCTTTCCTGCTTGCCAAGAACACAGATGTGTGGGAAGAATTCTGGCTGAAACCTATTTTTGTGCTGTGCCATCTGGTGGTGGCAAAGCCATGAGAGGAGGGCCCTGTTGTTCATTTTTGTCACCACAGCCAGTAACATCTCAAAGCAAGAGTGAGCTTAGCTTAGAGGGAGCTACAAACCACAAGTAGCCCACATCTTTTCCTCTCACACGCAGAGTTCCCTCCTATCCTGGAGCCAAGAGCAGAGGGTAAGATTATCCAATGAGCCACAAAAGGGTGGGTGGGGACTATAAAGCCTGGGTCCTTTCACATCTGAGAACACCAACCTTGTGATTCAGTATTTGACTCTCACATTACACCAGGGATGATAATAGCAGACCTGGGCTGGAGAGATAGCTTGGCGGCATAAGAGCCTGCCTAGCAAGTGCAAGGTCCCGAGTTTGATCCTTGGTACTGCATGCTGTGCACACTATACCGAAAAATAAAAATAATACAAAAGGTATATAAAATAATGGCAGAAACATTTAGATTACAGATGTAGGTTGATTTTAGATGATTATTTTGGAGCTTAATATCAGATTATTGTGAATATTTGTTAGGAAAGAAAAATTCACCACTTAATCACTCTCAGATAAGATACATATTAATAGCTTAGAACTTAGCCATTAGATACAAAAAGATCAAGTTGAAAATCATGATTTAAATACAGTCCCAGTCTTACTTAGGATTCTGGAGCAAATCTCTGTGTATTTAGAAAATATACTCTTATGAAATTTGTAGGATTAATTAAAATTAAAAATTGAGGGACTACACAGCAGATATGTCCTTAGCCCCTGATGGATCTGAATGTGTTGTGCTTACAAATCAAAGCAGGTCCTTTAACCTGCAGGCCCCTGGGGATTTTATCTCTCAGTCTTTTCAGGTAAGGTGTTTGGTGGCTTTCATCTCCTCCTAACACACTCCAGACTGCTTAGTCTACTAAAGTGGGAGGCACATGCTTAATGAAGTCAGGTGATGTCTAATGTTCATTCAGAAAAAAGTGAGCTTTCCTATGAATGGGAATACATGATCATGTAAAACTTGTCTGTAGGCAGAAATACACTTGCCTACTTTGCTGTTCCAAAAACATTACTGCAGCTGAAAACTTCCAGTGCTTCTCTACACTCAGGAGTGGAGGCGCTGCGTGTGTTCTAATGAGTGCAGTGAGGCTGACAGGCCTGCAGGTGCTCGCTGGCTGCAGCAGGGCAGGCCGTGCTCACCGGATTACCTGCACTGCCCGCAGAAATAAGCTGTGTGCTGCTCCTGATTTATTACTGCTGTCTCTGCTTTGCAAAGGAAGGAAAAAGTACCAGGTGCAAGATAGCAAGTCTGCAAGAAGTTCTGCACTGTACTCCTATTTTAATAAATAAAAGTTTTCCTCAAATATGGCATTTTTGAAATTCAAACAGGGATTTTAAACGATGAAGTCTTCTTGCTTCGATATTCTGATGGGTTATTTGTGTAAACTTAATGTGCTTTCTGACTGAATTAAATGCTTCAGGATTGTTCTGATGCCCCTTAAGTCGAAGATTTCAAAAAATAGCAATGTTTTAGACTTCTAGAGTCTTTTATTTTTATCTTTTTTTCTAGGGCCTTTTGGAATACACAGAGCACTTTATTTATTCCGTCTTTACAGTTGCCACATTGGGCAAGTGGTATTTGCATCTTGAATATAAGTATCTCGAGAAGTTAATTTGCCAAAAGTGCCACACAGTTGTGGATTGTTAGCTTGAACCCACTAATTGCAGTCTACGTTTTTTGTTTTTTCTTCCTTTTTCTTAGAAAAATCAAGCAATTCCCCTTTAACAACTGGCTAGAGGAAAGGTTAAGAGCATCCTGAGGCTTGCGGGTAAAAGGCCATCTTGCCTGGGGTTCTGAAAATTGAATAGTGCAGATGCCTTCACTGTGAAATGTGTACAGGCCAAAGCTCAGGAAGAGGCCTGCTGGCCGAGTCACCAGCACTCAGACTCTCCTCTTGGTCATTTCTTATTCACTAGAGTCATGCTGTGGTCTCCCTTCTTATGCTCGAAGTTGTGGTGCACGCAGTAGATCCAGGGTGCATTCAGTAAGCACTTTTGCGTTCACAGACTGGCTCATCGCAGAGGGAGCTACATAACAATATGTGTGCTAGTCAGGCTTCTCCAGTGACAGAACTGAGAGGGGATGGATAGATAACAGGTAGATGAATGGATCCAGAAGACGCGGATTCAGTAGAGGAATTGTCTCATGAGTTCATGGAGCTGAGATGACCCACATCTGGCTAGCTGCAAGCTGGAAGCCCTGGGTCACCAACAGGATATCTCAGTTCCATCTGAAAGCTTCAGAGCCAGTGAGGCTGATGACATCATTCTCCGTGCATGATTGAAGGCCTGTACATCCAGGTACCCCTGGGACAAAGCCCAAGCATGGAGCTTTGATGTTCAAGGACAGGAGAAGGGTGTCCTGGCTTCAGGAATTTGAGAAAGAAGGAGTCAAGAAACAGAATCTATTCAAAGGGAAGGAATGATTGGAATGAAGAAAAGGCCAAAAGAAAGAAAGAAAGAAAGAAAGAAAGAAAGAAAGAAAGAAAGAAAGAGAGAAAGAAAGAGCTGGCCAGATAGCTCAGTGGACTAAAGTGCCTGCTTAGGTAGATCGCAGTGGCCAGGGTTCCATCCCCGGCACACCATGCTGGCCCCACCCCGGGGTGCGCTGAGACAGTAACAGAGACTAAGCATGGTGATGTGCA
>NW_004524584.1:27260460-27264608 GCF_000260255.1 Octodon degus | reverse complement strand
ACAACCCTGGAGCACAAAGAAAGATTTGGGAACTGGTGAAGAAGACAGGAGGGAAATAAAGGAGGAAAAATCAGAAACAAGAACAGGACAAAACATCAAGTACACTATAGCAAAATTGGAAAGAGCATTTTCATTCATAAAACCAGGAAAAAACAATAAAAGAAAAGAGAAAAAATCAAAGAAAGAAAAAAAATCAGAAAAAAATGTCCACTGCAGGTCATATCTCCGCTGTCACTAAGGGACAGCATGGATAGAGGTGCAACCCAAATCCATTCTGATTGATCGCAGCACACTAACAGTGGATTTGTGGTGGTGGCGAGCGAGCCCAGTGAACCTGGGGCACTTGTTCCAATGAAGTTTGGGTTGCTTCTGGTTTCTGGCTATGAAGCTGGGACCTGAGTTTTTCCAGCTTGCAACACTCCATTTGGCTCCTCCTGGCTTGAACTCAGCTCCTAGACCTTCTGCTGGTTTGAATTCAGCCGCACCTCACCTTGAGCCACTAGATGGTGCCAGCGTGCAGCTGCTCTGACTTCTGAGTTCCGTTGGACCTTTCCAAAAATGGCTATTGGCCATTCACCCTCTCCTGGGGAGGGTCTGAACCTGAATAACTCACTGGTCCCTGCATTTTTGCTGATGTGTCTCTCTGTGCAGCCTTCTTGGGTTGCCAGTAGTCACTGTGCTTTTGCAGGTTTGAGCCACCACTCCTACACTGTGAGCCAGGGATCAGGGAGCAAGTGCTACTTGCCACCTTCTTCAATTCAAGTGGTCCTTCTGGTCATTCTCCCTGAGAGCTTTAATTTTTGCTTCAGATCCTTTTTGCGTCCAAGATACCCACGTCCCTTTTCCTTCTTTTCTTCAAGTTGCTATTGTAGTGTCTGGATTCCAAATATTAGAGAAGCTATTTTCTGCTCACCATCTCTCCTTCTTCCTTGAAGTCTTCCACTTACTTTTGATTTTCTGCAACTTTATATGATATTCCTAGTTTTAGACATCTTCTTGGCATTTGTCTCAACCCTGTTTTCTGAATTCCCAGGATCTATACTTTGATATCAGACATTAATTTAGAGGTTTTGGTAGGAGTTTAGGGTTAGTTCTTAGACCTGGCCACACTGAGTTGTAGCAATAATCAACCAAAATTCAGAGTTTTTTTTTTTTTTTTTTTTACAACCCTTCTTCCATGGGTGCCATTTGAGACCTCTGCTAATAGGTTTACGTCCTAATGTGCTGCAATTCTCTACTTGTTCTTGTAGGTGTCACCAGTTTGGGTGGCAGCATTTGCTTTGTGACCTTGGATCTCTGCTGATTTTGAGAATTTCTATTTTTTTTTTTTTTTTGTTCAGTTTGTTTGACTTTTTATTTTACATGTAAAGTAAATTCCTTATGTGTTGGCCCAGAAACTAGGGACCAATTTCCTATTGATTACTAGGCAGGCAAAGGCCGCCAAGGATGAGGTCACTGGTGACCAAACAATTATTTAGTGGTCAGTTAAACCAAAAAAAACAAAACAAAACAAAACAAAAAAAACAAAAAAACAAACAGAAGTGAAGTAAGTGAAAGACAATCTGTCATATGGGGCACCTGCCAAAGCTATTTTTCTAGGGTAGCTGTGATTCTTTTTTTCTCCAGAAAATGAAAATACAATTTGTTTTCTGTTCTCATCTGACTCCTTCTGGTCTAGACCCACATGATTTCATGCTTGGACCATGGAAAGAGGATGATATAAATCTATATAATTATAAACTATCCCCTTTGAGATGTACACTCATTTTTAAAAATCTTCCAATGGCCCCAGCATGTACACAAAGTGGTATAAATTTCATAGAAAATTCAGATGTGTTCATGTCCATATTTTTTGTATCAATTCTCAGCACCAACCTTTGTTGGGGACCGTGAATTATAAATTGAGCCTAGGGAATGTCCAGCACTTGTTCTTGTCCTGTGCTCCAGCCAGATTAGAACATGGAAACTTCCTGCTCATGGCAGGAAGCCCTAGGGCTGGAGTCTGCCATGGTGCTTGCAGAGCAAGATAAGACCTACTGGAGATGGTCAGGCACCTGGGGAAACTACAGTTGCCTTGTTGCCCCTGTCTCATCCTTGTTCTTGTCCTTGCAAGAATGCCTTGTCCTCCTTTCTAGCCCACCATTCTCACCATTACTATTCCTGGAAACACTCACTGTCCTTGACTTAGTTGTAATGAATAAATATTAAGGTTCTGGGTACCTCAAGGCCTTTTGCTTCATGTAGACAGCCGTTCATCCCACATCCCTGCTGTTCCCCTATTTTGTCTCTTGCTCTTTCTTCCCACTACTCAATATAACTCTGTGCAAGAGATTGGGGGACTCCTTGCAGGGGTCCCTGATGAGTGCCACCACGGGGAAGGTGGCTAGTAAATCTTTACTTCTAGATGTGCTATTTCTTGAAGAGTAAATGAGTGTTTCCATATAGAAGTTTTTGGCAGTATCTTATGTTTACTAAGATGATCATTTTTCTTTCTGCTTAAACATCCTGTTCCAGCTCAGAGCATACCAGAAGAATCATCTGAAATAAGATTGTTTCATTTCATTTGTTTATTTTTTGACCAGTCCAATCTCCAATGATTCCTATTTTTAGCTTCTACATAATTTTGGGATTATGACAGTCATTTTTATTTATTTATTTATTTATTTTTATTTATGTATGTATGTGGGGGGGCAGCTCAGCGCATCAGGGGGTGGGGCTAGCTGGCATGTGGTGCTGGGGGATTGAACCGTGGTCCACGTGCTTTGCTAAGCTTGTTCTAAGTAGGCGCTTTAGACCACTAAGCCATCTCACCAGCCCCGACAGTCATTTTTTTTTTTTTTAACTGAGCTATACCTCACCTTTTACAGATATTTGTCCTGGTTTTAAAAACAAATTCAATGCTAGAGCTCCTGGATTACAGGACTCGTGTTCTACCTTTTTTCTGTAGACTTCTTGGGACCTGCTCTGAGGCTCTGTGCAGGAGGTGTGTGGTGAGTATTTGATGAATGAGTAAGTAATGCAACAGAGAGCCACCGTAAGTCTGAGTTAGGCTATCAGACTCTGAGGGAGAAGACTTACTTTCAAACAGGGACACATGGCTGCACCAGGGGCTGTTCTGTGAAACAGCTGTTAGGACGGAACAGAGCCAGTGTTTTTCTTCCAACACAAACCAAGTATGTTTGAGCAAGTGTATCTTAAAACATGGAGTAATAACTTAGACACAGTGAAATCCATGCTTCATCTTGTGTAAGTGGGGGCTATCCTGCAGCTTTGTTGAGCGGAGTGTGCCTCTGAACTTTCCCAGCTGTGGTGCTGTGCTTGTAGTGAGGTGGGATATAGTCAACAGACTCATCTTAGAACAAAACTCTTAGCTATAGGCCACCTTCTCATGACACCCCAGCCACCTGGGTTTGCTAGGCACAGCCCATCTTTCACAGTTGCTCCATCTCATGGAATTACAAAGTGATTAGGTGGAATTTTCTAGGTATTTACCAGTAAATACATCCTTCAATTGGATAGTTTTCACACCTATGTGGTATCAAACTTCAATATTTAAATTAGAAAGATGATTGCAGTATAAGAAACATTACCATTAATCTTCTTAAAATGCTACGCCTCTGTTGAACAGACTTGTCTTGTTCTTCCCACTTTCTGAAGCAGCTCTCAAAGTTATTTTTCATGATTGTTTTTATTTTTTAAAATAATTTTATTGAGAAACAAATAGCAATGAGACTGTTTCAAAACTGATTACTAGCACGGTTTCAATAGTTCATACATTGCATAGTGTTGTCTTAGTGGTTATTCATTGTTCAAGATGCAGACATGATATCCTGTCCAAAAGCACAATTAGAACAAATCTTTCTATTCATTGAATTAAGAGTATGCAGCTGTATACTATGCTAACTATTTTGAGTGTACTGATACAAAATGGTCGTTCATTAGTATCCCCCTTTTTTGTTCAGTTTTGTCAGAGAAGGACATTACATTGTCATTTAAATATTGTAGGTGCGTGAATTCAGTAAAATATTCCCATATAGTCCAGTAGTCCATAATAGTAATAGGTTTCCCATAAGACTGGCTATGTCAGAAGTTGTGGAATAGAGCCTTATACAGTTTAGCATATTAATATGGCTTTACTTTTTATATAT
>NW_004524584.1:27220827-27242842 GCF_000260255.1 Octodon degus | reverse complement strand
GTCAACAACTTCTGACATTGCCAGTCCTATGGATAACCCATTACTATTATGGACTACTGGACTATATTAGATTATTTTGCTGAATTCACACATCTACAATATTTAAATGGCAATAGTATACCCATCTCCAACAAAACTAAACAAAAAAAGGGGATATAAATGAAGGACCATTTTGTATCTGTATATACAAAATAAGATAGGTATTCAGCTACTTTCTCTTAATTCAGTGAGAAGAAAGATATGTATTAATAGTGTTTGGACAGGACATCATGTCTGAATCTTGTACTATGAATAAGCACTACTAAGACAACAATATGCAATGTATTAATTATTGAAACTGTCCTATTAATTGGTTTTGAAGCCATCTCATTGTTTTTATTTCTCAATAAAATTAATAAAAAATTAGGGCAACTGATGCCTCTAGAATTGCAATTTAAATGAACTACCACCCACCTACTTTCTAAGATGAAATATTTTTAAGTGCATTTTAGACAGTGTAATAAAAGATTGTTGGGCTGGGGCAGACTTGTTGATAGGATGGCCAAAAGGGCAGAATGTACATTTTGAATTTGCAAAAGAACAGATCTGTCATAGTTACTGTGCACTTCTGAGAGCTTAGGCAAACAAAGCAAAACAGAAACTGAGAACCTGGCTTCTGTAGGCTTCAGAAGCAGTGCTGTTCCAGTAATCAGCAGGCTGCCTGCTGCCCAGCTAACCCACCATGATGATAGCCACTGTCTCACCGCAGGAGGTATTGACTTTCAAAGGCGATGGTGGTGCCTTCATCTGGGCCATTTCCTCTGAAATAGAGGTTATTTTCCCTCACATCTGTGCATCATATTTATAATAGCTTATTGATCAAAGCCAGGTCCACTTTAAAAGCAAGAAGAAGCCAGGTGTTGCTCCCTTATGAGTTGGCTTTCCAACAGAGGTGCTAGTTTTGCAGTCTCACTTGTTCTGCATGGGCCATAATGCATCAGCACCCTTCCCCTACCCTACTCTACATGCACACACACACACACACACACACGCACACACACACACACACACACACATACACACACACACACACACACACACACTCTATAGACCATGCACACCCACTCAGTACAGCTGAGCATGCCTATGTGTAAGAAATCCAGTGGCTTTGATGTAGAGGTGGGGAGTGAGTTGCACTTTTTGCCTTGAACTCCTCAATCAGGTCTTCATCAATATCAGATGTACTTCCTGTTCACCAAGAAATATCTAGGCCATTCTCTGACCTTTGCTGACAGTGCTGGATGGATGTGTGGGCCTTTTGTTTGGCATTCAAGTTGTAAATTTTAAGTGTCTGTCTTCACCCAGCAAACCTGAAAACTTTATACTCATGTGTCTGGGTGGAAGTTACTTTTGTATCTTGGCCACAATGTACTCACTTAGCACAATAAACTTTCTGAGAAGCTCTCACCAACAAGGGGGCCCCAGCAGGATGTCAGTTGAGGCAGCTCTAATGTTCAGCAGCTGGCTTCGGCAACCTTCACATCTCTAGATAGCCAGGATGGAACTGAGTAATTCATTGTTTACTTTGCTGGGCTTCTATAACAAATTACCACACACTGGGCACTTAAGTAACAGCAATGTATTTTCCCACAGTTGTGGATAATGAAAGTTGAAGATAAAGAGATTCATACGTTTTACTTCTTCTGAGATCCTCCTTAGTTTGAAGTTGCCAAGTTTTTGCTGTGTCCTCAGTGATGTTTCCTCTGTTCATGGATGCCTGTTTCCTCTGCCTGGGTCCAAATTTCCTTTTCTCATAAAGCAGCAAGTTTGGTTTAGTTCAGAGGATAGATGTATAAAATGTGAGTGTGAGACAGTGGTGTGATTTCAGGCAGCTCTCCAAACTCTTTGGCACACGTGGGGAAAAGACAATTCCTGTGCAGACATTTGCTGTGGCAATGCACACTGCTGCAGGGGGTCCTTCTCTTACCCTTTCCCATTAGAAGATGCTCGTCTTGGCTCTGAGCCGAACTGGGCAGGGGAGCCAGTGAGGGAGAAGCAGGACATCGTGTGCCCTCTTTCAGTTGTTATCTTGGGCTTTCCTGCCCCTTGCAGAGCTCACCATTTCCTTAACACACTCTGGCATCCTTCTTCCATTCCCTGGAATATCGCTATTTATTCTTTATTGTGGCCCCTATGTGCGTACGTAACAACATTCAATTCTATAAGTCCACTTTTTGATGTCACTCTGCATTTCTAAAAGCTTGTAGTTTTACAATCAGCAATCATCTAAGAAAGAAAGCTCATTGACAGGGGCCTGTGTTTGGCTTTGGGATGAAGCAGAAGAGTTAGAAAGAGTCAGACAGAAGCCCAGGTGAGGCAGGGGACCTAGAGACAATAGACAGAGGAAAATATTGACTGGAAAGCTGCACCGACCAAGGTGTCTCCTCCATATTTATAGAGGAAGGAATGTGGTTGGATGTGCCAACAGTCCCTTAGCTACTGGGTTCAGTGGTTCTTAACTATGTCTTCAGGTAAGTATTAGGGGAAGAATATTAACCACTGTTACTGCCCGAGAGCAATAGAAGGCGCTGGGCACAGGTGTGGGCATCGAGTTTCTAAAGCAGCCCAGTTGGTTCCTTTATAGGGCGCATGTCCTTTCCAATGCATGAAGAATAGCTGGGTCTGTCCAGCTTACTCCCGGCACCTGTGATGAATTTGTTCCCTATCAGTGAAGGATGAGGTTAGAGACATGGGCCTCAGTGTTCTGGAGAAGGACTGCTTTCTTGAGTGGAAGACTCTTGTACTACTCTACAGCTTACCCACCAGCCCATTATCCACAGAAATTGAGGGCAGAGAAGCCTTTGTTCCCAGGCAATTCTAGAGGCATGGAGCATTGCAGGGTGCTAAAAGCACACCGCCAAGGAAAAAGTGTGTAGCAGTTGTCTAGCCTGATCACTGGTTCTCAGCCATGGCTGTGGATCAGCCTTGCTGAGGAGCTTGAAACACTGCCGGTTCCTGGGTCTGCCCCAGAGGTGATTGCTACACGGCCCTTCCAGCATTTTGTCAAGATCATCAGGAGGTTGTAATAGGCAGAAAAGTCTAAGAACAGCTGGGCTGACAATGATGCAATTTGAAAGGAAGGATGGGAAGATAAACAATGCTGTAGTGGGCAGTTTCTTTAAACCTTGAGAGACAAGTACAGTTACAGGCAGTTGGGCCATGTTGTGGGGAGAAGAGTGGACTTAAAATTATGTATCATTTTAAGGACTCAGTGGGACACATGCAGATCAGAACATCTTGTACGACCTCTAAAGCTGGTCCTTCTGTTTGAGATGCAGGGCTAGAGGCTGGCTGCCACCCAGCAGTATGATAATATGAAGTAGAGGAAAAAATATGTCAAATTCTTTCCTTTCTGGATCAGAATGATGGTAGGAAGGAGAGAGGGAGAAGGTAGAGAATAGCAGTGGGTAATGAGGATCTTATGAGATCTGATGGTAGAAGGTGGCATTAAAATATATAAGAAAAAGAGCACGCCACGGTAGGATGTGAGTATGGGCAGGTGTGGGCATAATCCCACAGGGCTAGGGCAAGCTGGAGGTGGGGAGATGAGGTCCTTTGGCTCCAGACTGCCACCTTACATTGGGGGTGGTTAGAAGTACATGTGGCTGCTCTGGGCAAGGGGCCCAAGAGGTCACAGACACACTTCGAAGGCTCAGGGCTTGGACTTGCTTGAATATTTTAACCACTGGTTCAGATGCACCAGTATCAGCTGACATGAAACCTAGCTTCTATTAGTTATCTGGGCTTCTCCATTTTTTTTTTTTTTTTTGAGACAGGATGTTGTTATTTGTTTAGGTTCATCTTGAACTTACAGTGTAGCACTGGCTGGCCTCAAACTCATGACAATCCTCCTGCTTCAGCTTCTCAGATGCTAGGATTACAGCTGTCCAGGCTTCCATCCTCAGAGAACAACAGAGAGTCCTGGCATGTTAGGGTGCTGGGCATGACAGCCACTTGGAGGTGCACAGCGTGATTGAAAAATACAGTGACTGCTTTAATTAACATCATGACAATTAAAGACTGGTTGCCATTTATTTCCTTCAAAGTATTGCTCCCACTTCTTGTGCTCCTCCTCCTCTTCTTTGCCTCCTCCATTTTCTCCTCTTTCTGAGGTGATTCTGGAAACCTTCCCTCTCAGTACCTTTACCTGGTGTGACACAAACACATTGCTGCTGCTGCCCAGTGTCAGCTATGGGGAGGCAGGCAGGGAAATGCATCCGCATCTACTGTATTCTTTGGGCCTGCCATCATGGGACTTCTGGTTTTTCACGAAACAAAAATGAGCATGAAAGGCAAATGTTTTGTGTCACTTCAGGGAATGGAGGGAGCTGTGACAGTACAACCAAGGGCACTTAAAAAAGAGAATTTCCAGAAGTGCTTCAAAAACAAGAAAGGAGGGATAATTGTGTTTGAGTGAGAAGGAACATTTTTGAGCAGATTAATACAATGAGTATACATGTTTATTACGTTTTTAAATCCTTATTTATTTATGCATTTGGTATAGGGTCTCAGTACACACTAGAATTCATAGTGATTCTCCTGTTTCAGCCTCCCCAGCTCTGGGATTGCAGGCATAGGCCACCCTCAGAGAACACCTGTGAGTGCTGGCATGCTAGGGTGGCAGGCGATACCATGTCCAATTTGGTGCTGGGTATGACAGCCACTTGGAGGTGCACAGTGTGATTGACAAAATATAGTGAATGCTTCAATTAAAATCATGACAATTAAAGACTGGTTGTCACTTAGTGGTAAGCTCAGTGAAGGATGGCATGGCATGTGGTACTAGGGATTGAACCTTGGCCCTTGCACTTGCTAGGCAGGTGCTTAGTCCACTGAGCTATCTCCCTGGCCCAAATTGAAACACATGTTTAAATTTTTAAATATTCATCATAATCTGATTGTGCTTTGAAGTACCTCATGGACCAGTTTAGCTCAGTAGAAGGAGGACTAACTGTACTCTCTTCAGCTACCTTTGTGACCTACAGCCTATGGCTGGATCCAAAGTTCCCTGGCTCAAAGACTTTTGCTTGTGTGAGTTATATATACACCAATATTTATTGTGGTAAAAATTAAATTTTAAGAAAATTAAATCTTTTTTTTGTATTTGGTACAGGTTTCACAGAGTCTCACTATACAGATCAGACTCATAATGATACTTCCTATTTTTCAGCCTCCCAACTGCTGGGATTACAGGTGTTCACTATCGTGCTCTGTCTAAATTACCATCTCAGTGCACCCTGGGGGAGGGGCCAGGACAGCAGGCTGGGGATTGAATCCCCAACCCCTGCATTAATGATTCATTTTGAGAGGGATAATACATTGATTCTATGTTAATATAAATATCTTTTAAATGAAAACAATCACTTTCTAAGACAAGAAATGAAATGAGACATTGGTCTTATTTGGTGTGTTTACATATTTGTTTAATGTCCTACTTAAGAGAAGACAGCTGACTTCTCAAATCTGCTGCATCCAGTAACTTATAGTTCGTTATTTTCTGTATATAAACATGGAACATGGAAAAGTGATCTGATTTTCCCTCCAGATATCTGTTGTTGTTCTTTAATATTGAGTCAAAATTCTGGTGTAGATTAGTATCATAGTTATTTTGAGTGTTACTAGGAGAAAATGCCCAACAAACACAAGTTAAAGGAGGAAAGACTTATTTCAGCTCACAGTAGAGGTTTCAGTCCCTAGTAGGCTGGTTCCAAGACAGAGTGGCAGTGGTGAAGGAGAAACAGGGCATGCAGAGCTGGCAGGAGGCAGTAACAGTGAGCGGCAAGCCTCCTTTTCCCTTTTGTCCCATCCAGGCTACCAGCCTTTGGGAAGGCCCCACCCATACCCAGGGTGAGGCTTCCACCATCCACGCCCCAAGCTTTGCTAAGCCAATGTGCCTATTATACATCCTTCGTCGTAGTGTCACACACCCTCAGCCAGCAGCACATACCTGGCATCCAGCCACCTTCTGAAAGGCCCGCCTACCAGCACATCGGGCTTTGTGGGGACACCCAGATAAAAGTCATAAGTAGTGAGAGCATGCAATTTAAAAACTGAAATACTGAGTTATGGTGTATTTTTGTTGCCACCAACACCCACGATGAACTTTAATCCCTAGGACATCAGTACTGGAAGGTGGGGCCTAATGGAAGCTGTGTAGGTCAGGAGAGCCGTGCCCTTAGGAATGGCTCAGTGCTATTATCGATAGGCTCACAGGAGCACATGCAAGGGGGTGCCTGCTCCTCGTTGTGCTTCCATGTGAGGACACAAGGCTCACCCCAACCCGGCCTTCTGCATTCCGCATGTGAAGACAGTGCAATGAGCCTCCTCCACATCCCAGGTGCAGGGGCCTTGATATCAGGCTTTTCTGCATACAGAATTGATTTTTTTTTTTTTTTTGCTCCAAATGCCTTCGGGGCAGGTTTGGCTGGCTTGAGTTGTGAGGATCGAACCACACAACCTGAGCCTGACTGCTTTGTTGAAGCAGCCACTTAAATAACTGAGCTACAGGGCAGGCCCCCCTGCATACAGAATTGAGAGAAAATAAATTTCCGTTCTTTACAAATTACCCATTTCATCATAATTTGTAGTGGCAGTACAAAATGGGACAAGACAACTTTACATTATGAAGACAGTTTTGAATCCACAGATTCTCCAAAGGGCAACAAGGGATATCTGGATTTCTCCCAGATTACACTGAGAGGATCAGTATGGAAGCTCCAGACTACTGTCCCTGAAAATGATGTCTCTGTGGAAGCGATTCCAAGCAGACCTCTGATGATCAATGTTAGTTCTGATTTTACCTGTATGTTGAATCTTAGTTTTGAAATTCTATGAAGCCTGACAAGTATTATGAGTAGGTCACCACAACACTTAGGACCGGGACCTGGCCATTCGAGTGGGTCAGTTATATAAATACTGAATTGTCCAAAGAGAAAGAAATAACACAGAGCATGGTCCATTTAAAGGGTTTCTTTTACATGAGCAGTTTCTTTTCAAATGTCAGCCTTTGTAGGGTTTTGGTTTGCTTATCTCAAACGTTTTCTTTTCTTTGTCACTTTTAAGAGGATATATCAGACTCTAAAATGATGCCCTTAAAGATGCTGTACCTTTAGCATTTTAGGATGGCCATGTGAGTCCTCTCATGATCTTCATAATGGGATCTGAAGGCTGGGGAGGAGGACGTGCTGTTGGAGAAGAAAGGTAATAATTGATTTGCAATGAGAGCAGAGAGGGGATCTGCTAGAGATACTGGTCTCTGAGATGTCAGGTGGGGCATAAGGTGCTTAATGTCCCCACCAAAGTGGTTCTAGACAAGAATTAGAGATTCAACCTTGAACAGAGAAGGGCGAGGTTACAGGTAGAACAGTGTTAATGTATTTGAAATGAGGATTATAGAAATTGCTTTGTGCTCTTAATCAGACATAGGCTTCTTTTTGTGAGAGAGCAAAGATGCTCTAATTTCTTGACCTTGCCTTCTGTAGCTTCTCACAGGCAGATGCAAATCCTCATGGTCTTGAAATTGTGGGATTTCAGAAGGTTGAAGGACAGTTCCTTATTCTTCCTACATTTTTATTGCCTCCATAGGGGATCACTTCCACATCTCAGCTTCATTACCTTTGATCCTAATTATCTCACCACTTTCATCTCTAGGCAGATCTCTTTCTAAATTCTGTATGACCTCCTTGACATTTCTACAGGCAATCTCACATATGCCTTCCACCCCTCTTGCCTGAAGGCCAAGCCACACTCTACTACCAAGCCTGGTCCTCGTCCTCTCTCACATTTTGTCATGGATGTCACCATCAGCCACTTGCATTAGACCTCAGTGTCCTCGCTGGCCCTCTTGCTTCATCTGCTTAGGTTATCTGTCCCCAGTTCCTGTGACCCTGTGTCTTCTCCTTCCAGAGTCTGTGCACCCATCTCCCATCTCCTTTGAGGAGCCATCACCCCTCACAGTATTTTTGGCCTCTTAATATCTCCTTACATCCATGTTTGTTTCAATACACCATCAAGTCAAAGTCCCTAGTTGAAAGCACAAACAGTGTCAGGTTCATGTCACAGTTCTCATCCCTCCAGTAAATAACACTGAGCAAGAACATTACTGTGCTGTTATTTTAAACTGTAAGCTCAGTTCCTTCACTCAAAATGGAAGCATGGCTTTCCTGGTAGAGTGCAGCAGCTCCAGCCTAGTTCAGGTCTTTCAGCCACAGCTGGGCTGCTGGAGTCTCTCCCATCTACGTGTGGTCCTGGGTCAATGAGAGATGTGGGGAGAACTCATCCACCAAATTTGGGGCTCTCTGTTTCCCTATCAGAGATCCCTGGAATTGCCTCATCTCTATCATTCCACTTTCAATCCAGTAAGGCTGCAGATTTTTATCAAATCCTGCACAAAGCAGACAGGAGCACTGTCAGCAAACTTAACCCAGAGCTATTTTCTTCTTCATAAGTCACAGTCCCTCAAGCATCGGCCTGCTTTGGTTATTGGTGCCTTTCAAGGGTGGATCACTGTATCTGTATTGAATTCATGCTCTGTGCATTTCAAGGAAGTTTTCTACAGTTTGGGTGAGGGTCGATCCCATGACTCCTTAGCCACTCAAACCCAAATCTTACATTCCCAGTTGATTCTAGGCTGCTGTGCCACATTCAAGAACTCTTTCGCCTGCCATCTAGAAACGCTCTCCCAACCTCTCCTTGCTACAGTCACATTCACCTGATTTCCCTTCCTGGAAAGGGCCATCCATCTCTTGCTTTCTTGAGGTTATCCTTGTTCCTTTTGGGGCTGAGGGCTCTGTTCCATCGCCACCCTGCCTCACCTTGCACAGCTGTTGTCTCTGACCCCTCTCTAAGTGATTCCCAAGTGATCAGCATCGCAGATGGTCTCTCCAGAGAATGTAATTCGACATTCATCTCTGGAATGCTGATTCCTGACCATTCTCTCCATCAGATTGAAGGCCCATAAACTGTGAGGCATTTTTAGCTGGATACCAATGTACTCTTCTCTTATTGAAATCCTCCCTCCTCCAGTCATCTGTGTGCTTTGGGCATAAAGCTTTCCATATTACACATTATGAATTGATAAATTTTTAAAATAGTTCAGCAGACTGGAAAGTTCAAAATAATAGAAGTCTTTTCCTATTTCATAGGAGCTTTAGAATTCACAGAGCACTTCGAGTCTTTGGGCTTTGGGGAAGTGACCTGACAGGAAATGTAGGCAAGGTTGAATAATTTTTGGAAAGTCACTTTTTGTAATGGTTAAGTCTTTCCAAGTAATGAAAGCAGAGAAAAGGATATTTTGCAGTGCATTTGGAGTTGGGCAGCTGCCAAGTGCACCTGAGGGTTGAGCTGCGGTAGAGGGACATGGATGGGGCTCCAAGTAGGAGGAGTGTGAGGGAAGAGAGGGGAGGAGAGTAGGGTCCCCCCACACTGGGTGGCAGGAAGGTCTCTGAGATCATGGCAGCGGGGTGCTCGGGGGCTACGGGCCAGCCCTGAGGTCTCTGAGGATCAGCAACTCTCGTCTGAGCCTCAGGTACTACGACCTCTGCTTGGGTGACTTCGCCCGTCCTGGGAGCACTCCCACTTAGCTGGCAAGATTTTGCTTCGGGTCTCACCCCTTGCGTTCTCTTCCCTGACGAACTCACCTCCTTCCTTTTCCTGCCTGTGCTCTAGCTCAGTGATGGCGAGCCTTGTAGACAGTGAGTACCAGACTGCAACACAGAATCTAGCCATTTATCAGCGCATGCCAATGCTGCATTCATGCCTAAACATTGAGGCTTGAGTTTAGAAAGAACAAGGCTATATTAACATCTTTTGTTTAAAAGGAAAACACAACGCGTGTGCCATAGGTTTTCCACCACTGCTCTAAACATACATTTGTCTTTTTCTTTTTACTGTAACTTCCTGTTTATTGATATGTTCTATTTTTCCTGGCTGGACTCCAGCCTCCTTGAGGTCAGCCCGCTGGTACCTCAGTGACGTACACACATCAGCTACTGCACACGTGGCTCTAGCTGGAGCTGGTGGACCAGAGGCTGAGGGCTGATGCAGCGGGGTTTGCAGAGGGGCAAGGACTGTGTTCCATGTCCAGGTGGTAGCTGGAGAAGCCTCATGTGACAAATTTGGAGAAGACCGACTTTGCCATGTAGATGGTCAGAGTACGATGGCACGAGAGTGGTAGGGAAACAGCCGGGGAGATTGCAGTTGCCCTGGGACCAGGCTACTCACAAAACTGGGAAAGATGACTAGAAATTTGCAGGTTTGAAATGCAGTTTGCGTGTTATTACAATACGAAATATTTTCTTACTGTTGGTGTCAAAGAGTAAATATTACTACTAACTTCATGTGGTAATCTGAGGTGCAACTTCCACCTGGCTAAATCAAAGCAACAGCAATGTAAAGAAGAGAGAGACTTTTGAACCCGGCAGAGAGAGAGAAAATTGGTTTGTTTTGAAAAACTCTTTAGCAGTCTGCATTCCAGTGAATGTATACAGATTTTATGTTCTAGCAAATTCAATCCTGATGGAAATGGGTGTGTGTTGCACCCAAAGCCACCCATGAAAATATTTCGGGGCAGTGGCCATAACGGTCCTAACAATGAACAGCCTGGCGTCCCCATAGGAGAATGGATGGGGTTCAGTGAACTCATACGATGGACTTCAGTGGACCCAGGAAAATCCGAGAATCACTGCAGCATTCACAAATGTGGCCCCCTCCGAGATAAGCCAGATGGAACTGGGCTCTGTGACATTCTCCTCTTAAGTGGAGCTAAAAGGACAAGAGAAACTAGTGTGGTGTTAAGGCTGGGAGGGCGGCCTTGGGGAAAATCAGGGGAGTAATTGGGAGGCTACTTGAACACACTTCGGTACTGTGGAACTGCTTTGTTTATTGACGCAGACTACACGGACACTTCAGGATTTGATTATTTATGGAAAAGTAAACATGACACTCGTGATCTCTCCACATACGTACTAGACTGCAATAAAAAAGCCCAGTTTAAGAATATGACGAAATCATAATTTTAAAATTTTAACGAGGCATGTTCTCATTTTCTTACTATCTTTTCTCTACAAGAAACCATTTTTTGATGGTGTCAATAATTTTATTGATGCGTCTTCCCCCGAGTACTTTTCCTTGCTTACTTGTAAATTTTTAAGTGATCACTTTGGTGGTTTTGTCTAAAAAACTCGAATGCGTGTTTCTTCATATGCATGTGCTGCAAGTCTCCTTCCCTTACGGGGGGAAGGGAAGGTCAATTGACTGCCAAAGGCCCCCGCCCCCAGCCTTTGTGACTCAGTAGCGCGTGTAAGTCTGCAGCGCTAACCTTCAGTGCATCAGCTCCTTCTCTTTCTCTTAAGGTATACATTTACATTTCGGTTGATGGCTGGTATCGAATTATTGGTGCAACTGTGCCTTCTTGCACTTTAGCTAAGTTTCCCCCTGACTTACCCCATATCTAGTTCAACTTCTTTAAACACCCAGATGCAGCAACGTCACATCACTGGAAAATGTTTGATCAGAGTCAATCAGAGCAAAGTTGCAGAAACCAAGTTATGGTGCAGTATAGCTGGAGACTGGATTCCATTGCGCTGAATAACTGGTGCTTTGCCTACAGTGATATCTGCATAAAGTGAATGAAAGAAATTAATATTCTCTTGGGTTAGCCAAGTCAGCAATCTTTGAATTTCTAAGTGATCACAAATCTTGTATGTTTTTAACTTAGTAGCCTCTCTTATATTTAACTTTCCTCCAGAAAGTTATGACTTTGTAATGATTACCACAAAATACAAATTTCACAGACTAATGCATTTTACATCAAAGGGGCAATAGAGCGCTGTTTAGAAATGTGGGTTCTGAGTCTAGTACTTGGAGTTCAAATCCCAGCACAGGTATCAGCTGGGTGACCCTGGGTGAGTCACTTTCCTTTGAGTCTCTCAGCTCACCCATAAATGTTCATCTGGAAGACTTCTGAAGAGTGCACCCTTGCTGCGTGTGAGGTGGCACGTGGCACATAGTGGGCATTCAGTAAATGCTAGTTATTTTGCAGTCATTGTTACATTTGTTGAACTGTTATTTAGGATGGAGAATGAATGTCAGTTTTAAAAGTAAAACTAGCCTTGTGAGTGGCAGGGGTCCGTGTGATAAGAAAGAAAGACTATTTGAGTGACAAGACAGGTATACAAAGAAATGATTTTTATGGACACATGACTAGCTCCTAAAAAGGTCAAAGTCATTTTGAAGCTAAAATTTAAGTACAGGTTATTAACTGAGAGAAATAAATTAGTACTGGTGGGATTGACTACTGGGGTTGTCATTTTTACAGTGTAATAACAGTAGGGGTGGCAGAACAGAGAATCTAACTATTGCAATTCCTGTGGAATGATACCTTAGTAGAAAATAATAGTAATTTATGTCTTGTAATAGTTAAGATCAAAGGTATCAAAAACTTATACTCCATTATAATCATCCTATGCTCATGATACATTTTGGCTTAGAGCCTGGGAGCTCCATGAGACCCATCACTGAGTGTGGATGTGTGTGTGTGTGTGTGTGTGTGTGTGTGTGTGTGCGCGCGCACATGCCTAGCCAGTGCCAAAAGACCCACAAACCTAGGAGTTAAAAGGTTGATTGTTGCAGGCATTGATGTGTTGCAATTGGTTACATTGTAATAACTATGTAACAATGTCAGTTGACATTTTTCTGTAGGCACTGAGAATTTTTGTCCTGCTTTTAAGTATTAGTGATATGTTTCTAAGATTCTCAAATTTTCCAAGTGCTGTTACCAAATAATTCATGGCCACTAAACTCAAGTGTGATTCCAGGGTGGTCTTCTAATTTGCCCTTCTCTTGAATTTGATTTGGCCTTGAGTATTTGTGCTGGTTCTTTATCCATCATGCGGTATGCTCTGGTGATTGGCTTGATGCATTAATTAGCTTTTTTTTTTTTTTTTTTTTCACCAAGACACAATACACTGCTTCAAGTAGCAGATGTTTGACTTAGTTTATAGTTTCAGGGAGTTCAGTCCAAGGCCAGCTGGGTCCATGGAAGGAACATTGAGAAGGAAGGGCATCGTGAAGCAAGCCCACTTAGGCATGGCAGCTGGAAGGCAGAGCAGAGGAACAGTGTTGCAGAGGAAGGTGTGAGACCAAATATAGACTCCCAGGTCATGATGCCACGACACACAGAAGAGTATGGTTTATTAATTCCTTGGATTACCAAGGCTACCAAGCCAACCTTGTCTGCAGTCTATGCTAATCAACATACCGGTGTCAGGTTTTATTCCTTAGTTATAGTTCAGACTTTGTCTACCAGGTTTTCTGTTTTTCACCTCTGAACTCTCAAGTCCTGATCCTGGATTGGTCCTTCTTCAGGTTACTACAACAGCGCTGACACTGTGGCTAGGAGGAGAGTGTGTTCTTACTGCACCAGTGGTGCTTGTGCGAGAGCTTTCTGCCATTCAGAAGCCATTTGGTCATGTCTGCGGGAAATTTTGGTTGGCACAGTTCTGGCGCCTTGGCATCTTACTGATGGAGGCTCAGCAGGCTGCTCAGCATTCTCTGATGTATAGCACGGCATCCCTGAATAGAGAATGAGTCCACAAAACATCAGTAGTGTGGATATTGGGAAATCTTGGTGGAGATCTACAGTAGAGTATGATTCCTTTGACAGTGAGTTACTCATCCCCAACAGCTGTCCTTAGCTTTGCATCTCACTGAGACACAGTTATTTTCTGAACTAGTCTTGGAGCAAACATTTTTCTTTTGGGATGCACCATAATTGATCCAAACTGGGCTAGAATTCTTGGAGAAGCAGGTGTCTTCCCCAGAGATCATGTGGGAGCTCCAGACTCACATAGCCAGTTCCCGAAATTCTCATTACAATGCCAGCAACACTCCTGAGATTAATTCATGATTCCACAGCCTGGGACCCTATCAAGAATTTATAATGATGAATATGATTTTCTGTTTATTTTATGCATGACTGAACTCAGTGCTCTGAAAAAGAACAATAGCTACTTCTTCCAACAGACTGTAGAACAAAGACTGCAGAAGCTCAGTCTCTGAAATGCATTCTATGGTTTCTTCAGAAGACTGAGATTATCTTTATTACCAATAAAACTAAAAGCCAAACTCAACCTTGAAAGGGAACCTCCCTCTCCGAGTACAGGCATAAGGGTTCGTTGGTTATTCTTTGTCACTTATGAACTATAAGCTGTACTGTGAATGCAGGCTCTGCTATGTAGCAAAATAATTCATGAGGCAACATTTTGGCCCTGTCAAAATGATGGCCACAAGGCATCAAGAAAGAAGTAGGCATTTCATGGCAGGATTTCACCTGACTGCCCTTAAAACTTTTGTTTTGTGTCATTATTAATGTACAGTGATCATATCTTTATGGGTTAGAGAAGCAGGACCACTATTATGGAGTGTGAAGGTTATTAGGAATTGCTAATTAGGTCATGTAGACGTGGCTGGAGCATCTAGGCTCACTGTTCTCACTGACTCAAGGGTGTAAAATTGCTATAGGTCTACCAGAAGGACAGATGGAAAAGACAGCTGGACATAGATCAGACTATACACATATTAAGCTCTTATTCCACAGAGGAGCTGGGATCTTCAGAAAGACTGATCCACAGAAGGAAACTGGGCCTAGAGAGTCTTCTTCACTCCCTTCGGCTCAGTGGAGAACCTACGGAGAATAGGCATCCGGGCTGCAGGGCTGCCTGTGTGTCTGTTCCACGATCTTGAAAATTTGAAGAAGTATGAGGGTCACGGATTAGTATCGTCAACTTTTCCTTTAGTGTTAGGTTCCAATGCTCCAGCCCTGCTTGAGGAAACTTAGGAAGCTGCAGGGTCAAGGACGATCCCCCTAGCCAAAGGGGACCACAGGCCCGTGACAGTGAGTGTGGGCTCCTTTGGCTGGCGCCATGCACTGACCTCAGAGTACAAGAAGGCAGAGCTGAATCTGACCTCATGCAGAATGTCCCTTGTAAGCAGTAGTAGCTCAGAAGCACAGGAATGGTACTCTGTGGAAGGGGCTGCTAGCTTTGACACAGTTCAAAGGTACTACAGCACTCCCACTTTCACACACTTTTATTTTTGTATGAGAAGTATCAGTGAGAGCCTCAAGATTCCTCTAAAGGTGCATTTGCATGAATCCCAGTTGATTTCCTTGTCCCTGTCCTTGCACCATTGCAATCTCACTAGCGTACTGTCACAAATGCTGTTAGGGCTGTGAATGAATAATGGCATAACCTATAATAACCTAATACCAACATAATCATGTAACCTAAATAAAAAGCACCCCTGGTTAAAGAAACCTGGATAGTTTGTATCTGTCACTTTCCCACTGCTGGGACAGAACACTCAATGCCTAGTACTTAAAGGAGGAGAGGTTAATTTTGGTTTCAGGTCATGGTCAGCTGGGTTCAAGACAGAAGCAACATGGGAAAGCTGTACACATGAAGGCCAGGAAGGAGAGAGGGAGAGAGGAGAGAGACAGAGAGAGAGAGAGAGAGAGAGAGAGAGAGAGAGAGAGACAGACAGACACAGACAGAGATGCACAGAGAGACAGAGACAGACAGAGAAAGACACAGAGAGAGACAAAGACAGAGAGACAGAGAGAGGCAGAGAAAGACACAGAGAGAGACACACAGAGAAAGAGACAGAGACAGAGAGAGAGATAGAGAGAGAGAGACAGAAAGAGACAGAGACACACAGAGAGAGACAGAGAGAGACAGACAGAGACAGACAAAGAAAGACACAGAGAGACAGAGACAGAAAGAGACAGAGAGGCACACACACAGAGAGACAGAGAGACACAGAGGAGACAGAGAGACAGAGAGAGACAGAGGGAGACAGAGAGACATGGAGAGAAAGAGACACAGAGAGAGACAGAGACAAAGAGACAGAGAGACACACAGAGATACAGAGACACAGAGAGAGATAGAGAGACAGAGAGACAGGGAGAAAGAGACACAGAGAGAGACAGAGACAGAGACACAGAGAGAGACAGAGACAGAGAGACACAGAAAGAGACAGAGAGAGACAGAGCAAGACAGAAATGGCATGAGACAGAGACAGAGAGTTCGAGACACAGACAGGGACAGAGACAGAAAGACAGAGACAGACAGAGACAGAGAGAGATAGAGACAGAGATAGCGAGACAGAGACAGACACAGATAGACAGACAGACACAGAGAGACAGGGGCAGAGAGAGACACATACAGAGAGACAGAGTCAGAGACAGAGAGATGAGACTGAGAGACAGAGATAAAGTGACAGAGACAGACTGATACATATAGAGTGACAGAGATATAGATAGAGAAACCTAGAGAGAGACAGAAAGAAGATAGAGAAACAGATGCAGAAAGACAGAGATAGAGAGACAAAGACAGAGATAGAGACACATAGAAAGAGAGAGAGAGACAGACAGATGGAGAGAGAGACAGAGACAGAGAGACTGAGAGAGAGACAGAAAGAGACAGAGACCAAGAGCCCACAAGAAAGAGAGGAGCTGGAGACAAAAGCACCCTCTTAGGCTATGTCCAGTGCACTGTGTCTTCTCTGACCAGGCTTCACCTCCTGCCAACTCTGATGAGCTCAACACCTGCATGATACACTCATCTTTCAAAATCCTCACTTAGAAATACATGAAACTTTTGGGGACCATTTTAGACCTAAACCACAGCATAGCTGTTTCACAGGTCTTATTGTCTAAGTGATCAGATTGCTGCTGCTTAGATACAAGCATCCTTGGCTCACATCCAAATGCCACCAGACTCGATGACCAGTTTCACTGGGCTGCTCATGCATGTTGAGTCTGCTAACTAGCTTAGCGCTCTATAGAGGAAAACAGCATTCCTCTGATTGCAGTAAATCTGCTTAGAGCCTCCCTCTGGTTCCAGGAGGTGGTTCTGGTTGTTGGGATGGAAAGATATTGAGAAAGCTTTTGTGTTTCAGCAACCAAGTGCTCTGGTTGGTTTTCAAGATGGCCTGCCTGTTTCATGTTGCATTTTATTCCATGCTGAATGACATGTTGAGGGGACCGTGTTTGCTTGCTGAAGCCATGCGTTCACGGAAAGCCCCCAAGCGACCCATGTTCTCCACACATGGCAGTGAAAATGACTCTTGTTCCTGGCTCCTAGGGAGTCCCAGTTGTATCAGCTTCTGCTTATTTCTGGTGCAGTAAAACAGCAGCTGTATGCTAAGAGAGTCCTCCTCCCTGGGTTCCTTCCTCAGTAAGATTTTGATCATTAGGAGGTGGACGTCTACTCATTTTAAGGCTCTTGTTCTTTTCTCTAAGCTGCACTGAGAACTTGAAAGATTTAATACTCTGTTGCTGCTCTCTTTAGGGGAAGAAAGGCAATTCCATAAAAAAGAGAGAGAAAAAGGAGCTTTTATACTTTTATCTCTGTGAGAAACCCACACTGGGTACTGATGCATTAAATGGTCCCCAGACAGAAATTTGCAAATACTTCCAACTGCATAATTGTACACGGCTGTGTGGGGTTGAGGGCTATGCAGAGCACATGCCACGTTGGGAGGAGAGCTGTGACTTCTCTGGGACCCAGACTAGAGGCCTCTGGGGGAAGAGCAAGTCCAGGAGAGCACAGCCTCAGTAATGGCAGGGTCACTTCTTGGGTCTACTTTTAAATGTGTTGATTGGAAGGTTGCAACTTGTGTCTTTTTGTACTTGAGGTGGCTTGTTATTCAAAAAGTGCAAAGACTCTAGGAAGAGAAAGAGACATATTTCACATATATATTGAATTTTACTCACAAGGCAATGTAAACATTTATTGCTAAGACAGAAGTATTTCTAAAATCTGTATCTTGAAAGAAGGAAGTAGAAATGTTAATTAATAGAAAGAGGGCTGGAGAGATAGCAAGTGCAAGGACCCAGGTTCTATCTCTGGTACCACATTATCCCATGCCATGCTGGCCTCAGAACCCTGGGGCCCCAAAACCTGGTATGGTGGTGCATGACTGGAATCCCAGCGCTGTGGAGGCTGAGACAGGAGGATCACTATGACTCCAAACTGTGGAGTGAGACTTTCCACCAAAAGAATAAAAATTCAGCAACCAACCAACTAACCAACCAACCAACCAACCAACCAAACAAACAAACAAAAAACTCAGAAGAAAACATTTTGGGGAGGAAAAAAAAATCCTTGTAATTTTCTAAAACATCCCAAATGCTTAAATATTAAGTCTCCTAGAACAGTAGATTTCAAGTAAGGCCAGGTATGAAAATATAAAGAAATTTCTATGCTAAACATTCATTATTGGGAGTTTACCATCTGAATAATCATATTTGAATCAGGAACATATGCAAACCAGGTTTTCAGATTCCTGTCTGTGGAATCTGGGTAGAAAGTAGGGCATTCAATATGCATTTCTAGAACTGTGTATTCTTGTGGTATGTGGGGACACAGTTGGCAATAGTTGCATCCCAAATTTGGGTGGTTTCTTCATTGCTTCCTTTGCCCGAATGAACTCTCAGGGGTTGAATGTATCCTAGAGTCTTGTGCGCTGTGTTTAAGGATACCCGTTACCTTGGTGATCTCTGGAACTGTATGACCTTCCTTGGTTTCGAAGTTGCCTCCTACTTCCAGTGTTTCTTCGGCAGCTGTTGTCCCTTTTTGTCCTTCTTGGGATTTGCATCCATTCTTTTTAAAAATTAAGAAGTCATTACAGCGTTATGATTTGTAATTTTAGGTTAGCTCTTTCCATCTGTTTTCCATAAAAGATATTTCTGCAAAGACATTTGGCAAGGTCTTGTTTAATAACTTTTTAAAAAATCCCAGTGGCAAAGCCAGTGTTCAATAAACAGAGTTGGAGAAGGACTCTCCTTCTGGGGTGTGACAGATTTTCCTTTAGGAATGGATGAAGTGTTCCATGTGGCTTCTGTGAAGGATGGATAGTTTAGTTAAATTTAGTGGGGTACAATTAAGAGCTTCAATAGTCATCACTCAGGACAAAGAGACTGACAGGCTCGGAATGCTCATTTCTGGTGCTATATGGTGCAATAAAAACCCAGCACAAGATCATCTCATTACTCTGTACTACCCCTTGCTTCTCATGTCCCTTGCATAGTGCCACTCGTAATCTTCCCCCTGGAACATGGCCACATATTTGGACCTCTAAAATATCTGGTGGTTTCTCATCCTCTTCTTCCTCTCCATCAGGTAGTTGGCCTCTCACTTCAGTCCTCACTGCTATGCAGCTGGCTAGGCATGGAAGCATCCCTTTCTGCCTGTGCTTGCTCTTATGTGGGCTCTGGACTGCAAGTTTGTCTTGGGGTCCAGAAGCTGAGAGAAGATGCCGTTCTTTGTTGGACCTAGCAAATAGCTAAAGGTTGTGTAGGATTTGGCCAAATGCTCTTCTTCACCACCAAATCTGGTTATGCAAATGTCTTGTTGGAAAAGTTGGAACCACTTAAAATTAGCATTACAGTGCAGAAATGTAAAGGTTTGCCTTGGATGCTGAATAGAAGAGTTACCAAAGGTCCTCAGAAAGCACCTAAGAGGCTGTATCACCAGTAAGTTAGGATATAAAATCTGATACCCACAACTTGAGAGGCTCAATTTGGCTTATAGTTTCAGGGGATTCAGTCCATGATCAGGTGCTCCAAGGCAGAACCATCCTAGTGGAAGGTTCTGGTGTAGCAAAGTTGCTCAATTCATGGAGACCAGAAAGCAGAGCAGGGAAACAGTTTCAGAGAGGAAGAGAGCCTCAGCGGACACAGGCATGAAAGCCCTACCTCCACAGTCTACCTAAACACACCTGGAAATTTGCTCCACCAATCCATGGGAGAAATTCCAAAGTCCATCCAGTAGAGACTCCACTCCAGTAGAGACACCACAGAGGTTACCCTCTTGCCACTACAGATCTCCCTACCAACACTCACCTGGCATCTTTGCCTCTTGTATGCCAAAAACTCCACCCTTCTCTTGCTCTCCCATAAGAGAATTGCTGCTTATTTGGGGGAAGCTTCACAACTTTCCATTCTTCACATTTCCACTTGTCTCCTCTCTGTGAATACAGCTGCACAACTGGGCCACAGGCAGGGATGACACTATAGACTTTCTGAAGAATGGGCACCACCACTTCTTCCTTCCACCCCAAGCCCACACTTTCGTGTGGGAAGCATCGGGGTTTCACCCTGTGTGGTGGAGCAGTGGGAGCACAGGATGTGGTGTTTCATCCCATGAATGGCTTCATACTAGTGCTTTCACGTGGCACAACCTGCACAAGGCTCACAAACATGTGTCACCTGGGAAACAATGCTATCTCTCAGTGACTTGGCTGTCCAAATCTGAAATAATGTGCTGGCAGGTTGGGGATGGATTAGCTGACAATATTCTTCAATATGGCTGCATCAAGTTATAGAAAGATTGGAATTCAAATGCTTGTAGGCAGGACATCCTCTTTCTATCTGTGGTCCCACCACTCTCTGTCAGCTCCCTGTTGATTTCACCTACTCTGTTCCAAAGTCATCTGAGTTTGCAGCCATCTGGAGGAGGACCACGATGACGTACTCCCTCCTCATTTCCAAGGTCCCTGCCTCCAGTCAAGGGCATTGAGTATTCAGTAGGTTGCTTCCTCTTCTATTCCTGTTTGAACATCATACAACAAAAGAACCATGGTCTCTTGGCTATGGCAGGTCCCTAAGGATGCAGGAGATAGTTTAGAAGGACCATTATTGTAAGAATGTCAGAAACCTCAGGTTGGAGGGATAATATCACTCATATTCTATGTCACTCCTTGGGAAAATTAGAAATTAATTGGTTTGGCATGAACTCCAAATGGTGACTGGATCAAACAGAGGTAAAATCAATGCCTAGCCTTCTGAGACCTTTCACTTGGATGGAGAATGGAAAAAGAAGAGTTGAAAATGAGGAGTTATTATGCCAACAAGAGTGGCAATGGCCGCTGCAGCCTGATCTTTGGTCCCAGTCTTGGGCTTTCATTTCTATTGCAAGATCTTCTAGTGCAGGGACTCAGACCTACTATGACTCATATCGTAACACTGGACCACGGCAAAATAATTTTAAGAAAGAAAACCTCTACAGCAGTGACACTTGTGGGCTGAAGCCAGGGTGAACTTCATACTGTATGAATCTGGGATTCTGCTCTGGCCTTGATGGCCTGACTCAGAGCAGGAAGAAGGGAAGGCCAATCAGTGCAGGGTCTCTGCACTGTCTGATTTTATAGATTACTTGAAAGACAACCACAACAGTTGTTATTGATAAGCACCATCTTATTTTTCAGGGGGAGACACAAAATAAACAGCAAAATAAAATGAAACTGGTAGCATCTCCTACTCTCCCCTAATTTTATAAAAGAAATGGTGTTTTAAAACCAAGGAAGTAGGATCAATATTATTTCAAGGGGAGAACAATTCTTCCAAAGAAAGCTGGTTGGCAAATTTCTAAGTGAGAAAAAGAAGGGTGATAGATTAAAATATTGAATTCAAAGGCAATGAATTATGAGATTTTATGTTGTCTATTTTGCTTTTACAATAATTTTGTCAATTTGAGAAGATGCACGGTGTAATCAAAAAGTACAGTGAATATAATTACAAATACAGAAAGTATATTGTGGTAAAATACACTTTGCCATGAATTTCCCTGAAATACTTCCCCTTGCTTCAACTAGGCTTGTCCCATTGTTCTTGCCACTTTTTTTTTTTTTTTTTTTTTTTTAGGAGAGTAACAATGGTTAGTACATTGTGTGTTGTTATTGCCAAAGTAGTTTCTCATATTACAAGATATAGGCAAGAATGAGCAAATAACATAGGTACAATCCTCTTTTTTTTTTTAAGTCAACAGAAAATGGAAATATACTTTTTAAAGTTTCTAATACTAGGAGGAAATATCATACAATGTCTTTTTAAATAAATTGTAAGTCAAAGATACAGTATAAATCTTAGAACAAAAATTAAGATTAAGCAATATTCAGAAAATTAAATGATTTAAAA
>NW_004524584.1:27200203-27218373 GCF_000260255.1 Octodon degus | reverse complement strand
CCACTCCTGCGGACCACGATGCTACCAGCCGTTCTTGCCACTTTGTGAAACGGTTCTGGAAGTCCTCTTTCATGGGTGCCTTCTTGCGGCTGCCTTTTTTTTTTTCCCCTAGAATTGATTCAAAATGTACATGGCAGTTTCCATGAAATAAAAGTGGGGCAGTGTGTCTTCATTCATCTTATTCAATGGATCTGGCACTGTGCAACTTCTGGTTCTTCCCCAAAGTCAAAATGATCATGAAAGTAAGTGGTTTGAATTAATTCTAGACTTCAAAGTGACAAAAATAGCTCAACTAAAGACCTGCATGAAAGAAGACTTCCAGAACTTTCCATCCTGGTTCCTCAGATGTGAAATGAAATCAGAAGAGTTTTACCTCACCGTGCTGCTGTGAAGATAGCCTGAGGCTGCTGTCTGTGGTTCTTGGAGCTGTTCCCTACGAGCTGCAAACCTGAGAGAACAATTGTTATTGGGTGAGAGTGTGTCAGGCAGACTGATGATTAATGGAATTAATGGAAGGCTTTGTGATAACAGGGCGCCAGTGGATTAGCGGTGCTGCTCCTTCTTGTCAGGATGGTTGTGGCTGACGGGTGATTATTATCTTCTGTCAGCGTGGATTATTTCCCCAAACTTAATTACAAAATCATTTCTTCATGTGCCAGAATTAAACCATTTAATTAATTTGCCTAATAATCCTTGGTTAGTAACCTGGGGTGGGGCAAAGTCACGGGAGAAATTTAAGTTCTGGACAGGTCTGTGTTTCTTTGCAGTCATGTACCATATTCTAATTTTAGGTTAATTGAAGTTACTATCAGGGCAGTAGAAAATAAAAGACGTGGGGATCATTTGGAAAATCAAGCTGAGTGTCTGATTCTAGTCCATTTATTTTGCCACTCAGAGTGATAGAGATAACGTGGTTTTGATTTTTGAATTATTACTATTACTATTAGTATTATTTTTGTTACACTGGCTTGACCGAAAAGCTTTCACACAGGGAAAAATGACTATAAAGTCAGAAGTTCTATGTTGGCATGAACTACTCTGGATAATCCATTCTCCATTCCAGGTAATCATAATAGTAGAGAGAATAAAAAGTTAAACAACCAAGTGTTGACTACATGGTCAAGTCTATATTCTTATTACAGGGCAACGCTGAGCTTACCAGATTCCCCTAAAGCTCACCTTTTGAGGAAAAAAATGTAAGACATATTTCCTTTCTTTTTTTTTTTTTGAGGCCACAATACTGCAAAAAGTGTTTATAAGCTTGGAAGCAAAAACATGTATACCTGAATAGCTACTTTTATTGATGTAGAGCAAAAATTACATCTTATGACAGGATATTAATATACATACAGAGCTTTATTATCTAGTAAAATCTACAGTTTGGATGTCAACAATGAGTTAAGATTATTTGCAATCGCTTCATTGCTATTGATTTTCTTTTTCTGCCTTGAGCATATGTCCATATAGAAGATTTACTATTTGATTCCTGTGTTTGCTAGCAAAAGACAAATCCTAAGACTTGGGTAGAGACTTTCCCACAGTGCAGTGGGTGTGCGCAGAGACTGTTTCTTTTCCATAGCAAATGTCTAACGGCAACCATGGCAGCCATGGTTTGTAGAGTGCTTGGCAGATGTTGGACTGAATGAGACATTCGCCTGACCGCTTTCTCTGTGTCTGGACAATACTTGAAACCCATTAAAGAATTTCAGGTGTTATCTTTCCACACAGAAGAAAGAAAGATCCTGGGGAGAGATCCCTGCTGTTGATAATACTGATCTTAGCGAATGGGCTGCCCCAGCCACAGTCTGAGAAGTAGAAGAGGACCAGAGAATTCTGGTTGTTTTGCCGAGCCAGGATGGGGTCTTTAGGTCTATGTCCAGTGCTGACAATTGAATCAGGAAAGGGAACACCATGGTGTTACATAAGGGGTGCGAGAGATTCATTCTTCATCCAGATCTTTCCGTGGACAGCAATCATGGCCTTGGCTGCAGGAAGGCAAGATGCCATATGTTGGCAGCCCACCTCTGAAATGACAGCTGATCTCTGGCCAACTGCTGGAAGGATGTGGTCAAGCAAAGGCATCTATCCTGCTATAACTGTCAAGACTTGTACAGGGAAAGAGTCCCACCCCTACAACCGACTTACTTATTCAGATTCTCTCTTTGTAGAGATCTTCTCTGGTCACCCTTTTGCTTTTATTCTCCTGACTCTTTTGGAGATTGGATTTGGGGCTTGACTTGTTTTCCTTGAGTTGTGAGAGGGGTTTGCCAGTTGTGCTCCCGAATTCTAAAACAGATGCCGTATCCAAAGTTCTAGTGATCCATACCCTACTTTCTCCTGAAAATTCTAGTTCCTTTCCACTCTTCAGGCACTTCCATTATAAAATAATGCTGTTTACAGGACATTATTACTGTGCACCTAAGTAAATTCAGTTGATTCTGTGCTATTCTGTGTGGTATTCTGTAGGTATGCTGACTCCTCACGGCTCTCTAAAGTATGCAATTTCCCCTGGGCCATGCTGTCTTTTGGGGGATGCCTGCTAGGCTTTGCAAATGCACCACCTTCATCCACCTCCTCAGCACTTCCTTTTTTGTTGGCTCATCTCTCCCGACTCTCTAACCACATTAATCACATTCTATTTCTGTATACTATTATTTATTAGCCTATGAAGCACTTTAAGGCCAGGTCATGTGTTAACCATCCTTTTATCCCTAGTGTCCAGCAGACTGTATGTAGCAGATGCTCCATAAATTCTTATTCCCTGAACCCATTAAGTCATGTGTGACTAGTCTTTGGGCTGCTCGGGCTGTGCTACACCAAAAGGAACTGCTTTGGGCCACATGTGAAATATAGAATATAGATAATGTAACAAAGCTTCCTTTTCATACACTAACTTAAGTTATTCAAAAGATAAAACCACAAAGGCAAGTGTAATAACTAAGTAAGAAGGCTTTCTTGTCCATTCCTAATTAAAATTAGCACTTGTCTTCACAGTTACACACACACATGCACACACACACACACACACACACACACACACACACACACACACAGAGGCTGCAATGCAATTATCAGGAGTCACTGCCGTTTCCTTACCACATTGCACGAATGTGTGTGACTGTCTCTGGTAGGAATGGTAGGCAGAGGTAATCACTCACCGCATCTCCCCAGGACCATGTTCCGTAGTCACCTACACGGCCTGTGCTGAGCACTGCAGTGGAGGCCAGAAAAATGCCACGAAAAATCACATATAATGATAAAATATAGCACACATTCTAGGGGGCAGGTAAGGTAGAGGAATTGCTGACCACGCGGTAAGGCCTGCTCATGATGGGCCAGGAAGGTGCAGAGAAGGAAGAGCCTCCCTGAGGCCCAGCGGCTCAGCTGCTTTGGTCTTTCAGGAGGGCCTGGCGTGGCGCAGCGCTTGAGTTACTCTTTGCTACTGAGCACAGTCTATTGAGGTCCAGTTACAGATCCAGAAAGTACAATCAAAACCAGAGCTGCCGATGTGGCTACACAGTACAGAGGAGGTACTTGAAACTGTGGATGTGGATGGAAGTGAGGAAACAAGAGACCAGGCACTCTGGAATCATGTGGTTTGCATTTGGAAGCCAGAGGAAGAGAGGAAAGAAATAAGCCAGGTGATAGGTATGTTGTGAAGATAGAGAGAGAGAGTATGCTTCCATGCTTTAATACAGTTTTGATGGGTGGTCAGTAGTGACGATTCTGTGCACAGATCAAGTGGTGACAGAGGTTCTCAGTAAAATCACAAATAAGCAACAGGTCAGGTAAATCTGAAAGCACTCAAACTCACCATGTGGTCCTGTGGATATAGAATGTCCCCCCAAGTCTCATGTGCTCACAGTGGGACTTCCGAAAGTGATTGGGTCCTGGGGCTCTCACTGGATCTAGTGGACTCATCCTTTGCAGAGATTGTGATTCGATGGCATTATTGGGACACAATGGAAACAAAAGCTGAGACGTAGTTGGAAGGAGCTAAGCTTCTAAGCAATGGGCCCCCAAATCAAGGGGTATGAGCCTTATGTGGATAAATCCAATGAAAACTGTAGCTTAATATAGTGGAGATTCCTCAAAAAATTAAGACTGGAGGTCTCATTCAATGCAGCCATTCCTCTCCTAGGTATTTTTCCAGAAGAACTAAAAGCATCATACCACAGTGAAATTTGTGCACCATGCTTATAGCAGCACAGTTTGTCGTAGCTAAATCTTGGAAGCAACCCAGATGTCCAGCAGCTGAGGAATGGAAAAAGAGGACATGGTATTTTTACACAATGGACTACTATTCAGCTATAAAAGGATAAAATTTAGGCTTTTATTGGTAAATTAATACAACTCGAGACCACAGTCTTAAGTGAAATAAATCAAACCCACATGTATAAACATTGTATTGTCTCCTTATTGTGAGAACCTGAAAGAGAAAATAGAATCTGAAGGTACAATAGATACTGGGAGAAGGTAATGAACTTGTTCAAAAGGAAAGAATTACTGAGTTAAGGAAGACAGGAGAGGGATTATGGGGAAAAGATATATCTAGGTATAAAGTAGGATGGTTTGGACAACTGTTCTGTGGATTTCTGCTGGTCTGTGGAAAGGAGCAGTTGATGTTAATTTGTTTAGTCTTTTTTTTTATTTTAGAGAAGGGTCTACAGGGTGTTCAGGGTCTTACTACTAGATCAGACTCAGCGATCTGAGTGTTTACAGCCAGCCTCCCAAGAGCTGGGATCACAGGCACGCGCCACCATGCCCAATCTCAATTGCCATCTCAGTGCATCCCGGGGGTGGGGCTGGCATGGCAGGCCCGGGGATTGAACCTCCAGCCCCTGTGCCTGCTTGCAGGTGCTTTAATCTGCTGAGCTATTTGGCTGGCCCTTCAATTGTCCTTTTTCTGTTCATAATTTATTACATCTTTCTTGTTCCAATTTTGCATGTACATGTCTGGTAATATGAGCAAGTAATTTTAAGACAGCATTATGTAATAGAACAAATACTGTGTAATTCCTATTACTTTGTTTAGTGAAATTCTTTATTTGTAATTTGTCTGTTTTAATACTACTTTGTACTCTCTTTAATACATAAAAGCAATCAAAAGCAAAGAGAAAGAGGAGTTGGATAGGTCAGAGGAGTTAGAAAGAGAGATTACTAAAAAAAAAATCAGGAATATTGACAACCAATTTCTGATGAGAAACAACAGGAGCCACCATGCCACTGAATACGTTCCTAAACGTCATGAATGAAAGAGCCCTCGGCCTAGTAGTCTTTACATAGCATGATATTCTTCAAAACTTGAAGATGAAGTGAGAAAAAAAAGACCCTCAATTTCAGAGAGACAGAAACTAGAGGAACTTTCTAGGAGTTCCTCTGTTCTAAGGGGAGAGAGACAGAATGTTGAAACAAGCAGAGGGCACACACGGATGTCACATGACCTGGAAAGATGTCAAAATTCGTGCATGAAGATGCCCAGTGTGCGTTCTACAGACTTGAGGACAGTGCAAATGGTGAGGTGAGAGACTGCAGTCAATGTGGACAAAAGTCTTTGTCTTGTGAGCCCGCATACACACTGGGATACAAAATCACACTGTATCCATGACACTGTTTTGTTGATTTTTTACCTTCTCTGTGTTTCTCTGCACACACCTTAGCTCAGATCTCCGTTACTTCTTCCACTCTTACAGCCCAGCAGCCTGTGTGCCTGCACATCAAACAACTGTCCACCTAGCAGCAAAGAAACATTCAGGCTGTCTCCATGATCCCTTTTCTCTGTGTCAGCTCTGGTTCTCACTTCACCTACCCGTAGCTCCAAAGGTGGTTATTCCTGAAATACCCTCTGGCCCCAGGTATGAAAATATATAAAAGTATCTTTGGTCAAGGGACAGCCTCCTTCTCCTCTCTCCCTTAACAGAAGGTCCTTCTGATTTCCATAGTCTGAAAATTCTTACAGATTCTAGTTTAGCCGGGACTATCCTTCGTGAGCATTTCATTACTGAATTTACTTTATAAATGCAGAGAAACAGGATAATGCTGTGCAGGACGTAGCACCAGCTATTTCACATTCCTGGAAGAAATGGGAATTTTGGGTGAATATTACACCTTTTAGTGGGGTGGGTCAGTTGGCATAAACACATCCCTTTCCTCTTTCTATCCACATGATGGGCCACTCTCTCAGGCACAGCCAGGTCTCCGTGACACATACCAATGTCTACCTACGCAGAAGGCATAGCAAGACAAGGTGACTTTCCTCTAACTCTATCCTCTTTTTCTGTTGGACCAGTTGTCTTCAGTTGTGAGAAGAAGGAGGAATAATGTCCAGAACAGAAAACTCCCATTCCATCTTAGTTGTGAAGTGTATAATCAAACTTAGATTATACCAGAGGTGTTATTTTCTAGCAATGTACTCAACCCCTCTTGAGTGTAGACCTTGGACTCTATCTGGCTAACTTTCCTATGAATGGAGTCTTCACTGGCCAGAACTTTTGAGGAGGAGAGTTGTGTCCATATTGATCTGTTAATGCCAACATTGCCATCAAGATGACATACAGACAAATGACAGCTGTCATCTTCCAAACAGTATCCTGTTCCTGGGCCATCATTTGATGTCCAGAATGCTGAGTAGCGCGAGATGGTCTTATGTGAATCAGGAAACATGGGCTTAGGTCCCAGCCTGAGAAGAGAAGGAGCTTCAGCCCAGCTCAGTAACAGTTCCTGGCTTCGCTGTATTCCATGCAGAGTGGGAGGGCTGGACCAGGCCGGGGATGTCTGTATCAGATGTCAGTAGGTGCTGAAAAGCATATTTAATTATATGCTTTGTGTGTCAGAGAAAACTGTTTCATTATTTCTATTTTATGCTTCATAGCCCATGAAAGCCATAAAAATTTTTGTGGTGGGGAATATATAGGTTAAAAGGCTCTGTCAAGGTAGACTTGGGGTAGAGCAGAGAGCCCCATGAGAAGCTTTTGAGGTCATATTTTTATGTGTATTAAAAGGTGATAAAATTTAAAAATAAGTCTAGAGAATGCTGAGTGTACAGTGCTATGATCCTTTCCTGACCCAACATGAAGATTCTTCAGACTTCACCGCATCCCTGGTGGGAGGGAATTTTGTGACAGACAGGTGCCCCGGGCTCTGAGCGGTCTGATATCTGGACAGTGCTCCTCTTTGGCCCTGACTGCTTTTCTGCAGGTGAAGCTGACAGGGCAAGTTGTGCACGACCAAAAGACGCTGGCTCTGCCCTGTGCCCAGCCTAGATCTAGCTTTCATCTTTAATAGCAGTAAGGTTTGGTCTCAAAACCTAGACTAATCTTTGTGGTGGAAATTGGCACGAAAAATAAAAGGCAGTGAGAAAAGAGATGAAAAATTCGCTCTTTAAAAAAAAAAAGTAAAAACCGTATGCTGCTTGTTGTTGGCAAGTGGAGCAGACCTGAAGGAGGCCTGCCTGCTCCTAATGGATTTGCCAGTCCCTCCTGGTTATCAGAGGGCTCGGGCTACTCCGCCTTGTCATCTGGTCGTCATTTTCAGAGCCAGGGAGACACCACGGGGAAGCGCCCTCTGGCAGGCTGCTCCGTTTGATTTGCAGCCTTTGCCTGTGCAAGTTTGTATGCTCTGTGAGCGCCTTACAGCACATCATCACGGAGCGCCACTCTTCCCATTACGCTTAAGTGCGTGTTAGCGCTGGGGTGAGGACCCTCAGGCCTGGTCGCCTGGCAACAGGGTCCGGAGAATCTTTCGCAGCAGTGCTGTGGCCAGGGAAGCAGCAGAGATGAGGGCTGCTTTTCTGCGCAAACCCACTTCTCATCCCAAGTTTGAGAGAGGAAGACAGACCTCAAGGCAGGCGGCCACCGAGTCCCCATGCTGCTCGCCCTGCAGCCGCGTCCTGCATCCCTTAGTACCATCGTTGTCTCTTATAGCAGCTGGGATCCCACTCTCTGCCCTAAGTACCCACCTGCCTGAGGGAGGGCTGTCCAAGGCTAACCCCGACAAAACTCTGAAACAAGCACTTCGCTTTCCCCACCACCCAGCAGTTCCACTCTGTGATGGAAGTGCCCCATTTTGCTGGACACACACCCCTGGAGCAGCTGTTACCTTCTGGTGCTGCTCTAGGCAATGGCTTAGGTCAGTGATGCAGGCAACGAGGCATTGCTCTGAGGATCTTATACTCTCATGGTTTCACAGCCACGAACACAGAAGCATCCTCCTGTCCTTATGGTAAATCAGTGGCAGCGGCTGGGTTGCTCAGGGATTGGTAGGGGCTCTGGCCGTCTTGAGGGTGAATGTAGCTGAGCAGGGCCCAGAGACCTGACTAACTGTCTTGCTTCCCCGGTCTTCCTCCTCTCTCCTTTCCTGCCATGCCAGGCCTACCCTGGATGGGAGGAGCTCCCTCCCGGCTGCTCTGTCTCCTCACTCTGTCCCTTGCACATCTGATCTGCTGCAGACTTGCAGTACCAGAAGGTCCCTGGGGGTTTGGTGCCAGGAATCCTCTCTCCTTGCATAACTCCTTAGTGTGCTAGTCCTTGGCTTTTCCTGGCTTCTTATTTGATGTTCTGGGAAGGATGAATGTCTAGAAAAGTGGTTCATGACCTTTGTCGTGGTACTTGGATTCAGCACCTCGTTTCTCAAAGATTCATGCAGCTGTTTTCTGTTTGATCCCAGTCTACTCTTTATGCATTTCTTCTTTGGATTGTTTTCCTACCCATCTCTTCTCCCTTTTCTTCTTACTGCCACTTCCTTTTTTAACTTAAAACTTAAAGCACATGTGTTTTAAACTTTGGTTCCTGAACGTTCCCAGCCTGGCAGATCAGACATGAGACTCACTGGGACAATAACTGTTGGGGTTGTCCACTTGCTATTTCACAACCCTGCCCAGGGTCATTTCTTCTCCTTTTTCCAGATGTGTTCAGCTTGTTTTTATTCATTTCCTTTTTCAGAGAGTTCTGTGGGTGAGATAATAATTATTGTCCTTGCAGCTGCAGCGATAGGCTTCAGCCTTTGGCCCACTTGCTCTAGCTCTTGGAGCTGGTTTCCAGGTAGCAAGGACGCTCTTGTGGGTACAGGTGGGCTGCCAGGTGCTGAGCGATCTGTTCACTTTGTGCAGCAGACAAGCCACAACTGAGTTTCATTTTATTTTATTTTCAATCTATTCTATTTGGTTGTTGCAGGGTTTCACTATGTAGCAGGAACTCATAGTGATCCTCCTGCTTTCAGCCTCTCCAGCACTGGAATTACAGGAGTGCGCCACTATGCTTGGATTCTGGCCAGCTCAGCCCACCCTGGAGGCAGGGCTGGTGTGCTGGGGATTGAACCACAGTCCCTGTGCTTGCCTAAGCGGGTGATTTAGTCCACTGAGCTATCTCACTGGCCCAACAACTGAGTTTCTAATGGGCAGCTTTTCTCTGGCCCTTCTGCATTTCTTTGCTCAACGGTGTATGATACAAGCAAGAGCAGAGGACACTCCTGAGACTGTTGGATGATGGCAGATCTATGACTGTCAGGAGCAGAATGTAATAATCAATGAGATATTACAAGCAAAGCCATCAGGGGCACTTATGTCAATTTAAACAAAAGGCGCTTTAGAAAAAATGTTGAACTTTCAGTTCTTAAGTGATGATCAAACTGCTGTAAGAAAAACAAAATGTGGTTTGTAATTGGAATCATTGCTATCGGCTCCTAGAAAGCTCTTGCGGTTGTTGGCAGTCGCTGAAGGCTTATTTTTCTGCATACTGACGTCTCAGATACCATTCTGTGTCTTTGCCTTTGTTTGATTTCTTTTGTGTCTTTTCTCCTTTATTGCCTTGACCAGAGCATGATGACAGCCTGGATTACATAGAAGGGGAGGGATATTTGGGGGCCAAATCAGAGGTGCCACTAGGTGGGGTTTAATTGTCCCAGCCAGGTGGAAGAGAACCATTTTCATGAAAAGGTGTTTGAACTGGGAGGAAATTAGTAAAAGACCATTTAAGAGAAGACATGTTCTTATCTTATGAGTGGATTGCTACCTGGTGTCGTTTAGAGCACCCTGATCCTGAACATAGGGAGCAGTATGTGAATGTGTCTTTCAAAGTCTGAGTTTATTTTCTCAATATCATGTTTGCAAATTTCAGCTAAATGTCAAGTTTACCTTGAAGAAGGTAGAAAGGATGGTCTTACGGTAGTGAGTCACTTTGTCCCCACCCAGGAGAGATGTCCTTCACTTGGAGAAAAGAAACAGGTGAGTATTGCACTTTGCCTTGGACACCAACACTGGGCTTGCCCTGTGCAGCTTAGCACCAGGCCCGCTGTCACCCCAGGCCCCACTTGTATGCCGCAGCTGAGCCACAAGTTCTGCTCAGTACCTCAGTCCCCAGGGTGGCCTTGTTCTCCAGGGAGGTCCCAATGCCAGGCTGATCTCACTAGCTGCAGGATCAAGAACAGCTCGCGTGAGCCAAAAAATCACAGGTTTCAAGGCTGCCTCAGTGTCAAGTCAGTCCCCACAAGGTTGACCCACCTATGGCACCAGGGTGGCTCCAGAGTGCTGCTCCTCAGGCAAGCAACTGTGGAGCCAGCTATCAGAACTACTGCCACTGCACTTGAGCAACAAGCCTGCACTTGGACCGTGCTGGACAACTGTCTCTATTACTTTTCTCTCATTGTTGGGACAAAATACCTGACACCCAAAGTTGAGGAAGGAAAGGTTTATTTACCTCAAAATTTGAGGAGGTTTCCATCCATATTCGGCTAGCTCCAAGGCAGAGTGGCTCATGGCAGAGAGCAGCAGTTCATGGCAGCAGAAAACAGCAAAAGCAGCAAGAGCAAGAAGGGAGGAGCAGCAGAGAGCAGGCATTTCGCGTTTCTCCCTCCCTTGTCCTGCGTTCAGGCTACCTGCGCAGGGCAAGTGTGGCAGGGCAAGTGTGGCAGCACTCACGCATATAATCCCAGTATTGGAACATGGATCACTTGCAGACTCTCGAAGCCTGTCTCATGACTGCATGAAGCTTCCAGGGGATGACTAGACACACACCACACAAACAACCTTCCCACAGACTCCAGCTTTGCTACCAAACAGGAAATGGATTTCAGATTTCCTTCACCAGAGTCAGGAAATCCTCTTGTATGATTTTTCATAATATGATTTCATAGCCACCCATCGAAGATAAGGTGTATTAATTTAGTACCTATATATTAAAAGCACCGTGTATTCAAAGAATAAAAGCCAATTTAGTTATTATATGCTCTCTATCTCTCTGTCTCTGTCTTTCTGTGTGTCTCTCTGTCTGTTTCTGTCTCTGTGTCTGCTTTTGGTCTCTCTCTCTCTTTTTCTGTCTCTGTCTCTCTGTCTCTGTCTGTCTGTCTCTCTCTCTCTGTCTCTCTCTGTCTCTCTGTCTCTGTCTCTCTCTCTCTCTCTCTCTCTCTCTCTCTCTCTCTCTCTCTCTCTTTTTCTCTCTAAGCTAGAAAATAAACTTAAGGCCTTTGCACTGAATTACATCTCCATCCTTTAATTTTTTTTTTTTTTGAGGCAGAATTTGGCTAATTCACTAAGTTGCCTATACTTGCAATTTTTCTGCCTCAGCCTCCCAGAGTGTTCATATCCTATTTTTTTTTTTTTCGGAACCAGGGATTGAACTCAGGCCCTTGCACTTACCATGGAAGCGCTTATTCCACTGAGCCATCTCCCCAGCCCCACATATCCTATTTTTGCAGAAAAATATCTCTGAAAGATCTCTGATGAGCTAATATGTGCTAAGGATTTTTAATTTTGATATTACTGTGGTGGATTAATTAATAGTCAACTTGTAATATCCAGCTGAGCTCAACCAGTGTGGTGCTGGATGTGGAAAGCCCACCAGAGGATCATTGCCAACAGCACAAAAGGAGAACACTGGATGGGAAGACGGTGTGCTGCTGGTTCTCCTGAAGGAGCTCATCACGCTGATTTTCCTGATATGAACTCAGCTGTTCTCATCATCTTGGGACCTCACTGGCTGAGGATGATTGTGGTTCACTTTGAGAAAGCACTGTTCCCTCACCTCCTGGCTCCAGCGCAGATCCTTCAGCCTGCTGGCTCAAATTTTCTCACTTCAACAACGGGCCTTTTTGCCTTTTCTGTGCAGATACATGATACAAACTTGCATGGGACATTGTCCTGGGCTCTAGGCCTCCAACTGGATTTGTGGAAGACACTGTGTAAGATCCAGGCCCTCAGCTGGATTCTTGGGTCTCTAATGTGTGGGCAGAGTTTTGGTACTCTTCTACGTTTGACTTTTTGAATGAATATTATGAAATAATCCTATAAGTTATGTATCTTGCATTAAATCTGTTTACTTGCAAGTCTTACCACAGCTGCTTAGGTTTTCTTTATTTTAAATTGACTACAGGATAGGCTTTCCAAATAATATGCATGGATTTGGGGAATCAGGACAGGAACCTCACTGTCAGGGGAAGCCACATTCATCCTGATACCAACACATGAAAATTATTGTGCGTATGTTTTCTGGCCAGTTAAAGCCTTAATCACTATGAAATCATTGTCTTTAATGATGCTTATTAGCTTAAAGTCTGTTTTACCTAATATTTAAAGATGTCTCGTTTCTGTTGGTTGGAGTTATAAGGTATGTGTTTTTAAATTATTTAATCCAAATTGAAGTATCCTTAAGTTTTGTAATTCATTTATGTTTAATATGATATATATATAATATATTGAAAAGTACAATCATTTTATTGCACTTCAACTTGTTTGTTTCTCTTTTTTGAGATTAATAACAGATTCCACATTGTAAGAAAATTATTTACAAACTTAAATGAATATAACAATAGAAATTGTCTAAAATAAACAAGAAGAAGAAAGAGCTTACAGATCAGTCATATAATAGCTCTCTCTGTGCCAACATCAAGAGACTTTATATTCATACAATTAGAATTCTCAAAGTAGAAGGAGCAGGAAACAAATATTTAAATATTTAAAATTTCTGAATTAGTTAAAATTATAGAATCCCATTTCCAAGAAAAATGAACCTTTTACACAAGAAATATGAATAAAATCATACCAAGATGCACAAAAACGAAATTGTCCAACACTAATTGTAAAGAAAAGAATCATTAAAACAATACACATAGAAAAACTATTAGCTAGGGAAGAACAAAATTAAATAGCTTCTTATTCCACATCAGAAAAAAAAGAGCAAGTGGGTAAGAAACTAGACTTATTTATTCAAAGGACTGAAAAAAATATCTGTCCTCATTGAATTTTATACTTAGCAAATATACCTTTGAAAACTAAAAGTAAAATATTTTCCAGTTATACAAACTCAAAATATTCTAATACCTCCAGATGTAGCACAAAGAAAACAACAAAGACTGCAATCCAGAAGGCAAAACAAATTGCTGGATGGTCCTGGATAAAGAATAAAGAGCTCTCCCTAGTGTAAGAACTCAAAAGAAGAAATAAAAATTGAAAGGAAGAACACAGTTAAATAAAATATGAGAATTTAAGGATTAAACAACAAAGAGAGAGAAAGGAGAAAAGTTAGGAAATATGGCAGCAGAAAAATCATACATTTATATAAACAAGATGGTGAAGGCAATGGTCTCAAGAATCTCCATCAGGTTTTTGAAAATCAAAGTCAAGAAGTAGAACCCTCACCCTGACTAACTGTATGTGCTGATATCTAAGAACTAAACAACTACACTGAGGACAGCAATATATAATACTAAGACCATGCTTGAAATACCTGTCATTTTGGTCTTCTAAATGCATACTGCTTCTAACGTCATATCAATAAATGGTATTCTCTCTTTAAAGTAAATATTTGTAAAAAAAAAACACCAAAGGTAATAAAAGAAAACAAGAGACAAAAAAAAAGTCACAGGATTGTCCTGCTAAATGTTGTATATGGTTTGATTCCTAAATTTCTGTGTAAAAAATGTGTAATTGTTTTTTTTTTTTTCACATTCTATAGGGATTTAAATTGTAGAATATCCATGGTTGTTGGAAAATAGTAGTTCCGTGTTATGTCTAAGTCATTTGATATTCAGACACATAGTGATGTTAAGCTCAACTGTCTCTGTTACAGGGTAACAATATCATTAAGTTTCTCTTCTGGATGTTTAACAACTAAAGTTTGCAGATCAGAAATTAGAGAAATAGAGGGGATACACAGATAGCCAATAGTTTGGGCCTCACCCTTCAAGGTCAGTGAGGACTCAGGGCATAAAAGACCTGTGCTGGGACATTCTGTAACTCAGTGGTGTCCCAAATTTTCTGTTCAAGGAGATTATGGGATCAGAGAGGAAAGTGATCGATGATGCAGAGTGTGCCTAAGGAGAGTCACATGGAGAGAAAACATTCTCTCAGGCTTTCACAGAGAGCACATTGGTCAAGCAATGGCTGTGACTCATCCACATGGCTGACACTGTAAGAAGATGTACAAGCTGATCTACATGGTTTCAGGCTAAATCCTGAGGGTATGTGACTGACCATGTCAGATACAAAAGTTACATTTTCAGTTATACAGGTCTTTCTTTAACTTGGACTTAACCATCCAGCAGAAAAGTATAACCACAAGGTATAAAAGTAATGCCATTTTAATATGCTGAGCTATAAAAGGCTCAAGTTAACAACTTCTGGAAATTGCCAGTTCTGCTGATAAACCAATACTATTATGAACTATTGGACTACATTGGGTTATTTTGCTGAATTCAAGTACCTACAATCTTTAGACTGGCTTCAAGTATGTAAAGGTTCTTCAAAGACTTCTTCAAATATAGTTTCTGTAACTGCAGTGGAACATCCATCTCTGACAAAACAAAACAAAAAAAGGGTTATGAATAAAGGACCATCTTCTTGTGAAAAATATGTATATACAAGATAGGATAGATATACAGCTATGTTCACTTAGTTCAATGAGAAGAAAGGATGTACTCGTTGTTTAGACAAGATATCATGTCTACATCTTGTCCTCTGAATAACTACTATAATGACAATAATAAACAATGTATTATTTATTGTAACTGCCATACTAACCTGTTTTGAAACTGCTTCATTGGTATTTTATCTTTTTCCCATTAAAATGAATGAAAGTTAAAAAAATAAAAAAAGAATAAAGAGCTCTTAAAGTGGTAGTTATGCAGGGCTATGCAAAATATAATTATATTTGGTGAACCCATTTAAAAGGTCATTGAAAATTTCCACAAAACAGTATCGATTTTATGTCAGGTTATATGCATATTTTGTGTTTGTGTGTGTGTGTGAAACACAAGAAAGAACTAATATAAAGTCAATGGAAAATGGAAATACACTTTTTTAAGTTTCTAATACTAAGAGAAAATATCATACATGTCTTATAAATAGCTTGTAAGTCAAACAAACAGTATAAATCGTAAAAAATTAAACAATATTCAAAAAATTAATTCAAAATTAAATTAAATATTTCAAGATAGCATTCAAAAATTAAAATTAAATTTTGAATCCAATTAGGAGGCCAGAATGTAGTGTATCATGTCTATGAATCTGTGATCAACTCAGAGTACTTACACAGTATTTGATAAGATTAATATTTACAAAAATATCAAATAAGAAAAAGTTTTCATGATAGTAAAGAATTACTAAGAATAAAGCATAACAAAAATACTAGAATGGCAAATACATGACCAACACTTCTCTCAGTTTGGGGTTAGGATATCACACCAAGTTCTAGTATGTGGTGAATGTGGACAGTGTTCATGATGCTTACTGGTGGCCAGCTGTCACTTGTGAGATTGAGTTACTGCTATTTCCCTGATATCCACCCTGTAGACCTGGACAGAGTCATGACCTATTGGGTGCAAGAGAAGTCCAATGTAGAGTATGCTCATGGAAATATTTTGCTGCTGTACATAAAAGAATAACTGAAAGACTGCCTTTGTATATCTCTTATTCTCCTGAGTTTATTTATTTTTTGCCTTATTTGGTTGGTTCTTTCCATTCTCATTCATGGAGTTGTGGTCATTTTGATCCCTCTCTAGAATAGCCTTTAGTAGTCTGAGTAGAGTTAGCTTTGTTGTCCTGAAATTCTTTAGTTGTTCTTTGTCATGGAAGTATTTTACTTCTCCATTAAACTGTAAAGAAAGTTTTGCAGGGTATATCAGTCTGGGTTGGAATTTGTTTTCTTGCAAGGCTTGAAGTAGTTTGCTTCATTCTCTTGACTTTATGGTTGGTGAGGAGAAATCTGCCATGATTCTCATGGGTTTTCCTTTTTTTTCACCTTAGTACAGTTTTTTTTTGGGGGGGTAGGACAATTTCAATAATTAACACATTGCATACATTCTTTTTTTAAAATAATACAACATTTCTTTTATTCCATTCAAATTTAGCTCTCAGTTTAAAAAAAAAAGATCACATAATGGCATTTTACAAAGTAACTATCAAAACTGATGACTGCATTGAAAAATGGCAGTAAATCTTATGGAGGCTAAGATAATCTTCAGAAGAAATAATTACAAAAAGAAATCATTGTCTGAAATGTGGCAAAATGATTCAAGACCATCACCTAGATGCTAAAAGAAGTCCAAAATAAAAGGCTGGCAAAGAGGAAACAGAAGACCCCTGTAGAGTTCACCTTTAGCTTCAGGAGGATTCACACACTGTAGGAGGAAACCTTGAAATAATAAAGAAATGGTCTGTTTGCTTGGTTCAGAACAGCCCACCCCTCTCCTCTGCCTCTCTCCTTCCACAGAAACATTACTTGTTGCTAACACACATGCCACTGTGAAGTATGAGAGGGAAAAATCCAGAGTTTTTATATAACTAGTTACTTCATCATAATGTGTCTCAAATAGCCAAAGCTTGGCAATCTCAGAGGATTCAACTTAATACAATGAGAAAGCATAAAATACATTCTCAACACACAAATACACACATAAATTAAAAACATAAGCTTCATTGTGAGATATGTAAAATTACAAACAAGATTCAAACTAGCAGGTAGGCATAGTGCTGCTTATTTGCAATCCCAGGTACTTGGGAGGTTGAGGCAGGAAGACCACAATTTTGAGGCCAGCATGGGCAACATAGCAAGACTTTACTTCAAAACAACAAAATAACCATATCCCCAATAATAGCTGTTGTTAAAATTATTTTATAACACACCTTTAAAAATTTTTTTCCCATAATTTTATTGAGAAACAAATAGCAATGAGACAGTTTCAAACCAAATTGGCAGGACAGTTTCAATAATTAACATCTTGCATACATTCTTCCTAGTGGTTAATTGCTGTACAAGATGCAGACATGATATCCTATTCACAAACAGTATTAGAACAAATCCCTCTATTCATTAAGAGAATGCAACTATATATCTATCCTAACCACTTTGAATACACAGATACGAAATGAACATTCATCTGCATCCCCTTTTTTTGGTTAAGTTTCATTATTTGAATATTATAGGTGTGCTAACTCAACAAAATATTATAAAAGAGTCCAGTAGTCCATAATAGTATTGGGTCTTCTGCTTGACTGGCAGTGTCAGAAATTGTTGACCTGAGTCCCCTACAGCTCAACATAACAGCATGGCTTTACTTCTTATATTTTGTTTTTATACTTTTCTGCTGGATGGTTAAGACCAAGGTAAAGCAGGACCTATGCAACAAGAGTTGTAGCTTTTGGGTCTGATAAGGTCAGTGAAATCCCCTGAGGATTTATCCTGAGATCCTGTACCTCAGATTGTAGATCCTTTTTCAGTGTCAGCCATGTGGATGAGTCTTGGCCATTGCTTGGCCAATGTGCTCTCTGTGAAAGACTGAGAATGTTTTCTCTCCATGTGACTCTCCTTAGGCACACTCTACATCATCAATCACTTTCCTCTTTGGCCCCATAATTCATTGATCAGAAAATTTGGTCCACTACTAGTTAAGTGACATTACAGTACAAGTTCTCATATGTATTGAGTCTTAATTGAACTTGGAAGGCTAGGGTCAAAATGTTGGCTTCCCTTGTGGCCCTCCTTTTTCTTTAATTTTGGTCTGCAAACTTATGTTGTTAACCCTCCAGAAGAGAATCTTATTGTTATTACAGTACAACCTAGGCTGTTAAGTTTAAACTCACTATCTGTCTTGATATCAAACATCATAGGCATAACATGAAACAGGTATTTTTCATTAAATATTGATATGTTGAACTTTAACTCCCTACAGGATATGATGAAAAA
>NW_004524584.1:27179062-27199813 GCF_000260255.1 Octodon degus | reverse complement strand
TCTCTCTCTCTCTCTCTCTCTCTCTCTCTCTCTCTCTCTCTCTCTCTCTCTCTCTTCTTTCTTTCCTTCCTTCCTTCCTTCCTTCCTTCCTTCCTTCCTTCCTTCCTTCCTTCCTTCGCGGAACTGAGTATTGAACTCAGGCCCTTGTGCTTGCCAGACAAGTGCTTATTCTATTGAGGCATCTCCCCAGCCCCAGCCCATCCTCCTTTATATCGTTTATATTGACTGCTTCTTTTTCATTGTTGCCTATCAGTCTTAAGTTGTTCATCTTTGTATTGTCTTACAGATATTGAATTATTTTTTCCTCCATTCTAGTTGTTTTTTTAAGAGATCTTTTCTTACCTTTTCACCAGGTGCAAAGGTGTCTTCAAGGTCTGAAAGTCTATTTTCACTTTCATTCAAATGGTTTTGTCAGCTTGTGATTGAGGCTTTATTTTCCTGTATATCACTTTGAATCTGTTTCATGCATTCTATTTCTTTCCTATATTGCTCATTCAAGGATTCCATCATTTTTCTATTCTCCTCTATTTTTTTTATCAGTGTTTTCTTTAGAAGTACTTAGTACTTCTTTTAGTATAGTTATTTCTTTTTTTACTTCGGGAACTATTTCTGATCTGATTTCCTCTATACCTTTCTGCAGTTTTTTCTTTACTTCAGATGCTGTTATTTCAGAGTTCAGGTGTGTGATTTCCAATTCCTTCTATGCTATTGTCTTGTGATTTCCAATTCCTTCTATGCTATTGTCTTGTGCATTTATTGTGGGTGGGCTCAGGGCCTGAGAACGCATTTTGTTCCTTCTCTTTGTTAATGTGTATAGCACTGTCTTCTGACCTTTGGTGTAGTGCTTTAGTTGAGTTATTATCTTAGCACCAGGTCTGGATCTACCAAGTTCTAACTTGTCCAGGTGGGTGTGGCTTGGGTCTGACTTCTTTGCTCCACTTCTTCCTGCTGCAGCCCTTGGAAGTGAATACGCTGTGCCACTCTGGCAAGATGTTCTGCTCCTGGATAATCTTTGTGGGTCTTGCCTCTAGCCTCTGTTCAGGGAGTTTTGCTGCAGGGTTCTACACTGGTCCTGCCAGCCTGGGCAATGGCTGAAGTGAGGGTCTTGGGGGCCCTGGGCAGTCCCACTCACACCTCTGTTTCTGTTTCTAGTTTTTTATTTTTGTCTTTTTTTGCTGTGATTATTTCTTATCTATCTTTCTATTGTCCAGTTTTGAAGTTCCATATTACTCCTCCATCATCTTAGTCATATCTTAGAAAGAATACCATGTATACTTAACTGACCACAGTCTAAATATAATCAATATCATTCCTTTTCTTCTAGAAAATATATTTCTTTAGTTTTATTTCTCACCCCCAGTTTTCTGGTATTTGCATTGCTGTTCTTTTTGTCCACACATAGGACATCATTGTCATTGTTTCTTATGGACAGTATTTAATTATTTTTATTTCTGAAAACAGTTGCATTTTTTAAATTTCTTCAATTTTTTACTTTTGTGATCCCTTTTCTTCTCTTTGAAGCATGATTTTAGAAAGTCTTCTTGTGGTACCTCGTAGGTTCTCTGAAACTCTATTTATTCACATGCTTTGATTCTATTTTGGTAATTGGTAATTATTTTTCTTGAGCTTACTGTTATCAAGTATCCAACTATGAATTTCACTGTTGGTTTTTAGACAGTAATCTTTTTTTTCCAGTTTGTCTTATCTGGTTTTGCTATGGTAGATCTTCATATTTAGTACTTTATATTTTTCTGCTTAAAACTTGTTGGTTTCCTAAGTGAACTGGTAGTTGCAGAAAATTCTTAGCAATTGTATTTTCCAGTATTGCTTTTTCCCCTATTATTTCTCTAGAATTCTTCTAAAATATGTCTAACATACTTTTCATGTTTGTCTTTTTTTATCTTTTTCTCTCTGTGCTGTGCCCTAGATTTCTTCTGGCTTATTCCACAGGTCGTCATTTTTTCCTTTGGTAATATCAGTTGTTCAATTCTTTCTTACATTTAAAATTTTCTTTGCTATGCTTTTTCATTGCTGGATGTTTCATATGGTTTCCTTTCAAACATGTTAAGTTGTGCATTCCAAAAATATATCCTCCTATTTATTACTTAAATGCAGTAAGCATACTTTATAATCCATTGTTAACAGTGTCAAGACTGTGATCTCATGGGAATGATTCTTTCTTAAGATCCAATGAAAAGGTGACTTTCTCCAGAGAGGATGTGTATTAGCTGCCATTTTTCTATAAATTCTTCTGCTCTGGAGTCATGGTAACTACCTTTGTATCTTGAATGTCCAGGATGCTCAGGCAATATCAGAAGGGTCAGCTTAAGGTGAAGGAGTATCATTTCCCTCTTTCTAGCTTCCCCCAGTAGGACTAAGGGGACCTTCTCTGGAGTTTCCTGTCTGAGTGTGGAGGAAGGGTTTATTTGTAGCACCAGTTAGCAGAGTTTATAGTCCATCCTTCCCCTGATAGATTCATAGGAGAATAAACACACTGTAATATCAATTGGCACAGAGACTAGGCTCTACCTCATGTACTGCATAGTGCAGCTTCAAAAAATAAATCAAAGAAACAGCTTCTTGGGATATACAAGAGCCTCTAGGTCAAAGTAGGTTAAGATTTTTTGTGCTTTGCATTTGGAATTTCAGCTTTCCTTAGATTTTTCTTCCTACTAAATTTACTAACTTTTAAACTGTTTTTAAAAGATATTTAAGTATTTTGCTAAGAATTTTTATTTACTTTCTTCTGAACATTTAAGTGTAAATAGCCACTATTAAAAATGAAAATCACTGACTTTTTGAAAAAAATGTAAATCCAATTTTTTATTATTGAAAGGTATAGTCTTTTTTCTTATTTTATCTTTATAGTAGAAATGAACAGAAGACTAGAGAACACTTTTTTTTAAAGGAAAACTTGCCCTTGATACTAATAAGATTGTAATGCTATTGATTATTAGTACTGGGGCTTTGGATATAGCTCAGCAGCCTAAGTACATGCCTGGCAAACACAAAGTCCTGAGTTCAAACCTGGTACCCCCCGACTCCCTCCAAATTATTAGTACTTCATAACTAAAAATCTGGAAAAATAAATTAGGTCTTAACATCCAAAAGCATCTGTTAAATGGAATGTGTGAACTTCTCTCTCAGGCATCGAGAAGTACGGCCAAGAGCTAGCTGAATGCATTATGAGGCGTCAGCATTTACAAATATTACTGAAGAAAATGGCTTTTCAGTCCTGCTGAGTGAGGCTCACAACCCTGGTTGCAGTGGGCTGCTTATACTTACATGCCAGTATGAATACCCTTTGGGGAAAGAAATGACCAGAATTTTAGTTTTGATAACTGTATCACAATTCAGTGACTTTTTCTTGGTTTTTGTATCCCATTAAATGACTTTCTGGGGCCTTATGTTAGTTTTGATACTTAATTCTTCAAAGATTGTTTAACAATGCATCAGACTTCCATTCTAAGGAAACTTGTCTTCTGATTTCCTCTTTATTATGCAGTTTGAATACATTCTTGAAAGTTGATTTCATGCTACCTTTGTCTATATCATGAATCCATGATCTTCCAATCTGGAGAAGACCTTGGCTATTGTCAAATCTTATGTTGGGAGAGTTATGTGTTACACTGAATTTCCCTTTTGCCACCAAGTTCATTTGCTAAAATATGAAGCCCTACTACCTCAGCATATGATCTTATTTGGCAACTGGGTTATTGCAGAGGTTATTGGCTATTGTGAGCTTGTACTGGAGCAAAGCAGGCCCCTAATCCAATGCTTCCAGTGTCCCTATATGAAAGCTCAGTTTATAAATAGGAAACACAAACAGGGAGAATTACATGGAAACATGAAGGCAGATTGTAGTGATGGGTCAATAAGACACAAGTCTATGATCTTAATTGTGATGTGTTGAGCTGACTTGAGTAAGTACTTTCCAGTGGGTGTGTCTGAGGGTATTTGTGGATGACTGACATGTACCCCAGCAACCTGAAGGGGAAAACACCAACTTATGTCCCAGTTACTTTTCACTGATTGCTGGGACAAAATACCCAAAGTCAACCATTAAGAAAGAAAAAGTTTATTTAGTTTACAGTTAGGGGAGGTTTTAGTCCGTACTCCAAGGCAGAGTGGCACACTGCAGAGGGCAGCTGTTCATTGCAGTAGAAAACAGCAAAGGGAGGAGCAGCATCTGTGGCCACCAACAAGCCTCTGTCTCTGTGCTCTGTTTGTATGCAGATTATCTGCCCCAGGGCAGGTGTAGCCCTCACACCCATGATCCCAGCATTGGATTATGGATTAATCCCAAACTCTAAAAGCCGCCCCATGACTGCATAAGGCTTTGGGGGAACACCTGGACAGAAACCATAACACTTTAGATGTGGATGGCACCAACCAATAGGATTATGGCATGGATGGAATAAAAAGGGAAAGAAGAAAGAGGCACTTCCCTTTTCAGGAAAGCTTGTTTTTGTCATTGCCTTTACATGCTGCTGCTCAATTTCTTCAGGTTTCTAGTGCAGACTTTTTAGACTTCTAAACAGAATGACCCTGCTGCCACTGTGATGAAGCTCTGGGCCTTCAAATGTCCACACTGTTGGATCTTTTCTCGCCCCAGCGTGTGGGAGGGCCATTTTGGAGCTTCCTTCTGTCATGTGGCGGGCAGCCACCGGAACCCTTCGGCTTCGGATCCCGTGAGCTTGTGTAACACACTTACGAGTCTGTTCCTCTGGAGAACCTTAACTAGTACCAACTGCTAGCAAGGCTGGCAAATGCCCTGCAGCCAAGCAGGTGGGCTTGGCACAGACTCTACCTCAAAGTCCTAGACAGGGCCTCACCCTATTGACACCTTAATCTTCAACTTCTAGTGGCCAGAACTGTGGGACAATAAAGTTCTGTTGTTACACCTCACAGTTCTGGTTTCTGTTGTAGTAGCTTTAGCAAACTAATACAGGGAGGTTGTGTCAGGTCGAAAAGGTGAGTGACTAAAATAGGCAGATGTCTTTCGTTGTAGGCCAGTGTAAACTGTAGGGAGGCAGATTCGGAGGTACTGCACTTGTCAGTTTTATTGACCAACTCATAGCATTCCAGCGTGCTTTTCTTGCTCTACACCTTGATCAGCATCAGCTGTCACTCTGTCTTGATTCTTCTGTCTCCAATTCAAGCATAGGCCCTTCTCAGAGCCACTGTGCAGCTTCCCAGGCAAGTTTCACCCCTGCAGCTGTCTCCCTGTTTGACTCAATTATCAGCCCGAAGGCCTGCAAAGTGTTTGTGTCTGTCCAAAGATAAAATCAGTTTTCTGTTCTGGGACATATTTATTCCTCTGAAAGAAGGAAGCCAGAGGTAGAAGCCACTTGTTCAAGTCAAGCCAATGCAGAAAATCAGTATCATTTGTCACCCTCTGAAGGTGTGCAGGCATGTCAGCGCTCTGGAGGAACCACCAGTCCTCATGCACTGTTTCCTGTTGGTTTCATTTTAGAGAGGATTTATTTTCCAGTGTCTTGCTATAGATTACTTCTGAGACAGATGAAAGGAAACAATCCATAATTGTTTAACATGTGTGCACAGGCCACCATACTCCACCTCCAAATTATCTGCCTTCCCAGGAACCACAGTTCTTTGGAGATTTATAGGAGGCACTGAGTTTCAATCACAGTATTAAATTTAGTGACCTTCAAGGAAAACAGGAGCAGATTACAAGCTCCTCCACTTGTGCATGCCAGGAGCTTGTCATTTATCCTTCTACCAGACAGGTAAGAGCTGTGGCAACTTCGCCGTTGTGCGGGGGACTAGAGGATGAAGGGTAGGTGGTGGAAATGAACTTGCACACACTTCTAATCTGAGCTAAGTCATCCAAGCATGCTAAAGTCAAACTCTTTGGTTAATATGAACTTTGAAAAATCAGTGGACACTTTAGCAACTCTAGAAATTATGCATCTAAGTAAATAAAGCTAGAGATTAATTTCTTCAAAGCTTTTTTCTAAAACCTCTGAGAAGATAGAGCTTGATTCATTTAAAGTAAACTTACTCCTCCACAGCCCAACTGTGGGGACCTGCAGAGCTACTGATACCTTGAATCATTGAATAGATGCAGCATCCAGATCTGTCCCAGCAACACAGCCCTTATATGGCAGGTGTCTGAGCTCTTCTTTTATTCTCTCATTTTTTTCAATGCTTCTCTACCACAGTCATAAAGGGTACTTAGTCCCTATCAAGTCTCTGTCTAACAACAAGAGGGACTTTTAAGAGGCAGACAATAAACAGGCAGGATGGATTTTATCTACAGAGAAGCACCTGACACCCCTGGTGTGACCAGCAAAGCCCAAAGTCTTTAGGGTTTTTGGTTGCCAAGAGACATCGTCCTTGGCGAATGTTTCCAGCCCATCTCTAAGACAGAGCACCTCCCAGCACTGGGCAGCATACTGGTCCAGCAACTGGGTCACCTGCTGGCCGCTGGACAGCGGCTTTGCCAGACGATCTGTTTTCCATTATGTGGCTTCCCTATGGTCCTGTGCTATTTGATGTATTCTGCAAATGACTGACTGGGTTGCTCCTACAGCACTCCTTGGGCTCCAAATGAATCATGGATATGTTAGAGCTTGGGAAACAGAAATGAAAAACAAATCCTGGTGGGAGAAATTACTGTGGGATCTATAGACCAAGTGGATCAATGCAGTTCCTATTTATCTTCAGCTTCTCAAGGAAGACCAGAATCAAAGTGCTTTTGAGTTGGAGGTGGTGTTATTTCTTTGTCAGTTGGAGGCTTTTAAATTTGCATTGTACACCACAGGCCGCACCAGCTGCTCACATCACTGACTCTGTTGTCTAGCTGTCCACGCCGTCAGACAGCCAAGACAACACCAGGTCAATAATGGTTTCCAGCCCAGGTTCTGACACTACTACAAGTAACTTATCAATAGAGCAATGTGGAGTGTGTGAGTCTTCTCTCTAAACCCATTTTGCCAGAGAATGGCTGAGACAATTGGCTGCAGTAGGAACTTTACCCTTTTCTTCGTTCCCGTGTACAGAGGCATTCTATCCCCCAAGAGAACTGGCTTTATCCTGCAGCCTGGCTGGCAGCCTTTCAGGGCCAAGCCACAGGATCAGCTGCTGCCTACATGCAGGTCTTCAATCTGGACCTCACCTGGCCCCAGAAAGCTGTTTTCTCTGTCTCCATAGATGCCACCTCCAAAGCTTTCTAGGGAGACAGAAGTTTCTCTTTCTGCTCTTTCTCTTGTTTAGACTCCACATTCAGGTCTAGGAGTCTTCAACTAGTCATTCCAAAATTAGAAGACAGGATTAACACTGCGTAACACTCCACATAAAGCAACAGTATGTTCTTTTGGTATTTGGATGTGAGCGACACCATGTACAGTGACGAGTCTTTCATCAGAAGCACCAACCTGATGCGCACACTTGTTCCCTGGCATAGTCACACTTGTGCCCATCTGTTTGGGTGGCAGGAGTTCTGTGGATGGTGGGGGCAGCCCATTAAGAGAAGGCCCATTTGCCAGTGAAAAGTGGTTTGGAGCACAGTGCGTGCCAGCACGCCTGCCAAGAGAGCCTTCTGCTTGGCAGCGGCACCTGGATGGGGCAGCGTGCCACTGTACGATGGGCAACATCTGCAGCTGGAAGCTGGTGCCTGATGCTGCGGCATGCTGGCATCAGCTCCCTTTATAACATGCTACCAGAGAATAGCTCCCCAGCACAAGGCGGTCGTCACAACACTTACCTCCTTCTGGAAATGCTTGTGGAATGCCTGCTACTTAAAAGCCACTGTGCTTTGCGCTTTTGGATGACACTGGTTTTAAGAGGTGATGGCAGTGACAGAAAAGGAGATGGATATAAATACAAGGATAGTAGAAAATCATGACAAATGCTTGAATTTAAAACAATTTATTTCAGGAAAAGATACATCACTATTAGTCATCCTCAAATACTCCCTAGCACTTCACACATACTTGACGCATTGTTCTTGTTGGTCTGTGGAGTGGTTAGGAAAGTCCTCTTTCATGAGTGTCTTTGAGAAGTATGATAAAAAATACACTGAATACCACTGCCACATGCTGTCCAGTGAAAAGGAAGGCTGGTAAAAAATATTATGGTGTAGCCTCGTCTAGCTTATTCCCCACATGTGGACTGTGAGACTTGAATTTTTCAATTCAAAATGACTATGAAAAATGATATTTAAAAGAATTGATTCAGGACATTGAGACAGCCATAACAGAACAACTGAAGACCCTCCCAAAGAAGACATCCAGAACTTTTTCAGAAAGTGGCAAGAATGATGTGTATTCAAGGCAACGTGGGGAGTATTTTGGGGAGTTAGTGACAATGTGTCCTTTATTGTAACAAATTTTGAAAAATTCAGTATAGTATTTTTAAAAATTTTTATTTATTTACTTATTTATTTATTTATTGTGTGTGTGTGTGTGTGGCCAGTTCAGCCCACCAAAGGGCGGGGCTGGCTGGCATGTGGTACTGGGGGATTGAACCATGGTCTCTGTGCTTTGCTTTAGTTTAGCTTGTTCTAAGTAGGTGCTTTAGACCACTGAGCCATCTCACCAGCCCCCTTTTTTTAAGTATAGTATTTTTAATCACAATAAGTAGTTGGCAGATGAAAAATTCTGTAACTCTAGTGATACACATACCAAGGCCACAGAGGTGTGCTCTTGAGTCCCAAGAAAAGAAATCGTGCTCAGGGAGTATGACAGTCACCCCAAGGCCAGCACACATACCACATCTTAGATGTTAGAAAGCCTTTTTGACTCACACCAAGACAGAGAGAAAGTCACAGCAGTCCCAGTAAGGCTCTGGGAACTCAGCAGAGGGGAACAAGAAGCAGTTGAATGCCTCAACTGTCATCCGTGGAGCAGAGGAAGAGGCCCTCAGAGCTGGGTGGATTAGATCTATCCTTGTTACATGACTTTGCGAAAGTTACATCACTCCTCTTGTTCATTTCCTCATTTATAAAGTGGTCTTAATGATAGCTTCTATTTGATAAAGTTGTTATGAAAAGTAAAAGGGTTAGTGTTTATACAAAATGAGAACGTGCATGACTTCTGGCTTGTGGTCAGGATGGAGGAGCTTCGTCCTTGTTGCCCTGATGTCTCACAAGTAATCCAAAATAGCACTTCCACAAGCATCCCTTTCTCTCCCAGCTTTGTGGGTTACTTTAGCTTGACCCTAAGTGTAGGGCCAGTTTATATTCTGATCTGTCTGTGTGTCTTCTCAGACCAAATCACTGGATCCAAGGGAACCTTGTTCCTCCACTTGGTAGCCACCATAGCTCCTCCCCCTCTAGCAGGGGGACCAGCCTCAGTGGGATGCACAGATGCTTCTTACCATGGTGACAGAGAGGGCACAGCAAATGTTCAGTGATTAGAACACCATACGCCATATCTGTCATGGGCAGGCTCCTGGAGAATATAATGGAAATAGATTAAAAATAGTTGAGCAGGTATGTTAATTAGAGGTAAAAATATACAGAAACAAATACAAAGAGGTGAAACCCATCTGGTTGTGACAGAGCATTGTAGTGATCATTTCTTTCTTTAAAAAAATCTTTAATTTTTTCCCTCAGCTTTATTAAGATCTAATTGACAAATAAAAATTGTATACATGTTAGTGATGTGCAGTGTCATTCTTTGATATTTGCATACATTGGTAGATAATTAAATCACACTAATGAACATATCTATCACTTCACATACTTTTTGAGGTATGGATATTTTAAATGTACTCTCATAGTAATTTTCAAATAGATAAACATCAAGTATAGTTACCGTGCTGTGCAGCAGGTGGCTAGAATTCATTCCTTTCCCTGACTGCATCTTTGTCCCTTTCATTTGGAGTAAAATTGCCATAGTATACAACAAAACACACTGAACTTGAAACAGAGACATCCAAGTTCCAGTTGCGTAATCTTGGTTATAAAAGCTTAAAATGTGGGAGCTTCTATTGTTTCATTTACAAAAACAGTGGGAGCTAGGTTAATTAACCTCTAAGTTCTTTGTACAAATTTAATGATTCTGTGATGCCTCATGGCCACAAAGAAGGGATTGCTGAAATAGTCCTTTGAAGGGGTAGAAGGGATCTAATTTGCTGCAGAGCACTTGTTATTACCTGAGGAGTTTATTTTGTATGAAGCCAATAATAAGAAAAGAACTATTACATATTCTTGATGAATGGAGAAATGTTAAGGTGGAGCTTAGGGAATATTCCTGAATGCTGCAGTGCTGTGGTTTTGAACTTTAGTACACATCACAATCCTATTGAGGATATTTAGGTTCCAAATGGTTGGATGCAGAGTCACCTCTAATTCTCTTTTAGTAAGTTATATGAGAGGACCTGGAAATTTGTCTCACATTCTTCCATGCTGTGGCTGCTGGTCCACGGACCACACTTTGAGAACCACTGCTGTTGAGGACATGGTTGGTGTCCAGCCGATATGCCGGCTACTCTAGGTGGATCCATGACCTAACTGCCCCAAGGATCTCCAGGCAGTGTCCTAGCCAGTCATACCTCTTGAGAAGTGAGTTACCTCCCTCAGCAGAATACTGACTGACACATGTCTGCAAGTGGTTGATGTCCTTGTCTCAGGATCGAAGCAACTCTGTCCTGCAATGGCTACTCCAAAGATGCCCTGTGCTTTCAGCTCAAGCTGGTCCCTGACTGAGAATGTGCTTCTTTTCACATTTTTGTTCTACTGCTCATGTTATCCTCCTCTCTTGCTTAGAAGAGAACCCCTTGATCATCATATGAGCAAGAAATGCCCCTTCAGGTGCTGCTCCTGGCAGACTAAAACCTCTGGTCTAGGACAGAGAAGACCTAGGGCCACAGAACCCACTTGTTCATTTTTCCAGGGTGTGGAGGTTAGGAGCTGAAGACATAATTGTATGGAAGATTCAAAGAACTTTTGTTTTTAAACAAGCAGAATATAAAATAGTGTCCATTATGTGCAGATTAGACAAGGAGCAAAGGAAAACACATAGAAATGTTTCCTGGTGATTGGACCCAAATATGACACAAACAAGATGTCTAATGATGGACTATTTGAGAGAGTCAACTGGGAAGAGGAAAATCAACTTGGAAGAAGCTGTTGAGGTCCTGGGACTCTGATGAGGGGTTCCTACAACTGCCTATTCAGGACTTGCAAAACGGTGACTTGCTCTACATGGGCTGCAGCTTCAGAAGTCATTTTCGCAGCTTACAGTGAAATCAAAGTGATGAGATCACTGAGATGTGGAGCCCCAAAGAGAGGGCCCGAAGTGAAAATTAAAGGCTGACCTCGCTCATACCTGAGACAAAAGAAGTCGGACTTCAGAAAGAAAGTAAAAGGAAAGAAAATTGAAGCTAAGTCAGAACATTAAAAAAGATTAGTGCAGGATACAAAAATCAGCACACAAAAATCAATAGCGATCCTGTACTCCAATAATGAACCTACCGAGAAAGGAAGCAGGGAAACACTGCCCTTAATAATAGCTTAAAAATTAAACACTTAGAAATCAACCTAAGATGAAACATCTCTACAGTGGAATTACAGAATACTGAAGCATGAGGTTGAAGAAGACATTTGAAAATGGAAAGGCCTTCCCTATTTATGCCTCAGAACTAATTTTGTGAAAATAGCCAAATTACCAAAAGGATCTACAAATTGAATGCAATGCCTGTTAAAATACTGACAATGTCCTTTGCAGAACTAAGAAAAGCAATCCTAAAATTCATATGAAATCAGAAAAGACCCAATTTTAAGCAGGAAGAGCAATGTCACAACGCTGAACTGTCACAATAGACATTCCTCAAAAGAAACAGTACTCATGGCCAATAAGAACATGAAAAAACATCCAACATCTTTAGCCATCAGGGAACTGTAAACCAAAACTACACTGAGATTTTATCTCACCCTAGCAAGAAAGCTGTCATCAACAACACAAAAAAATGAGTCCTGGCATGGATGTAGGGAATGGAAACCTACCACCTTAGTGGGGATGTGATCTAATGCATCCACTTATGGAAATCACTGTGGACATTTCCCAAAAGCAAAGACTAGAGATACCATTCGATCTAGTACACCTCTCCTGAACATAGTCTTGAAAAAAATCACAGACAGTATAGGATTCCGATACATGACATATGGTTACTGAGGCACAATCCACAGTAGCTAAACTGCACCAACAGTCTTGATGTCCACTAACAAATACATAAAGAAAACGTAGTATATGTGTACAGTGGAATGTTATTCAGGTATAAAGAAGAATCAATTATGACATTTTCAGGAAAAAGAATGGAACTAGAGAGTACTATTTTAAAAGACAGGAAAGCAAAAAACAAAACAAAAAATTTTATAACATTAAGGGGCCTGAGATGTAGCTCAGTGTCACAAGCACCTGACTGGCAAGTGCTAGGTCCTGAGTATGATTCCTGGTACCAAAAAGCAAACCCACCACTACCAACAAGAAGAATGAAACAACTCCCCTGCCAAAAAAAGTTTCTCCAAAAAGAAATAAGCCAGGCTCAGAACGATAAATGTCACCTGGCTTATCTTAAACCAAATAAATAAAGAAAGAAAGAAAGAAAGAAAGAAAGAAAGAAAGAAAGAAAGAAAGAAAGAAAGAAAGAAAGAAAAAGCAGTCACCAGGAATTAGAAGATACATACTTAGAGACAGTAGGAGTTAAGGGGAAGGAAAGAGAAAAGAAAGGAATGGGATTGAAGATGATCAAGCATATTACATGCATCTATCAGTCCAAATCAAATCTATCCCTTCAGAATTACTGACATACTCTAAAAACAAACACAAAACACGCCTCCCCCGTGGAATCTTTATGCCACAGCATCTTACTAGGATGTGGTGAGAACTGTGCATGCTGATAGTTGTGCTTATGCATTGTGTGAATGTGAGTCATAAATCAGAAAGCCTATTTTTTTCCTATCGAAAATGAAAAGGATGAAGGAAGCAAAGACATGGGCATAGTTTTGTTTCTAATCAGCCCAGTTCATGTGGCTCATAGTTGAAGTCCTGGGACTGAACATTTTTTAACCCTCAAGACAGTTTACTTTCCAGCAGTGCTATTCGTGTGTGTGTGAGTGAGTGTGTGTGTGAGTGTGTGTGTGTGAGTGTGTGTGAGTGTGTGTGTGAGTGAGTGTGTGTGTGAGTGTGTGTGAGTGTGTGTGTGTGTGAGTGTGTGTGTGAGTGTGTCTGTGAGTGTGTGTGAGTGTGTGTGAGTGTGTGTGTGTGAGTGTGTGTGTGAGTGAGTGAGTTAGTTACTGGATTAAACATGAGCGAACATTCTCACCTCAGTGCAGTTTCGTAGCTGAGTGAATACACACAGGCAGGTAGCGGGCTCCGAGCTTTCCTGAGGAGATGTGTGTATGCTACAGTGAAAATGTGAGAGGATAATTTCACCTCATCTTTGTTCTGGCCATTTTACTTTATTCTGAGTGAGAGTTGCAAAGGCAGATGCATGGAATGACTAGTCAGGGAGACACAATGACAGGACTGTGGTTCATGGGACACTCGGGGTTTTGGCCACTGATTGAGAAACGGAGGAGGGTATCATAATCACCATCCTTTACAGATTAGCTTCTCTGTCCCCAGGGGACAGGTTTCTGCTAAATAAACAGTAGAGAAATTATCCTGTAGGCCTCAGGGTTCCAGGACTTTCCTTGGCTCTGCTGTTTGTGGCTATCTTTGTTTCCTTGAAGCTTTCCTATCTGTCTTTGAAGTCCCACTTTTTCTGTAGATCTTCATTGGAAATTGCCTTCTTTTTTCAACATCAATCTTATCTAATTATATTTGCATTACACTTTTGTTTGCTATAGTTTTAAAAGTCTATTGCATTTATTTTTAGCTCCTACCTTGAAGTAATTGGTCCCAGAGTGAAACATTATTTTCAAGCTCATTCTAATGTGGAAATAACGTTCTTTCATTTCTTTTTTTACATTTTATTTAGCATGTGACTTCACCTATTCTGTTTTTGTTTGGTTGGTTTCATTTTGTTCTTATTTTGGATTATTTCCCTAGAATGTGCCTCTTTATTTCCCTGGATCTAGTTGATTATGTTATCTGTAAAGTATTACATCCTTCAGTAAATGGAATGAAAAAGAATGGTACCCACCATCCATTGCATTTGGAGGACATTTTCTCAATAGTTTTGAAGGTCATCTTTTGGATGGTCATTAAATTAGGCTGCATTTGCAAATAGCTCAATGTACCTTGGGCTCAGACTCTGCCTTCCCCTTTTTATCTTTTCTTTTTGTTCTTTTGTTTTTACCAATATGACATCCATCTCTCCTCTGTCACATTTGTGAAGTACTTGGGTCCCAATTTGACTTGCACTAATGCATTGTGCTTGGTGCTGTGCATCTCTTTCAAAGGTGACAACTACGATAGGCTACATGACGACCTTATTTTCAGAGAGCACTAATATCTTTTTCTGGCTTAAATTTGGAGTCCTCCCTCAAATCAACTCCCCTTGCAACTCATCTACTCAAAATTAGTGCTAAATGCTTACTGCATGAAAATCATTCATGTCTAGGTTCTCCTGGGGAAATCAAGCATAGCAGACTATTTTTAAAATTTAATCCCATATGAATATCTGAGGCAGAAGTAACAGTAGTGTTCCAAAGAGTGCGATCTGGGCTCATAACGCGATGAGAGGTATGAGTTTAGTATCAGTGCAGCATGGAGGGGCAGAAATTGTTGGAATTTGTTTCCATGAATGTTTTTTAATCCAACAATGGAGAGCTTTGGTTTGCTAACCACTCAGGTCCGCAGTAGGAACCACAGAAATATTTGAGTGAAGATTGTGGTGTGCAGGGGTGAGGATGCTGCTTTATAACCTGTGGACATTGCCACCGTGTAGATACTCAGGATGACTGATTCTTGGCCACCAGCCTGATGTCACTGCAGATATACATGGGAAGAAACACACACAGTAGCCTCTTGGGTTGTCCTGCATAGCTCTAGCACACTGACCAAAATAGGCTGAAATAATGACTAATAGAATATTTTGAATTTCATAAGAGAACCTCTGCTGTGACATCTTGTAGCTAAGTGGTGTCCCAAATTTTCTGTCCAAGGAGATTATGGGATCACAGAGGAAAGTGATCCATGATGTAGAGTGTGCCTAAGGAGAGTCACCTAGAGAGAAAACATTCTCTCAGGCTTTCACAGAGAGCAAATTGGTCAAGCAATGGCCGTGACTCATCCAGATGTCTGACACTGACAAAAAATCTACAAGGAGCTGTACATGGTTCCAGGGTAAATCCTGAGGGGATTTGACTGACCTTCTCAGATAGCTAAAGTTGCATTCTTAGTTATATAGGTCTTGCTTTAACTTGGGCTTAACCATCCAGCAGAAAAGTGTAACCACACAGTATAAAAAATAAAGCTATATTAATATTTTGAGCTGTGAAAGTTAAGTCAACAACTTCTGACAACTGCCAGATGTGCTGATGACTCACTGCTATATGGATCACTGGTCTATATTGAGTTATTTTGCTGAATTTGAGTACCTACAATCTTTGGACTGGCATCAAGTATGAAAAGGTCCTTTAATGACTTCTCCAAACACAGCTTCTCTAACTGCAGTGGAACACACATCTTTGAGAGAACACAAGAAAAAAGGTGGATATGTTGGGAGCCATGGAAGCTAGGAAATTGATCAGATGTGTGTAGGCAGAACTAGACTTCAGTGCCTAAAGCAAACAAGTTACCTCAGTCCTGAGGTAAATAATCCCGTCTGGTTAAAGTCAGCTATTAGTCACTAGGAAACCTTGGGTCACACGTTACTAACCCTGTGAAGTATAAATAAAATACTGTTTTGTTGTGAAAAAAATATGTATACACAAGATAGCTAGAATGGATATATAGTTACTCTGAGTTCATTGAGAAGAAATGTTTGTACTAATATTGTCTAGACAAGATATCATGTCTACATCTTGTCCTCTGAATAATTACTATGAAGACAATATGCAATGTATTAATTTTTGTAACTGTCCTACTAACCTGTTTTAAAGCTGTTTTATTGCTATTTTGTGTTTTTTCTCATTAAAATGAATAAAAAATGAAAAAGAATATTTTTACATTTTTTTTTTAAATTCACCATGTGTTTTCAATAGGAAACAGTAGTCAAGCAGTTAAAAACGAAAATGGAACCCTGTGCATTTTCCAGGACCTAGGGAATGATCACAACTTTGCACTGGAAGTAGGTGTACCACCTACTATTCTGGGGTGCAGACTGGGTGAAGACTGTGGAGAAGACATGAAATCAGTAGCCCTAATGTTGGGCTCCTTGAACATCAGGAAAAAAAGTCAATGTCGTTTTTGACAACTGATAACAGGAATTGCTTCTGAGGCTTAGCTGGGGTGTAGAAGACATTTGATATTGGATCCATTATTTTGAATAAATAAACATGAATTGGATATATTATTTTTTATTCTAAATATTTTGTGGTATTGTTAAAAGTGGATAACAAGAGGATTTCATGTGAAATGCCTGCCATGAATATCTACCAACAGATTGTTTCAACTTGTATCTTCACACCATATTCTTCAATGTGGCAATATTCATGGAGACCATAATATGTATGTGTTTACTCTTTTGTTCTATTTGTCATTGTTTTATTTGTACTTTTCCAAAGATCTTCATTTTTCTTTTTACTTCACTTTAAGTAACTGATTATGTCTGCATGACTTAATAAGAAAGATCTTAAGGCATAGAGGTAAGATAGTGGAGATGAGACAAAGCAAAGACCTTAACATGAAAAGTTAGATGTTGTTCTAAGGAACAACATAACATTCAAGAAAGCCTGAAATTTAGGGGAATGTGTCAATCGCTTTGATGTCCTTGGAGCAAAATGCCCACTACCTACAACTTAAAGGAAAAGAGCTTCTTGGACTCACGGTTATAGAGACTTTAGTCCATGGTTTACTAGCTGCAAGGCAGAAATGGCACAGGAGAAGGGCCTGACAGAGGGAAACTTCTCACCCCATGACAACCAGGAAAGAGGAGGGAGGAGCCAGGGACAAGAGCACACTTTGTAGTCCCTGTTTCCATTAACCTATCTCTAATGAAACCACACCCACTAACAGCGTACTCCTCTGAATGCATGGAATCCATTAATGAGTCTAGCATCCTATCATCTTACATATGCATGAGAAATTTGGGATCTAAGCGGTAGCAAGGGAGCATATCTTAGTCTGTTTGGGCTGTTATACTCATCCAGGACTGTTCTCCAGGAACTGACATATAATCAGGCTTCACCTCCAATGGGTGAATCCACTGTCAAAAATGATCCCACATTCCTATCAGCTTCCACACACATCAGAATTTTGGGGTACGTTTTAGATCTAAACCATAGTAGGGTTATATTTTATTTGGTCTGGGCTGCTATAAAAAAGTACCACTGATTGGGTAAATAGTTTATGTCTCACAGCTTGGAGGCTGCTTCTGGAAGGTGAAATTAACAATAGATTGGGTGCCTGGTGAGCACTTGCTTTTGTTCTACAGATGGTCAGTCTTTCATAGTGTGTTCAGAGGGAAGAGAGAATGATGTTTCTCCTTTTGTTCTAATAAGACCCTAATATTATCATGATGATATTGCTCTGATGACCTTATTTAAGTCTAATAATTCCCAAAGGCAACACCTCTAAATACCAGGACATTGTGGAGTAAGCTTTCAACACATGAGTTCTGAGGAAACATAAAACAGTCTGTCCATAAAAGAATATAATGGGCTGGGGAGATGGCTCAGTAGAATAAGCACTTGCCTGGCAAGTGCAAGGGCCTGAGTTCAATCCCTGGTTCCACAAAAAAAAAGAATATAATAAGAAATAGGTTTGGATAACTTTGTTTATCTCAGATTGCATAGGGCTTTCTATGTCCAAAAAAGTGTAGTAGGAGGTTGATGGCAACTAAAGTTGTTGAGCATAGTGATCATTATTTCTCATGATAGACCTTTGGGAGAATTCATCTGTCAAGGAGCTCTTCATTTTCATCCTCTCCTTCAGAGTGGTTCTGGCTTCAAGAACCTGATCTTGGTAAAATCTTTCAGTAGATTATTTTTTATGGAAATGTCTATCCACAGCAATTGGCTATGAGAAATTACTGAATACAGAACTCTAGAGGAAACACAGAACTCATGGCCACGCAGGACATGATGGAAACCAAAACCAAACACACCAGTCTTTCTGGCTTTTCTGGTCTGGTGGGAGCTACCAAATGAAGCCAAATCATCATATAGCAGGCCATGCTTAAAATTATAAGTGAGATCTATTTAGGGCTATATAACAAGGAGTTTTCTCTGATTAGAAATGTCTAGATGAATTTATGCTTAAAAACGGAACTGTAAGCATGAGTAATTATTATCTACTTAAGAATTACAGCATGGTAGAAAAATGGTACAAAGTCATTGTGATAAAGAATAACACAAATATAAAAAAAATGTATGATTGGAGAACATATAATTAGGGATAGCATAGAGTAAGATGAAAGAAAAGAACTATGAGCCAGTCCAGTCAGGAATTTATAAGCTATTCTAGGTCAGTTTCTCCTACCATGAATGGAAGAGTTTACTTTAGGGAGGATGCTATGATAGGAGACAGGCAGCGTTCTCATACTGCGTTCAACTCCTGCTGGTGTAATAATCTTTTCTCCTGAGTGTGGACTTGCTTCTATCATAGCCAATAGAGTGTGGCACGGACAGGAAGATGAGCTGTCACTACACAGCATCACATTAAGGAAGACTTTGTCCTAACACAGGCTAGAGCCACATTCAACCATTTTGGCTTGTTGAAGAGAACAAGGCTGGTGAGGAAGTATCCAGGGCAATGGACTGATTGAATATGACATCTAGTATCTGAGGTCACCTTCTAGTGGAAAGCCAGGAAAAATATGAGGCCTCAGTCAGACAGCTGCAAGGAAGTGAATTCTGCCAACAGCCAAGTGAGCTCAGAAGAAAATTCTTCCCAGCAAAAGCTTTCCAGTGAGAGCACAGCCCATCCAGCTGACAATGCTAAAGGCAGCCTGAGTAGAGGATCCACCTCAGCTGGGACTCAGCTCTTGGTCTATGGGCCTGTGAAGTAGTAAAATTGCACTGCTTCCAACTGTTGTATGTGTAATTCAGCAACAGAAAATTAAAGCCTTCAGCTGCTAGGAGAGAATGGACAGAAAACAAAGAAGAATGAAGGAAGATATGTGAGTTGCAAAATATTTAGCAGCATATGAAAGAGATGACTTGACGAGAGTAGAGAGAAGTGGGATGGATTGGGGGACATTTGGCAGGTGCTGATTATAGAGGGTACATAAGAGGGATTCTGATTCCAGAAGTCCAAAGACTCTCTTCCTCTATAAAATGGTAATAGACAGGTTAACTACACTTTCATCAATCTGATTGAAGACGCTGAAGAATTGCTGAGCAACCAAGACCTGAAGTGGAGATTATCCAGAGGGAAGAGAAATATAGAGTGGGGGGCCAACATTTTGTGAGTATCTGCAATGCATGAGAGGCTGAGAGGCCGGGAACAGAGGCCTGGCTGGGGAGCAGTAGTGCTGAGTGAACTTTCAGTGTGGAGACGGAGAATGAAAACTCGCAGTTTGAATTTGGTGAGACAGCCAAACCAGGAGAGGCAGACTTCTCAGAAATCGTCATAACAAGGAGACATAAGCACGACTTTCACTGGTTTTCCACCTTGAGGTATTTTCTGATGGTTAAGCTTCCAAGGCAAGAATCTAAGAAGCTGAGTAGAGAGTACTGCAATGTACAGAAGAGATTTTTCAGGTCTTGGTTCTCATGAGACACAAATTGGAGATCTGGGCTTGCAAGCAGAAGCAGTTCTGTAAATAGCAATCACTTCAACTCCTATTGGGACAGAGAGGAAGTAGAGATGAAACGAAAATATAGTCCTATGAATGTGGCAAACCTGCTTCTCATCATTGGCATCTGATTAGATTAAGGACGTCTGCTTCAACACAGGCTGCCTACTTGAAGGTAGAATGACTCTTTCTGGAGGAAGGTGGACAACAGACTCTATAGACTTGACTAGTTTTAGAATATAATGTCTGCCTTGCAATAAAAAATTACCAGACACACCGAAACAAAACAAAGCAGAACAAAAGAAAACAAACCAAAACAGGACCAAGAAAGAGGGACAACAGAGGCAGACTCACAGAGGATGGAGCTTTTATATATACAGCAAGATAACGTTGATTGTTTGATCTAGAATTTGACTTCATTTGCTAAGTAATAAGTTAATCTGCTACTATTTTATGGATGCTGGAAGGACATCACACTCCCAGCTGAGAAAGGAACTGATTAGTCATAGCTCACCAAGGAGGATGGCAATCAGGATACTGGTTTTGTTCCTTTGCCCCAAGTTACTGGGGGACTATGTCATACATCTCTGATGAATGTGACACATGCGATTGGTTTGCATCATGGAACCCCCTCTTTTATAGCAAGCAGTGACTAAGAATGCTATTTGTCTTGGAAGGAGGCATTGAAGGATCCTCAGAACTGCAGGATGCAAACAAGTGAGAGGTGGCCCAGGCAACCTGTGACTGGGACCTTTCTATGTTGAGAAGCCCAACAAATTAATAAGGGGACACTTGGGGGCCCAAGAGAGATTGTATCTCCCATTCAGTATGGTTAAGAAAAGGCAATAGAGTGAAAAACATTGTCAAAAGCTGGGATCTACAAAATAAAATGTAATGAAAACTTTTGAAGTGAAAAATTTTATGAAAAAAGTAAGG
>NW_004524584.1:27164831-27165432 GCF_000260255.1 Octodon degus | reverse complement strand
TTTGGTGCATACATATTTATGAGTGTTACCTCTTCCTCTCGAATTTTTCTCCTAACCAGTATATAGCGGCCTTCTTTATTTCGCTTGATCATTGTTGATTTGAAGTTGAGAGTGTCTGAGAATAGAATTGCTACCCCAGCTTTTTTCTGAGGTGTTGGTGTAGTAGTATTGTGTTCTATTCTTCGACTTTCAGCCTATGAATGTCGTTATGAGTTAAATGTATTTCTTGTATACCGCATATTGTTGGATTCTGTTTCCTAATCCATTGTGCCAGTCTATTTCTCTTAATTGGTGAATTGAGTCCATTTACATTGATAGTTACAATTGAAATGTATTGACTTATGATTGACATGGTATTTACATGTTGTTGTTTACTCCTTTTTCTCCTGTGTTTAATTGCTTGCCCTATTTAGTTGCTTCTGATCTCATTCGTGGAGTTCTGATCATTTCAGTCCCTCTCTAGAACATCTTTCAGTATCCTGTGTAAGGTTGGCTTTGTCGTCATGAAATTTTTTAGCTGTTCTTTGTTGTGAAAGTATTTCACTTCTCCATCAAATTTGAAAGAGAGTTTTGTGGAGTGTAATAGTCTGGGCTGGAATTT
>NW_004524584.1:27148180-27163836 GCF_000260255.1 Octodon degus | reverse complement strand
TGATTCATTGCTTTCAGCTGTGTAATTCCCAATTTGTTCTGTGTTAGTGTCCTCTGCACTTGTTACTTGTGGACTTGGGTTCTGAGGTTGCATTTTGTTCCTTCTCATCATTTTGTGTAGCACTGTCTTCTGACCTTTGTTGTAGATCTTCGTTGTAGTTATAACCTTAACATGTACTGATGTTCAGGTGCAGATCTACAAAGTCTGGATTTATCCAGCTGTGCCTGGCTTAGGTCTGTCTGCTGTCCTCAGCTCCTTCCTGCTGCTGCCCTTAGGGGTGAACCTGTTGTGCCCCTCTGGCAAGATTTTCTGCTCTTGGAGTACCTAGGTGGTTCTATCCTCTACATTCTCTGCAGGGATTGCAGCTGCAGGGTTTCACCCCAGGCCTGTAGGCCAGGCCTGAGTTGAGCCTGGAGGGGATAAGGTGTAGTAGTGGGGAGAAGCAGCTCTCCCACACACTCACTGAGCCTGGGCTAGGACTGGGTCTGGGGGTTCCTGGAATGTGGCAGAATTTCCTACTCGGCTAGCTGGGTTGTGGAAGTGCTGCAGAGTTTTTTTTTGGGGGGGGGTTCCAAGGGGGTGGAAGAGGGTCTCACCTATGCTGCGCCTAGGCTGGGACCAGTAGTAGGTCCTGCTGGTGCAGGGTAGCCTGAAGCTCTCCCACATGGTCACCGGGTCTGGGTTAGAACTAGGTCTGGGTGTTTCTGGAATGCGGCAGAAATTTCCTCTCAGCGGGCGGGATGGGGGAGGTGCTGTGGAGTGGTTGGGGGCTCCCAAAGGGGGTGGAAGAGGGTCTCACCCACCCTGTGCCTGGGCTTTGACCAGTAGTAGGTCCCACTGGTGCAAGATAGCGGAAAACTCTCCCACACACTCACCATTCCTGGGCTAGGACTGGGTCTCGATAATTTTAAATTAATATTGGATGCATAAGATAGTGAGAAAGGCCTTGAGCCTAAACTTAAATAAAATTTGCAGAATTAAAGGATTATTTTTTGGTATCAGGAATTGAACTCAGGATCTTGTACTTGCCAGGCAGGTGCATATGCCACTGATCAGAATATCTGGAATGAAAATGTGTGAAAACAATCATCCATATTATTACACGTGGAAGTAGATGTAGTTAACAGGTTGCAAAGTTGGATAGTGGTAAAAGTCTCAATTCAGGTTAGAGATGAAACCAGTTCAGGACATGCAATCTCATCTCTAGAGCCATCACAATAGCCAGGACATGGAACCAGACTTGATGTCCATCAGCTGGTCAAAAGATAAAGAAAATGTGCTAGATGCACAGCGTGGAGTACCGCTGTGCATCTAGCACATTGTTAAAATATTAGGAGGTGACGTCTCACTAAGATGAGGTGGAAGGAAAGAGAGTGTGTTAAAATATTAGGAGGTGACGTCTCACTAAGATGAGGTGGAAGGAAAGAGAGATGGGACGCTGCTGAGACCAGATGATCACTGCTGTGTGTTTCAGTGGAGAATTCTCAGGAGCTAGAAGAGGAGACCCAAATGAATGGCTCACCGGGTCTCAGAAAGTGCATCTTAGGAGAGAATCGGAACTCTAGTTTTGGATTTTGCAGAGCACAAGTCTATCATAGTTTTGTTCTCTTTTTCTTTTTCTTTCTTTCTTTCTTTCTTTCTTTCTTTCTTTCTTTCTTTCTTCTTTCTTTCTTTCTCTTTTTCTTTTCTTTTTCTTTTTCTTTTTTTTTCTTTTTTTTTGGTATTTTAGTACAGGGTCTCATTAGGTAGATTGGACTCAAAGTAATCCTCCTGTGTTCACTCTCCCAAGAGCTGGGCTTACAGGTGAGGGCCACCACTCCCAGTCTCAATTGCCATCTCAGCGCAGCCCAGGGGTGGGGCCAGCACAGCAGGCCCCGGGGTCAGATTCTGGCCACTGCATCTGCCTAAGCAAGCACTTAAATCAGCTGAAGTTTTGCTCCTTTAAGAATTTGAATTTTATGTCCCTGTCTGTAAGGTTCCTTCCTCTAGAGTGAAAGTGTTTTCAAATGTCTGCTTTCTTAGGAGAGTGGAAGGAGGAGAGATATTTCACTGGAGTGGATCAGTGCTTACCACGGTCACCTCCCTGTAGCTGGTGTTGGAACAATGAGTGTTTCAGACAGCAGAATGCAGCACTGGGCCTCAGGCAGCCACGGAAGCGAGAGCCCACAGTGTTTGCTGCACAGTCATTTCCTTGGCTGGTAGTCATCACTAGCTCAAAGTGTCCACCTGGTTGGCTGTCCACCTGGTTGGCTGCAGACTCTTGCGAGGACAAAAGTCCAGCAGTGGTGAGTGGAGCAAAGAACTGACTGAATAAAAAGTTGGAGATTCCTTTCCTCTAGAACTGTCGCAGCAGATATTCAATCACATTAAGTATTCAATAGAAAAATGGTCACATATTAGATGGCAGGAAAAATGACTATAATTTTACATTTGTAATTACTGTAATTGATGTCATTTTTTTTTAACCAAAGAGTGTTTATCTTTACAATTTCTGACAGCATCGTACATAAAAAAAATCCCCTCTGTTCAGCCTTGCAAAGCGCTCCTCTCCATGGGCGCAAAGCCTGTGAAGAATCTGGCCCTGTCCCTCTTTATTGACAGCTGTGACAGAGCTCTGAATGTTTTGCACTTATTGAGCTCCTGGAGCACAATTTCTCATGTTTCAATGGAGAAAATACCTCCCTCATTTTGAGATTGTCTAGCGTATTGTGATAGCAGTTTCCAGGAGTTTCTCACGTCCCTGCAAGCTTCTCACCCTTTATTTTGTCTTCAGGAACAACAACAAAAAAAGAGTAATGGGCTAGGTTTTCATTCACTTACAAGATCTGCTTGTCTCTACAAAAGACGAAGTCTTCTCTGCCTGTATTTTAATGTTTTCTAAAACAGGATGTGACTTTAGTGCAGGTATTATGTGTGAATTCTCACCACTTGCTTTTTTGCATGACAATCTGAGTGTCGGAAGCCTGGGAGTTTGGTCAGCCTACATCACTTTTGCTTTTTCTGTATATCTGGTGCCTTCCCTTGTCTCTCTTCTATACCCATCACTGCCTGTTTGCCAGAACACAGCCCCCAGCTCTGGAGAGCATGGAACGCTCTGTTCTCTCCCTTCTGCTCTTTTTTTATTACTTATGCAGATTAATGGGCTCCACTCTGGCAGATTCATACGTGCACATTGTACACTTTGGTCGCGTCACCCCCTGACTGGGCCACCACTCCTCATTTCAGATGTCAGGAGGTTTCACTGAGTGTGATACAGTTTGTTCCCACCCATCCCCCACTACTTGCCCTTTCACTCCTTCCCTTTCCCTCTTCTTCCCTTTCTCTTGTTCCATCAGCCTCCCTTCTATTTCTCGTTACCAGTCTTAGATTGCACATATGAGGGAGAATAGGCCATATTTGTCTTTCTGAGCCTGGCATTTTTTGTTCAACCGTTTGGTCTCCAGTCTGTCTATTCTTCTGCTGGTGCAAGATCCTATTCTTCTGCACAGCTCAGCGGTACTCCACGCTGTGCATCTAGCACATTTTCTTTATCTTTTGACCAGCTGATGGACATCAAGTCTGGTTCCATGTCCTGGCTATTGTGAATTTTGCTGACAGAAAGATGAGTACAGAGGTGTCTCAATACCATGCCAACTTTAACTGTATTGGGTATATGCCACAGAGCGGTAGAGCTGGAGGAGATAACGGTGCTGTGCCCTAAGTGGTTTCTCAACTCAGACTTCATCTCAGGAGACATAACACAGACCTCCCTAGCACTAGCTGTGCAATGACCCAAATGCACAGCTCAATTTTTAGGCCATGATGTCTTCTGTAGGTTTCTATAGTCAGTGCGCCAGCCTGGACTTGCACATCTGGTTCTCCCAAGTCTGAAGCCCAGGCCTCCCAGACCCCATCCCTGGCTGAGCTGGCTGCTAACATCTCACCACCCTGCAGAGAAATCTCTTCAGGTCCCCACTGCGAAAGTGAATCCTTGCCAGCTGGGACCCAACTTCGAGGGACTGAGCGTCTTTTCAATTGGACCACTGCCATTTACTCCCTTTCTAAAGCATTTATATCAAAGCACCCTTCTCTCTGGGTTTGCTAGGATGTGATGCCCAGGACAGCAAAGAGATTCAGCATCCCAATATCTCAGATCCTCTGCTTTATTCCATCTTCATAATGGCAGATATTAAAATCAAAGGCAAATGTCACAAATGACCCCAAGCTGCTGAAGGGCAGGGATCCCTGTATCTCTCCTAGGTGTTCACACAGCATTAGTGTCACTGTCACATCTGCAAGTACTGCTTGCAGCTTTTCCTACTAGGGATGAATGGATATGGCCCAGGAGGGTACTGCTGGTGGGGTGGGAGGACCCATCCGGGATGCTTAGGTCAGGCGTCCACACATCAGGGTTTACTCCATCCACTCTCAGTCTCCTGATTCCCACACACTCTTGGTCTTTCCAAGATTTGGGCTCCTTTCAATGTTATTAGGGAAGGATACTAAGCCTCTAAGATGCCTTCCAACCATGGAGAATTATCCAGCCCCAAATGTCAGTAGTGCCAAGGCTGACCTTGGCCCATGAAAGGGTTTGATGATGGAAATGTTTAATGCTAAAACTCCAAATAGTGAAGAACTGACTTTGGATCTTAAGATGGACTTGGTCGAGATCCACCACCAACACTGGCCCAGTCTTCTCCCGAGTAGCTTTTCCTGCTTGATTTTCTCAGATACCTGGTGTCCAGGTGTCACAAGCTCCTTTTTGTCATGGGGAAAGTGAGTCGAGAGAGATCCTTGTCCAAATTCACTGCTCCAGCAAAGGGCCGAGGAGTCCAGGCCCTTTTGCCTCCCAGTTCTTGACTCCTGGAGCCACAGCATGGGATCCAGCAGGAAGCTCTGGGTTGTGAGGGCCACTACAGGGTGCCTGGCTGGCATCTTTCCTCTTTCACCATCTTTCAAAGCTCAACGGCAGGCTCTGTGATGTCAGTCATGATGTCGACATCCTGCTGGGAAGTGGCACTGAACTCTTTCTTCTAAATTGGCTGTGTTCCAAGCAGAATGGGCAACAGCAAGCAATTATTCCTTCCCCTTGTTTGCTTGTGTTCTCTGCTGTTATTCACAGACACAAAAGAAAACCCATTTCTATGGCATGTAGTGCCAACAGATCACTGAGAGTGGCCTGTGCCAGGTGACGCCAGATGCATGCTGAGTAGGTGGTTTAGAGCACTGACCATGGGGAACCATGTCTGTTCTTCACGACATGACCATGGGGACTGAGGGGCTCCTCCAGCCACGGTGAGTTGGAGCTTCTAGAGCCCCCTCTTGGCTCTGATCCTGTGGCCTGCCCCTCTCTCACATTCATGCATCTGCACCTCTCTGCACGCTGCCGTGCTGTGCTGCTATTCCGAGCTTGCAACTGCGTTGGAAGAGAAAACTCTTCATTTTCTTTGGTATTTATGAGTCTTGGAAAGCTGGGGACAGATGACTCTCTGAGCTGCGCCAGACCCCTAGGAGCTGGCGGCCAATCAATTTGTAACCTGTTGCTCACTGGGCAGCCCAGGCTTCATGAAGACTTAATCTACAGTGATTAAAGTTTAAGTGCTTTCTAACACTTAAATATTAGGCTCACTTTATGATTGTGAAAGTGGCAGTTAAGCAAGAGGGAGAGAAGTTTACTGTGTCTTAACTTGAACAGCAAATTGAATTTCTATCGATGAGCACTGCTTCTCCCCATAAGAACTCTCCAGGAGCTGGACTGAGAAAGATGGGCAGAGGTTTGTGGGCTTAAAAAAATAAAGTAATAACATTTATAGAGATGAAACTGTCAGCCCTACCCCTAGAGCTGCAGATTAATTTTGACAGTCATCTTTGTAACGTAGGGGAGGGAACGCTTGCTCTGACCCCTGGGGACAGCTCAACATGAAACGAGACAAATGAACGTCTTTGCTGTGGTTGCTTTGCTGCGTTTGATCTTTAAGTTCTTTTCTCATTCTGCACCCTTCTATTCATGGGTGTGAACACATTAGCGTGAGTAACTGCACTCTGGGCGTCTTGCTACATCCGTGTTTCCGTGTGCGGAGCTTTTTTCTGCAGTTGTACACACTCGCACAACAGATGCAAATCCCAACGTCTGCTAGTGTTAATGAGTTTCTTTATGCATCTGCACTGTCTGCTGTAGGTGTCTTGCACGTGCTAATTCACTTCCAGAGAAGGGGCATCCTGGAGCTCTGTTTTTCAAATAAGCAAGCACTGGGTGTCAAAAAAAGGCAGGGAGGCCCAGAGTGGGGACCTGAACCCCACTACTTTGTCTCCTGTGCACCTTAAACTGAGCTGCCCTCTACTTGCTTCCCTGTCCCTACAGAAGGGACTTTCAGGCTCCTGGCAGATCTGTGTCTAGGTCTAGGGTCTTAAATGGATGAGGGGAGACTAGCGAGGTGGCCAGGGTTGCCTAGCTTTTGTAAGAGAGGAGGTTGCCGGTGGAGGCCTTCTGGACAGGAGTTACTCACTTCGAGGGTCTTACTGTCCTGTGTTAGTCACTTAGCTAACACTTAAGCCTACATGGCTATACTTTGGGGAGTTTTTAGCTACATGGTGTGATAAAAAAATATGATGAATGGATCATTTTTTTAAGAAAAAATATGTATCATGACAACAGGCACATGGCCATTAATCCCTGTCCAGATACTCGTCCTTTCCTGACATCATTCCGGTCATTGTCTGCAACAGTTCAAGAAGTCCTCTTTCATGAGTGTCTTTGCTTGTGTTCTCTTGGCTGTCTGGAGGTCCTGACTCCAAAGCATTGCGATGTTAGGGTCATTTAGACCTTGGGTAAGAGCAGGGAGCCACAGTACCGGAACTGGTGGAAAAGGTGGATGAGGACACAGAATCATATTTATTTTTGTTTTGTTTTGTTTTGTTTTATTTATTTATTTATTTTTTTTTTTTGCAGAACTGGGGGTTGAACTCAGGCCCTTCGATTGCCAGGGAAGCACTTATTCCACTGAGCCATCTCCCGAGCCCCAGAATCATATTTATTTTTATACATAGAAATTTATTGACTATTCTGCGTAGATATGCCTGTAGCACAAAAAAAAATAGCTCACTTTTTTCATCAGCCTGGCTTTCTTTTGGCTAGCACTCAGCAATAGGATTCGCTGTATTTACATTTACTTATTTATTTGTTTGTTTATTTATGTGACCAACTCGGCGCACCCTGGAGGCCGGGGTGGCACAGCATGTAGTACCAGGGATTGAACTGCAGTCCCGGCGCTTACCCTAAGCTTGCCTAAGCAGACATTTTATGTCACTGTGCTACCTGGCCAGCCTGATTCGCTGCATTTTTGATGACAGTACATAAAGATAACCTAAAAAAAGTGGATTCCGTAACTGCTTCCGAAAGTACAAGAATGGTGGGCTAAGGGTACTTGAAGTGAGAGGGGAGACTTTGCTGGAGGACCTGTGGCAAGGTATCTTCTACTACAACAACTTAAACAATTGAAGTGTGCACCCTATATTTTGGTGACTGCTTGTACAATAAAGGATTGGCTTGAAAGAACTCAGCTTTCACCAAGGTGGCATATACATCTTCTATATTAATTTAGCAGGCTCAGCCATTTCAAATTGTCAGATATTAAACTATTCCTGACCTGCCAAAACATCAATTTTATATGTGAAAACCATATATATATATATATATATATATATATATATATATATATATTCAGACTACATTTATATCTATAACTTCCACGTTTATCAGATTTGTCTGTCAGGCAGAACTTTTTTCTGTTGTTCCTTCCAGATATTTTTTTCCATATCTATCTATCTTTAGCTATCTATCAATCTATCTATAGATTATTTTTTGCGGTACTGGGGATTGAACACAGGACCTTGCACTTGCCAGGCAGATGCTTATGCTGCTGAACTGTCTCCCCAGCCCCATTTATATTTTGTACTGGGACTTAAACTCATGATCTTATGCTTACCGGGCCGACGCTATCCTGCTGAGCTAAAGATATTTGCTCTTAATTCTCTTTTCATTTGTTGGGTACCATCACAGGGTGTCATCACTTTTACCTGATAAAAATGTCACCAATCTCCATTGTGTATACATGCCACACTTTCCATTCATTTGTTAGTGGACAGAAAGGCTGCTTCCAAGATTGAGCTACTATGATTTGTGCCACTATAAACGTGGGCATAGATGGGGCACTGTAATATGGCCTTAAACCCTTTCAGAAAGCTATCTAGCATGGGAATAGCTGGGTTAAATGGAGTTTCTAGTTTTAGTTTCATGAAGAATCTCCATACTGCTCTCCTGAGTGCTGGTGCTAATTTACACTCCCACCAGAAGGGCCCCTTCTCCATGACCTGGCATTTGTTATTATTTGATTTCTTGATGATAGCAATATTTTTTTGTACTGGGAATTGAACTCATGACTCTGCACTTGCCAGGCAGGCACTGTGCAGCTGAGCTGTATCCCCAGCCCAGAAATCTCTTTCTTTAGATAGTTTCCGGACATTAGCAATGCCTGCTTTTAGTCCTGGGTCCAAGAGCGCATTTCAGGGCAAGCACAGAGCTTTCTTTGCCGAGTTGCCTGCCTTGTCCTGCCGATGCTTGTCCCGCTCCTTGCTCTCCTGCCCATTGTAAGGAGGGAAGGAGAATGGAAGGATGGGAAGCACTGCTCTCTTCTGTCCTTTGAGGACTGGTGAGATGCAGAGCAGTTCCAGCAGGAGTGTTTTCCTGTAGCCTTGTGTTTAGCAATTAAGCGCACTGTGGGAGCCAGACACAGCAGTGCCCAGGTCTAAGCTCAGGGTCAGAACCCCGCGGGTGGGAGAGCTGACTCCCAGTAGGTGTTCTTCATAAGAGCACAGTGTCAAAGTTGGCCACGGTGCCAGCTGGCTCTTTGAACGTGGGGGATTTGCCATTTCTCTTGGGCCTTTTCTTCATTTAACCATTTCTAAGATATCTCTTAAACCAAAGTATCAGAAGAGATTTTCAACAATGTTGGTGTTCTAGAAGCTCTCTGATGCCTCAGAATCTTGTCTGCACAGAGGACACTCGAAGCCCTTTCAGAGAAGAGGAAACCATTACAATTAAAGACTTCATAGGTAAGACTTATGGTGGAAGGTTCAAAAAGCAAGAATTACTATGCCTGGAAGAGAACAGATAAGGGTTGATTACAACTTTAAGACAACCTCACAACCTACAGTGACAGTGAATCTAGTAAGGTGCCTAGGTTTTCTTTAAAGCACAGATGTTATGACTTCAAAAACTGAAATATGGTCAGTAGAGAAAGCTAGATCACCAAAACTCACACAGGGAGAAATAAAATCATGAGTGCATTCCACACGCCTCCTCAATCTTCCACTCGATTTTATTTTAGAATTTTCTCTAGTTAAGCAGTCTAAATCATGCTGCAAGCAGATGACTTAGATTCCTAGTATTTTAAATTCACATTCAGTGACAATTTTTAAGTGTTATCAAATTTTGGGTGAAATTATGCCATAATTGTCCTACTTACTCAACCTTTGCTTCTATTCAGAAGCCTGAGAAATCCGTATCTAACCTTTTGTTTTATGTTTACACTGTTTTCTCATAAATAGAAAACTAATCCGGAGCTTGCTGGACTACTGGAAATGGAGATGTCAGAGGTTGGAGATCAAGTCACCAAAATGTCTTTTTAGAGGCGCTCCACCAAGCCTCATTCCGGCAGGAATACATTTCCTCCACCAGCAGTTATGTTATGATTATGCTATGCTTGGTTATGAAGTTTATTTCTTTGTTACATAAATGTTGCTCCTAAACATTGATAATTGACCAATCATAAAATGAGCTTAGATAGCCAAACAAGAGGTGATTCAAGAGTATCTACATTGATCCAAATTCTCCAGGAGGACTCAAGCTTCTCAGGGAGTGGAAGCTCAGGGGCAATGCCACAGCCTCGGGAGATCGTTTCCTGGCCTGTGTGGTCAGCTGCCTGTGTGTTAAGAATACCTGATCTTTCTGGCTATGTAAATGTGTTCTTAGAGAAGAAGAAGTAAAGAAAAGGAAGTTAGGGTTAGTATTCTATGAACTGAAGAATTCAGAGAAATGATTTTTAATTTTCATAACAGTTGGACATCTTAAGAGTCCTTCTAATGCTAAGATTCAACAGTTTCTCTCTCTTCTCTCTCTGTCTCTCTGTCTCTGTCTCTGACTCTGTCTCTGTCTCTCTCTCTGTGTCTTTGTCTCTCTGTCTCTTTCTGTGTCTCTGTCTCTGTCTCTCTCTCTGTCTCTCTCTCTGTGTCTTTGTCTCTCTGTCTCTTTCTGTCTGTCTCTCTCTGTGTCTCTGTCTCTGTCTCAGTCTCTCTCTCTCATCTGTCAGTATCGTGTCCCTTTCATTCCAGTACTCAGAACAGTCTTACTTTCCATAACAGCTCTTCTCTCCACAGCCACAGCTGTAGGTAGGTGTTCCACACAGAAGCCCGATGGCCTCGCGCCTGTCACTCTGGCAACCCCCCTATCTCTATCTTTGTTTTCCTTCAGAGCCCTTTTTTGGTGGCATACTGCATCAAGTTCTAACTTATACTTCAGTTCGCTTCTCAGTCTTGACCTGGGGCACTTGGGACAATTGAGGTTCATCATTCTGGATCTGAGGGGATCTGGATCTGCCATCACAGAGCTCATGGCTTGTACCAGGAGGGTGGTGTTGAGCAGCCTTCTGCCTTCCCGGGGGGATCAGAGGCAGAAATTCACGGCGATCCTCGCATCCAGGACAGTCAGAAACAGAGACAGAAAAATTTGGACTCTAATTTGAAGAATTGTGGTCTATGATCTTGACCACCAAGAGGAGATGTGGCACAGAAGTGATTTTGGCAAGTGAAAAATGGCTTAGTCTCTGACTGCAAGATAGTAGAAAGTCTCAGTGTCTTGAGATGTTCTCCGAGAAACCACCCACTGCTGCCTCTGGGCCCCTTCTGGCTTTTATGGTTCTTATCTCTCTCCTTTGTCACAAATTTGTCACAGAATGGTGGAAGTTGTTTTTTTTTTTGTAAGAAATGCTAGACTTATAGATGAATAATATAAAAGGAGTAGAGTTAACATTTTAATGTATTTGATTATTCAGAATTTTTGTCTTATAACTTTTGCAGAAACGGTAGCCTCTCACTAAACAGTCATCATATTACAGTAATTTTTCTCCCTAGCAGTATGTAGCTTGCACTCACTGGCTTCCTTTCCAGCATAAATTCATTTATTTCAAGTTCGCAACCCAGCTGAGGTCCTCTATCAGTTGCTAATTACCACTCGTGCTAGACAGAAACACATTTTCTCTGTGTCTGTGACATAATGCCTGCTATAATCTCAGCCTCATGGAGAATGCTCCTACCGTGACAGGGCTGTACACCAACTTGATGTAACAAAATCATTCTCCACTAGCCTCAAGTGAGAGAAAAAGTTATGCTCTATTTTGGAGTTTGTTGGTGTTAAAGAGTGATGTTTCAGGGTGGACACGTCACGTTTGCATGGTTAAGCAGTTTGAAAATATGAATATATGACAAAACATAACTCACAGCATTTAATTATGAGAGGATAGCTCTTTGTAGTGGTCTGGAATCCAATGGTATCATTTGGAATAAGGTATCTTCCACTTGCCTCCACATCAGAAAATCACATCTTTTTAGCTACCAATACAAAAGATGGCAGATATAAATGAAGTCAAATACAAAGTGGTTGATTCCAAAGAGGAGCTCCCTTTAGCCATCACTTTGCTATCTGTGAACTACCTACACGTTACTAACGGTAACATTTATTGATGTCCTACCTCATGCGAGATCATGTGCTTGGTGCTTGGAGACACACTTTGTACTCACAATGCTCCTACTCCTTGGGCCTCAGTGAAATAAGTAAGACTGAAGGACTGAAGAATTAATATGAGCACAGTGGTTGGGGGGAAGAGGAAAATGGTGTTCTGTGCACCAGAATCAGCTTTCAAAAATATAAAGGCATGAGGAATATTTGGAATTCTAGAAATGAAGAGAAAGTTTAGTAAAGCTGAATTTAGTAGAAGGAGCTAGTTAGTGAAGGTCTATGTCGGGCAAGACTGTTAAGCAAATTAGTGTGGAATATTAGTGGGTAAAGCTTGGACTTCATGGATAAAATGGTAGGAAGCTGTCTGGGTTTAATCAAAGAAGGGTTGCAATTCAACTTACTTTTGTTTTGTTTGTAAGATGAGTTATCAAACTCAGGACCTTGTGCTTACCAGGCAGGTGCTTATGCCACTGAGCTATATCCCAGTGCTTAACTTCTGTTTTGCAGTGATTGTTCTGAATTACCATGGAGAGTATGTCAGAGAGGATTGAAGTGTGAGCCAGGAAGTAGTGGATCAGCTAAGACAATCAGTGAGCCTCACCAGGTTCAGGAGCTGAATGGACAAAGACAAGGTGAATCCCTAGAACGCGGGGTGGTCCCAGGTAGAACTCAAGAGTTTGGAATCCTTTGGGCCTCGAGGTGGGGAAAGGGGAGGCAATGCCTGGGCACCTGGGCCCTTAGATGGATGCCACTTCTAGCCCCAGGAGACTGGAGGATGGAGGGAGACAAGATGGCGAATGTATCATGCTTGGGGACAGGGAGTAGAGGGACCCCATCAACAGTGGCCCAGTTTCCTGTAAAGCCCCAAGATCTCAGCTAACAGTCATTGACCCAGCTTCCAGTTGCATTTAGAGAGCTGATACAATTAACATGTAGATACGGATTGAATCCAGGAGGACACATAGTAGGAGGTGTCTGAAAGCTCCTAAGGAGTACCTGTATTTAAGACAAGGCAACAGAAAGAGGAGACATCAACAGAACCTGAGAGCAGAGTGACAGGACGTAGAGCAGAGCAGCTCCATGGAAATGAGGGGACAATGTTCCCAAAATCAGGGACAATCAGCACATGGCAGGTACTGCCCAGAAGACATGCAAAGTCAGAGCTAAAGTATGTCTCTAAGTTTTTTTAAAAAATGTATTTAGTTCAGGTTGTACAGGGTCTCACTACACAGATCAGCCTCGAAGTGATCCTCCTGTTTTCAGCCTCTCAAGCGCTGGGATTACAGGCACACACCACCACACCCCATCTCAATCATGGGGGGCGGGGCCAGCACGACACACTGGGTATCAAACCCCAGTCCCTGTGCCTGCCTGAGCAGGTGCTTTAATCTGCTGAGCTATCAGACCGTCCCTGTTTTATTCTTTTTAAAAATATACTTTATTTAAGCTTGCCTGTCTAAGTTCTGCCACTGAACATTATGGCCTCAAGGTATTTTCACTTACAGGAGAAACTCAAAGTATAAATAAGGAGCCAAATAAAAGATAATGGAAATTATCATGATCTTTCTCAAGGGGGAAGGAGACCAAAAGATGAGGGGAGGCAGGAGAAAGGAAGGAGGTAGAAAAGGGATTAAAATGCACACATATCAGCTACTCACAAGGAGTGAACACAAAAGACATTGCAAATGTACATTAATAAAAGATACTAGTTACTGTAATAGTGTGAGTTCATGATATATGTGTGTATATATTAAGATCAAAGGCAGTAACACACCCTAAATGAAAAGCAAAACTTTACGTCTAATTGTAAGACATACAACGTGTAATGGTGTATCTCCAGTATACATTAGCTGAAAGGTTCACCGAGGGTGCTAACTCTTGCAAGACAAAAAAAAAGTGATATTTCTGATGGATAGATTTGCCAATAAAATACATAGGAAGCCAAAGACAATTACCCACTTAGATATTTTGATGTGTTCCTTATTGTATTGTTTTAACTTTTGTATCATATAAGTGTTAATAAGTTGTAAATCAAATAAGTTAAACTGATATATTGTATTTCAAATGGATAATGTAATAGAAGGGATTTAAGTGACTTGGATATACAGAATTGCATGCCCATTTTTAACTTAATAAATTTGCACTGGTCAGGGTTCTGTAGAGGACAAAAGCTGCAGAATATATTACTAGAATAGATAGAGATGCAGATATGTAATTATGCAGGGGTTAAGGTTAGAGTTGGATTAGGGTTAGGTATACGATTAGGAGACAGACTGTCAGGATCAGAGGCAGGAGTGTCCACGGTGGCCATCTGTGGGCAGTGGACCTGCAGGACTCAGTCACCGCTCAGGCTACGAAGCTTGGAATTCACAGAACGAGGGAACAGGGATGAAGCCTTGGCCCAAAGCTGAGGGTCTAGACTCTCCCCGGAGAGCTCGTCTCTGGGCATCTGCAGATCCTTTTCCATTGCCCGGGTCCTGCCCTTCCCTGTAAGTGGCTCTTTGAACCATCTGCTGTGACCCTCATTTCTTGTCATAGCTGGCTGGAGACAACTTCCCTTAGAATTTGCACATACACATCAATTGTTTGCTTGTGCTGGTGAGGAGCAGAGTCATACTCCTGAATGTACACAGATGCCACCAAACCTGTAGGTGATTCCAATTTCACAGGGGAAGTGGCATCAGGGACAACGTGTCTCAAATATTTTAAGACTTCTTGGTGTGTGGCCTCTGAAGTGTGCACTAGAAGACTTTTAGGAGGATGGTTATGTAAGAAAGAGTGTGAGAAGCCACTTGCTCCCTACTGCCTCCTCTCCACATCAGTCACAGCATTTTGCACACCCACCAAGAGAGGGTGATGTGTGCCCCCTTTTATGAAGTCCTTCTTTATTTTTTCCCTAGTCACATTTTGTAGTTATTTTACTTAAGTTCTATAGTGTGTTTGTTCTATTTTTCCAAGCACAGAGATTTCTGGGAAACTGGAAGAAATTACAGGGGCTTTTTAATCCCAGAAGAGCAGCAGTAGGCTCCTCCTTACTGCTGTTGTCTACTTCCTGTGGTAGTGACAGTGTCTATCCCCTGATGACTTTATCCCTGGTCTGTGATCTTTTATTGCTTGTTTGTTTTTGTCTTTTTGAGATGAGGTCTTGCTATGCAGTTCAGGCTGGACTTAAGCTGTCTTTGTAGCCCAGACTGGTCTCGAACTCTCAGTGATCCTCCTCTCTTAGCCTCTGGAGTGCTGGGATTACAGGCATGTGCCACCACACTCAGTTTCTAGTATTTTTCAACATTTTAACTGCTTTTTTAATAGCATCATTTATTTTGATTTCACCAACATATAATATTTGTATGGATTCATGGAAGCACAATTTTAATAGCAAAAGAATGAGAAAATCATCTTTACTTCCATAAATAGGGGATTGTTCAAAAATTGGAGATTTCCACTGTGATGTTATATAACTGAACATATTATATTGCTCTAGAATAAAGTCCTAGATACATTTTATGAGAAAAAGTGAGTTGAAGGATAGACATAAACATCAAATAATTGCATATGTTTTATGGAAATAAATAGAATAACATGCGTATGTGACACACGTTGGTATTGCTTAGATATCAAGTGTTTCAAAGTGATGGAAGAAGGTGCTATACTCATCAGTGGAGTCATTCTTTGTTCAATTTAGAACTGAACGTGCTGTTGAGAGGCGGGACTTGGCTGGAGGTGGAGCCTGGCTGGGGGTGGGGCTTGGCTGGAGGTGGAGCCTGGCTGGAGGCGGGGCCTGGCTGGAGGTGGGGCTTGGCTGGAGGCGGGGCCTGGCTGGAGGCGGGGCTTGGCTGGAGGTGGAGCCTGGCTGGAGGTGGGGCTTGGCTGGAGGTGGAGCCTGGCT
>NW_004524584.1:27123159-27147975 GCF_000260255.1 Octodon degus | reverse complement strand
GCCTGGCTGGAGGCGGGGCCTGGCTGGAGGCGGGGCCTGGCTGGAGGTGGAGTTTGGATGGAGGCAAGGCCTGGATGGAGGCCGTCCCAGGGGTGTGACCTCGAAGGGTGGAATCTTGTCCCTAGCTCCTCCCTACTCTCTCTGCTTCCTGGGGGCCGTGGCGTGAGGGCTCTCCTCTGCCAGACCCTTCCCATGCTGTTTCTGCCTTGAAGCCAGCTAACTCTGGGCTAAGCCCGCTGGAAGCTGAGCCAACAACCTTTCCCCTTAAGTTGTGCATGTTGGGTATTTTGTCCCAGAAGTGGGAAAATGACTAATACTTATGAAGACAAAGAATCAACATTTTTTGAGAAAGAATAAATAAGAGTCCTAATACCAGGGAGTAAGGGAAGCCCTTTCTGAAGATGAGATACTAAGGAATAAGCATGCGTGATGGCAGAAAGTCAAGGAGGGAGCCAGGTGAGAAGTAGAAGAAAAAACCAGAAAACATCATGGATTAATCTATGTAAAAGTTCCAAGACAGGAATGAGATTGGTGAATTAAAGGAGCTTCCGTGTGAGCACAGGCGTGGGTGGCAGCAACAGCAGTGTGGTGCTTTTGGCCTGTAATGCCCTCACCGCTTGATGGAAACCTTCAAGCCCCAGGTCATAGGTAACATTTGCCACATTTGGGCATGTTTTCTAGACCTTCTTTCAGTTCCTTCTCACAGAAGTGGGACTTGCATTTTATATATGAGACTGACACACAAGAGTACTAGGGGCTACTTTCTCTTAGTTCAGTGAGAAGAAAGATTTGTACTAATAGTGTTTAGATAAGATATCATGTCTGCATCTTGTACTATGAATAACTACTATGAAGACAACAATGTACATTGTATTAATTATTGTAACTGTCATATTAACCTATTTTGAAACTGTCTCATTGCTATTTCTTTCTCAGTAAAATTAATTTAAAAAAAAGGGAGTACTAGGAAAGATCAGTAGATGACAAGAGACTGAACGGAGGAGCTTGGTAAATAAGGTAGAAATGTGTCCTATTAGTAAACCTGCCTACCACACAGGGTTTTCCTCCAGGATTGGCTTAGATCTTGGGATCTGCTTAAATGGGCCTCAAGCTGGCCATGTGTATCAGCACACCCACAGAAGTCAGCTGGAGCAAATACCCAATTCCTTGCACAGTAAAACCAATAGTAAGCACAGAGAAATGAGCATTCATAGCGTCTCAATTCACAGAGATAGCTCTGCTGGAGACAAGGAACAAATAGTGGTCCCTCAGTTCACAAACTCAATTCTTTCAGTGATTCTGGTCACAAGCCAAACTGGATGAGAACTGAATTCAAATCAATAGTTGGGTTCAATGTTGGGGTTACGAGGAAATTTGACTCTGTTCTGCCCGATTAGGTTTGTGACCCACCTAGACATATTGGTAGTTTGCAAAGTTACAGGTTCCTGCACTAAACTACAAACTTTACAATGCCTGAGGCTGGAGCCCAAGAAATAGCATTTTTAGTAAGTTTACCAATGATTCTGGTGTGTGACCATATTTGGAATCTCCTGCCTGAGCCTGCCAGATTTGAGACTATCACTTCATTGCCCTGTAACAGCCACACTCACTGTGTAAAATCAAGCCCACCTGAATGGATCTGAAGCAACACTTGATGTAACCAGATCACTGTATCTTGAGAGATGAGGAACTCAAGTGTAGGTATAGTCTTGTTTGAACTGCTACAAACCAAGCCCCTTGCAGCGGCTCAGATCCACTGAGGAGTCTAAGCCCCCAAGTCTCTTCCCTTTCCTCTCTCAGGCATCTTTAGATGACAGCATGCACCTGCCTTGAGTCTCATTTCTGTGGTGCCAACTGCCTTCTGCAGTATGCGAACAGCTCCCAGGGTAGGAGGCCTGTGCACGTGTTTCAGGCTCCTGAGGGGAGGTCTTCTCTTGTGAAAACCCTTCAGCTTTCAATCACACATGGCTTTGAAGTCACTAAACCATTACAGTGGCACCTCAATTCGCAAAATTCCTTCCATGGTCCTGGTCACAAACCTAATTGGGCAGAACAGAGTCAAATTTCCCCATAACCTCAACATTGAACCCAAGTATTGATTTGAATTCAGTTCTCATCCAGTTTGGCTTGTGACCAGAATCACTGAAAGAATTGAGTTTGTGAACTGAGGGACCACTATTTGTTCCTTGTCTCCAGCAGAGTTATCTCTGTGAATTGAGACCCTATGAATGCTCATTTCTCTGTGTTTACAACTCTACATTTCTGTTGCTAGGATCTGGTGTAGCTTGTGTGCTGCTCTGGAAGTGTGATGCTGCCTTCTTCCATCATGAGGTGGAAGCTGCTTCCCTACTTGAGTTCAGGCTAGACAGGGACTCAGTTGACCCTGTGTGCATGGAGGAAGTGCTTTGCTCACCCCTGTGTGCTGTGAAACAGGATAAAGAGGAGGGCATGTCCCTCTTGCCCCATTCTCCCAGCTACAGTTGGCCAGCCAGGGCAAGCCACTAGGGCCTCACTGTATGACACTGACCTGCAGAACCCTGAGCCACACCGTGGTGGCTGCCTTGCCACTAAATTTGGTGATGATTCATTAGCAACCAAAGCAGACGATGTGGAAACCAGCATGGGCCCATCAGGGTAGGGAAGCTTGGGGGGGCCAGAACGGAAGGTGACCATATTTTGCTTGTCTCCAACCCTGAGCAAAGGAGGTCATTTTCTGTCCTAAATGTAAGAAATACCTTCACTGGTAGCCTTGCCTTAAAATGACAGAGATATCTGCTTGCCAGGACCTATCTGATTTGAGAAAGCCCCATGGTGAGAGGTTCCTGATGTCGTGGCAGACTCTGTCAACTGCTGAAGTCCTGGGTCTGGTACTGCCCTCGTCTTTTGGTCTGGCTAGAGGCACAAAGATGACAAGGCTCAGGCTCAGGGTTCAGTCCTAAACCTGATGCTCTTTCTTCAAGTGTCTTCTTTATTCTGAAAGACATACTTCACATACAGCAGAAGTTCCATTTTCCAGTTTAAAGCTCATGATATTTAGCATATTGACAGGGCTGTGTAATCATTCCCCCCCCCCCCGTCTAATTCTGGAACATTCCATCGCTCCAACAGTTAAACTCCAAAATTGTAATTTCAGTTACTTAATTTTTTTTTCAGTTGGAAAAGTATCAGTTTAATTTTTCCCCGGGTCAGTTCCTATTATGCACTCAAAAAATATACATTCATGAATTATGTAGGATTTTCATTAAGAAGTCAAGCTTTTTCTGAGAAAACAAAGATGTTCTCTTTGTTCCAGATGAGAAGTGCATACATAAAAACAGGATGCAGAACTACAATATAATTGATATATTAGTTCAAAAGAACACTAAAATCCATTCTCATTTCATGATGCAACTTCTGGTTTTTGTTTGGGGTGATTTTTTCTAGGGGAGGAGGATGTGTTTAACTGATATTAAAAACTCTTTCACTGAAATCTTAAATAGAAATGTCTGTTCCTTTATAACATGTAGGTCTGGGTTTAATTTTCACTCTATTCTGCTTATTTTAGTAGACCTCAGAATCTCATTAAAAACTTTGGCTCACACAGATGCGTTCAAGTGCTGTATTTAGTTAGGGAAAGCCTGTTGCAAACATTTGAATGTAGTTTTGAAATTTCATTGGATAAAACATTAACTACTTTTTATAGACTCTTGGAAGCAAGAGAAGAGAGAATGGAAGAAAAATGACCCTGATCACACCCACCCTACATTAACCACTGTTGTCATCTTTGCATATTTCATTTAAATATTTATTTTACATTATTGTAACTTAAACTTCAAGAATTGCGACAAGCTTGGTAGAGATTTATATTTAAAATGTATCAATTACCAAATAGATTGTTATTAGAATAATAAACAGCTTTGATGTTTCTTGACTGTAGTGAATATTTTTATTATCTTTACTAAATAATGTGCAAAATAAACCAAGAGAAGAGGATAGCTGGGCTCTCACAGCCCCACACTTTATCACACCTACTAATGAAATCTTTTCCCAAGATGCACTATTTCAGACTATTTCTGACAAGCATTTCCCATGAATGGCAGTGTGACATTATCCTGACGAACGTTTACAGAGAAAAGCAATAGATTTTTCAATTTATGCTTCATTCAAGCATTATTTTTATTGCAGGGATTTAATGCTGTGATTTAATTCCATTCTATACTTAGTCATTGTTTCATGCTTATTTTAGTTTTTAAATCCTTACTTTAACAAAGAAGGTCTCAGATCTTCATTGTGTTTGAAAGACAATGGGCTCAAGAAAATCAGTGGAAGTTGATTATCATGTGCAGTCCTGGCTCAGGCCAGCATGACACTGTATACTAATCTTCTCAAAATGCTTGTGCTGAGGTAAAAAGAGAAAACTCATATGAGAACATGCCAAAGGAGAAGAAAAAGGAGATAAAATAGTATGTAGGTGACAGTTAATAAATTATAGATCACAATGCACTCATTCTTAATGGAAACTCATGACTTTATTTTATGATTGTTGCAGACATAAAATCTTGAGAGAGGACATTTACACTAGAATGTCGTCGTGCCTACACATGCGTAAGTGTCAGTTCCACACTTTGTTCAAAATCGAGTCCCTCTATGTGCTGAGGTGGCTGCTTCTTGGCGTACGCTCACGTATGGAAGAAGGACCGCTGTGCCAGTTTCTGCGGTTGGTGAATTTCAAAGACATTGATGTCCCTAAGAAGGTGACCATCTCTCGTTTCAAACGAGGTGAAATTACAGTGCCCTAAGCTAGGAATATAGCTTTGCTTTAGTTTGAATATTTCGAAGGCTACAAATTTTGGAACAAGTACAAATCACGATGAATTTGTAAAGCTTTCTAACTAGTTTGTAGATGCAACCTGACACTGAGCCAAAAATCATTGTGAAATATTGAATGCTTGTTGTAGTCCTTGTTCTACTAGTGTCCTTTTAAAAGGAAAATAAAAACCTTATCAGTAGCCAAAATTTAGCAAAGACAAAGAAACAAACCAAAAGTGTCAATACAGAATTTCTCGTTATTATTTGATGAGAGCGCTCGGCTGTTCTTTATAGCAAGCATGTGCGACAGTAGGAAATCTTTCTGTAGCTCCACAGAGCTCTCTCACTCTCTTCTGTTTGTCATTTATTACTGATGTCCTGGCTTTTCACCATTAAATGGAAAGGTATACACATTTAATATTGAATTGCATGTTCATAAAGAGGAGAAGGGGAGCAAGATGAGGATGAAGGAGAAAAGGGAGAAAGAGAAAGAGAGTGAGAGAGTGATTGAGGAAGAGATGGGGAGAGGGGGAGAGAGAAAACGCCAGAGCAGGCAGGAAGCATTTGCCTTTCCGGGCCAGCCCCCACTGAAGCGGATTCTCTGTGGCCGCCCCAATCTGGCGTTCATCTCTGTGTCAGAGTCTGATTTATTCCTTTGATCAGTTATGACCTCCTTTTCCACTCCTTCTTTAAGGGAAGTTTATTTGGAAGGCTTTTAGGGAGTTAATTACATTTCCTTTTATCCCTTTGGAATAAATTGAATAGCATTTTATTTCCACGGCCCATGTGTTCGCCATTCTGCCCGGCGTCCTCAGTGCGCCCTGCAAGAGCAGGAAGGAGAGGCAGTGCACTCAGTGGTATGTTTCGTGCAGAAATTTCAAAATGTCCTGACAGATTGCAGAAATAAACGCTAAACCATGGCAGTGTTTACACTCTGTAATGAGATAATTTATTACTGCATTAGTGGAACTTTGCTCTCCCTGGTTTGCAAACGAGGAAGCAAAGTCAGGAAGGGGCTCTCCACCCCGCCCCCAACGTCATGCATGTTTTCTCTGACGGAGAAGGAAAGAAATATTATTTCCCCCTCTTTTATCTCCTGCTTAGTTCTTCGAGTGGCTAACATTTTGTAAGGAAAAGTGGGTCCTAGAGAAGGTAGGTTGTGTCACTGTCCAGTGGTTCAGATGCACCCGTGAGGCATCCTGAACGCAGGACTGACTGACGAGTTTATGTTGGTCGACAGAGGCATCCGTGGCTTTTCATTTTGATTGGGAAGTGCGCGTCCCCTACTGACCCTTTTGTAAGATATCCGCGAGACAGAGGGACTCAGGAACATTATGATAGATCATAACGGAAACTGAAGTGTGCTGTGTTTGGTGTTTACAGTTTTCACCTCACATACCCCAGCGCAGACAGCAGAACCATCCTTCTGTGCTCTTTCCAAAAATTCAGATAGAATTTAGTGAGTATTTGTGCTGTTTTTTAATTTTACTTTTATTGATGAAGAGAAGTAGGTGTGTAGGTAGGTATCAATTAACAATGAATTTAAGTTTTAATGTCAAAAGCTCACAATGTCCAGCCAAAACCTATTGTCTCTGAAATTTATCATGGAAAGTTCCTTTAACTTCACGGGGGACAGTGTGGCCAAGCCAGAGATACCAGGCCGGGGAAACACAAGATCCTGAATTCAGTTCCCATCACTTTTCCCTCCAAAAAACAGACAAGCCAAAGATACCAACGCAGAGGAGATGCATATTTTGGGAAGGGCTTCCCCTGTAATGAGACAGCAGAGTCGGATTCAGTTGTATATGCACTACAAAGAATAGAGCAATGACAGGCTTGTACTCTGGGAAGCATTTTGAGCTCAGATATCAGACTGAAGAGAAATAAAGGGAATATTTTGACTGAGATGGTAAGGAGGAAAAAATATGGAAGGATTGTTTTGGTTGAAAAGAGGGGTTGCTGGAAAGAGAAGTGAGGTTCAGGATGAAACCGAGTCAAAGTTAAGGAGAGCAACTAAGTTGCAAGTTTGTTTATTTATTTACTTTAATGCATTTGGCACAGGCTCTCACTACACAGCTTGGACTCGGAGTGATCCTCCTGTTTTCAGCCTCCTCAGCACTGGGATTACAGGGGTGCACCACCACACCGGGTCTGGTGGCCGACTCAGCGCAGCCGAGGCACAGGGCCCGTGCAGCCTGTGCTGCAGACGATGGAACTCCCGTCCCTGCGCTTGCCTAAGCAGGCGCTTAGTCTCCTGAGCTACCTCGCCGGCCCTAATTTGCAAGTTTAAAAGGCAGATGTCTACAAGGTCCCGAGTTTGATCCCCAGCACCAAAAAGTAATAAAATAAACTAAAAGGCAGAAGTGGGCCTGACGGGCACCCAGGTTCACTTTGTACCTGTGGTGCAGAGTGCATCCTACTGCTGAGGGGTCGGGTGTGACTCATCCACAACGTCGCCACAAGCTACAAACAAGTCTACAAATGTGAGTACTGGTTAGGATATGGGCTGAGCCACTCATTCATTTAGTAACAGCTTGCTGTCATGGGGACTAACCAGAGCCCCTAGAAACCTGCATTCATCTTTTCCAAAGGTGGTGCCCACAGTGGCCTAGGCATCCTCAATTAGGTCCTATCCTTTAAAAGTTCTGCCACCTCCACCTCCACCTGTGCCACACGGGGAGCCAAGCCCATGAGTGTCTGGAGCCCACATCAATCCACATTCAGGCCACATGGTCAGGATGAAGTCCCCAGTCCAAAGTCCTCCTTCCTTCATTGCTTTTCCATCACTGGGACAGTTAACATGCACAGCATAGAGGAAGAAAGCTTCATTTTTGCTCACCATTTCAGTCCCTGAGCAGCTGTCTCTACATGAGAAATGACATGGTGGAGGGAAACGGTGCTGGATAGCTGTGAAACTTCGGCTTCCAAGAGTCAGCGAGAAAAGATAGGAGCAAGGGACAGGAATGCAGGCTTGCAAGCCACCTCCAGCCAGGCCCAACTTCCTGACGGTACATTCCACTATGACTTACCAGTGCATTAAGTCCACTAATGATTATGAAGCACCGTGGTCTCATCACCTTCCCAGATTCCTACCTCTGATTACATGATACTTTTAGGGGAACATTTGTATCTAAACCAAAAACATTCCTGTATTGGAGCGCACTCTGAATAACATGGAAAATGTATTTTGCATCTGCCTAGATTAGACAGTAAAATCAGCGTAGGCAGGAAGTGTGTCTTATACACTGTGATCCCATCCAGAGAAGATCAGATTCTGACTAAGCTGTATTTCTCAGCCTCTACTTCGTAGGCACTGTGGGCCGGATCATGCTGTTCAGTGAGCCTAGCCAGTGTACTGCAGGACTCTGAGCAGCATCGCTGGCCTCTGCCCCCAACGTGCCAGTGACATCCCCAACTGTGGCTGCCAAAGATGCCCTCATTCATCACTGGGCTAAAGGCCCCGTGGGGGCAAAGTCCTCCCAACCCCTCAGTGCAGGATGTCAGATCTACACGAAGATCACACAGGTGATGAGAGGCCCAAAGATGAAAGAAACAGGCTTCTTCTCAAACTCCTGTCTGAGTTTGTGTGTGGACTGCTCACTTTGCATGTTCTACCTTTTCCTGTGTTGTTAAATCTCATCTGTTGCTCTTGTAAGCCGACATGTATTCCAGAATGCTTGCTGTATTTTTTAATGCTAACAAAATAACTGTTTTGGCTTTTTCAAAACACATTTCCACTGAAATACTGTGTCAGGAAATTATAATACCCTCAAAACATCATGGAGAGGAAACTGCTTGAGAACAAACTTCTGTTTGTTCAAAGCAGCGACAGCTTTCTGGATGTAGAGCACTCACCATTTGGCAAGAGCAAGTCTTCAGCCCTTTAAAATATCCCTGGAGGTGTTTCCTTTCTTGTGGCTTCTTCTCTTTTGACTTAAGTTCATTGGGAGATTTATGCCCCCTAATTTGATAATGTAGCTGCAGAGTTGCAAATTATTTCAGCAGAACTCTTGAACAATGTGGTAGGGAAGACACAGCTGGTTTGTTTCAGTAAAAGGGATAATTAGATATATCCGGGCTGCAGCATATCGCTTCTTCATTTACTGTTCTCATTGAAACATTGTGCTCTGTCACAAGCTTTGGCCACCAGCTAGTATCTGTCTAATGATACTCCCAGTTTGGGCTTTCTTAGATCATCCTGATTCCATATAGCCCGGTCAAATCTCTACTTGCTAAGAAAATTCTCCTTGGAAGATAATCTTGTGAGGTAAATGAGAAACTATGGTTCTCACTGATCCTTGACTCATTAGTGTATACTATGTGTGATGTAAGTGGGAACTGAAGAGTGGAAACGTGACTATTTACGCTTAGCCAAGTTAGCCCTTTGTTATGGTGGTGGTTGCTGCTTTAAGGGCCTAAAAGTAACATGAGCTAGGCCAGTGCTTTCCTGCCTATGTAGAACTGGTCATGAGCTAGAGGAGCAAATATAACAGGTGCTCGTGATGATGGGACAGCTGGGAGGCAGTGGGTAGGTCTCGGAGCGACACTGTCTCAGCTGTCATCCCGTGCACTGTGACAGACTTGGGAGCAGAAGCAGAGCTCCTGGGTTGGGGTTTATCTCCCTGGGAAATGGGCAGTGCAGAGAACAGAGAGGCTCCAGCCCCACCGTGGGTCTATAAGGCAGAATGGCAGTCGTCACTGGGCAAGCAGGGCCCTGCCAACTGCCGGGAAGATGTGTCAGAGAGAGGGAACACATCCACTGTCCTGTGGTCCTGGACTGATATATGGGGCGATCACTCCATTCGCCATAACTCAAGCATGACCCAATATGAGCCACCATAAGGAATGACTCAGGCTGGAGAGTGGAGTTCTAGCTATCTGCTCTTCCACTGAAATGTGAGCTGTTGGTTAACCAAAGTGCGAGGCATATGAAAGAGGAGTTCTAGAGACAGCAAAGGGACAAAGACGAGGGCAGGGATGGTATACAAGTTAATGGGATGGAACTTGATTAAGAAATGTTCAATGCACATAGCAACTTACCAAAATAAACCCCACTGTCATTTAATAATAGCATGCATAGCGTGGTACAGTTACCAAGATCTAACTATAAAGCATTTCTCCTGGTTTCCAAAAAGATTTCATGTCTTTTCACAATCAACATTCATTGTAACCCTAGAAATCCTACCCTACCTTCCAGATGACCCCAAATCTACTCTCTGCATAAACTGTCTTATTAAAAAATACACTTCATATTAATTGACTGAAGCAAGATGTGGTCTTTTCTGTCTGGTTTCTTTCACTATGAGGCTTGTTCCACTCTTTCACTATCATGGACCAGTATTTCATTCCTTTTTTAAAAAACTAAATAATGCACCATTGTATGGGTAGGTCGCGGTTTTATATCCATGTGCTCACTGATTGCTGTGTGGACAACGGCCACCATTTGCTCTTGTAAGTGATGCTGCTGTGCATATAACATGCGCATGCTTAGAATGGAGCTGCCAGTAGAGTTTTAGAACATAAACTTACAAAGTATTCCAAAGAGACTTTAACATTCAACTAAAAAGCTTCCATTTCTCTATGAAGCCAAAAAATGAGGTGAGTACAAAATTACCAGTGGCTTCATCGGCACCATCGCTGTCACTGTCATCAGCCTGTTTGGCACTGATTGTCCCTAATGCCTGGGATGCATGGAGAACTTTTGATTTTGTAGGTTATCGTTTTTGTTGTTCATATTCTTCTCTGCCTCTCTAGTAAGTAGTTTTTCTCATTCTCAGAAACAGTGACAGCAGGTCTCAGAGGAGGCAGGAAATCCAGGTTTTGGGCACAGCGGGAGCCTCTGAGAGTTCTGAGCTGCTGACAGTGCTGGGCTCTGTTCTGGGGCGTGGCATCCCAGACTCCCCTGCCAGAGGTCACTAGCAAATCTTTTGGCTGTGACAGTCCAAACACTGTCAAATGTTCCAGGGTTGGGTACAATTGTCTTAGGTGAACTTGTTTAGGGGACAGTTGTGGCCATGTTCTTCTTGTGAGGCTGAGGATTGGCAAGCCCAGGAGGCCACCAGGTGCCCTGAGAGGACACTGAAGTGCAGAGCATGTGGCTCTGAACAAGGCAACCTGTGGGTGAAGGAACCTCACCCAATGACTACAGCAGCAGCAACTTCCCCAGAACAGCGTCTGGTCACAGAGACTGGACAGTCCTGGAAGGGGGGCGTCTTCAGGCTAGCAGGAGGTCATTGTGGGGAAGGGGTGGATGAAAACATGACCATTTCAAGGAGGAATAACTTTTAATTTCACTGATTTGAAGCTGATTGCTGATTGAGTCACAAACAACCTCCCGCCAGATGGCCAGGACTGCCACTGAGCTAGAAGCTGATGTGGCATTTCTCTGGCAGGGGGACACTTTGCTCTTTTGCAGAAAGAGCAATTCTCCTCACATCAAGGTTTTCTTCTATGCTTTCAAAGGCCACGTCTTTAATGGAGCTCTGTGCCATTCCCTTGTTATTTTGGTTTGGAATGGAGCTCTGAAAACTTCCTCAAAGAGGGATATTTAGAGATTTTCACTTGAAGGGCAACCAACCATTCCCAATTTGCAGGGATTGAGCGGATTTCTAGGACTTTCTGTGCTAACATTGGAACAGCTGGATACCTTACTCAGGAGGAGCATGAGTCATATCTTCTGTGTGACCCTAGCTGGTCATTTTATCCTGAAGAGTCTTCTCTTTTCTTCCCTCTCTTCCTCAAGCTGCAGGTTCTTTTCATGGAGGGGGAGGTGACGGGGCTGCAGCTCATGCATGGAGCTGGAGGGGCTGGTGTGAGCTGAGCCCAAAAAGTCTTGTCCACGGGGTAGGGTTTTCAGAGATGCATCTGCTCAAGCATGTGCATGTCTTCTGCACGGTCTTGGCAAAGTTAAAGTACTCTTTGGGCTTCAATAGCTAAATGTACCTTTGAAACATCTTCGGTATTTGTATCAGTGTGGCCTGACAGCCACACCATGGAGTCCTTTGCTGTACTGAGGGTTAAGCTGGCTCGTGGAGGGGAGCCCAGAGGCCTCCCCCAGCTGCTGTCATCTCCATCAGAGTTAACTCACACCCCTCTGCAGAGTCAGCCCACAGGGTTCTAAGGAATTGGAGAGAGGTCAGCGAGTTGGCCCCTGAGGAGGAGCCGGGAAGTATCTCAAAGGGTGGGTATTAATTCTGCGAACTTCCTGAAGCCCATCCATCATGCCCTGGGGACAGGTCTTGGGGTGATGACCTTGAACTTCCACATAGGGGTTCTGCAGGCTCAGCTGCATGTGCAAACGTGGGTTGCTAAAATACAAGGGAATTCAAGGGAGGAAGCACTTGGAGAAAGCAACTGGGCCTGCATTTAGGAGAACTGTTTCTACTTTGCCTGAAATGGGTTTCCAGGCTGGCTGTGACCAGGTAAGGAAGATTATGCAGAGAACCCACAGCAGCCAGTGTGCAGGGTCCTGGGAACACTGTTTTAAAACCTCCCCAGGGTGGGAGAGATAGCTCAGTGGACTAAGCACTTGCTTAGGCAAGCACGGGGACCGGGGTTCAATCTCCAGCACCACAGACTGCAGCAGCTCTGCCCCTGGGTATGCTGAGCTGGTCACCGAGTTCAGGCGTGGTGGTACATGACTGTAATCCCAGCTCTGGGGAGGCTGAAAACAGGAGGATCGTTATGAGTCCGAGATGTGTAGTGTGCCAAATATATAAAAATAAATAAATAAACTCTCCCCAAACCTGGCTTGTGGGTTTGGTGACTCTCTCCCCGCTCCCACACCCTGTTCTTGGGAAGAAGGCAAAATAAGGCCTGACGCCAGGAGCTGAGGAGATGGGAATCCGAGTCTGCCCGGCACTTGCCACATGCAGGATGGGGTTCTTTGCATGGTCAAGCTCCTTCAGCTTTGAAGCTTTGCTTCCTTTTCTCTCCAGCCTTAGGGGAAAAACTGCCTCTAGAAATGAAGCAGTCATAGCTAGCAAATCCAAGGGCACATCCCAGGGAACCCGAGGAGCAGTGCACATGGCTCAGGCTCACATGGGCATGAAGAAGGGCCTTGTTATGAGGTGTTCCTGGCTGCTTGGACAGCCCAGGGGACCTGCTTTCAAAAAATAAAACAGTGAGACTGTCATCATATCATTATTAATGAGTGTAAACTTAATGGTGCGGCTCAATATTCCACTAGAAAAGGTCATATTTGATGTAGCAGAGACTCTAAAATTAGTCAAAACATTGGGGTCATTTTTATTTTTCAAAGGGTTAATAAGGAAGGAAAATAATCTGCTTATAGTTTAAAGCAATATACGACACTTTTCTGAGTCCATCTAAGGCATGTTTACAAGACTTTAAAAAATCTTAGAAAAGATTTTCTCTTGGAAAAGACTAAAAATTGAAAAATAATTTTTGTTTAAGTCACTGCTGTTATTAAAGTAAAAAATCATGTTTTCTTAAGCTGTTAGGACCATTTTGTAGTGAAAAAAATATGTATCTGTATATACAAAATAGGATAGATATACAGCTACTTTCTCTTAGTTCAATGAGAAGAAAGATTTGTACTAATAGTGTTTAGATAAGATATCATGTCTGCATCTTGTACCATGAATAACTACTACAAAGACAACAATATGCAGTGTATTAATTATTGTAACTGTCCTACTGACCTGTTTTGAAACTGTCCCAGTGTTATTTTTTTCTCAATAAATAAAAAAATGACAAAATTGTTTTATTGAGTAAATTTAGTAATTTTAATAAGAATGAACATTTGCACTTATTTATTAATGAGTGTATGATCAGTGCAGAAGTTGAGCAAATGGGGTTCTCCTAAACCATCTGCTAAACTGAGAAGTAGTTAAATCTCTGACAATATTTTAAAAGTACCTTCAACTTTTAATATACCTGAAATATGTCATATTACTCACAGGATAGACTTCACAGTCCAATGAGCATATTCCTTCTCACCTTATACCCAGCTCTTAGAAATATAATAAGTAGAGCAATTACCATCTTTTAAAGTTCAAAAACTTTGGCAAACTGTCCCTTCAAATTAAGACCACAAATCTAGATTTTACTAAAAATTTCAAATCAAATCCAAATGCCAAATCAAGTCAAATGCCAACATGTCACATGCTGTAATATGCCGAAGTCCCACTGATGTCTCAAAGGAATTAGATGACAGATTTTTTGTTTGTTTGTTTAATGATGGCTGCATGGTTTACTCCTAAGTTCAGCCCATAAACATATTAACACCATGGGTTAGGTTGGCTTGTCTCTGGAATTTTCCTGCACTTCCCTGATTACAAAGTGGCTAAGAGTTGCCTTGGAGGCGGGGATATGGAATATGACTGGAGAGCCAGGTCTAGCCTCTGGGTCTTGACCAGACCAGGATCTGAAAGCACCTCCAGATGACCCTCTCATGGGCTGATAGGATTTCTGAGGGCCTGCATCTTCCTGGCTCTGGCTGGTGTTTTATGCTGTCTCACTCCCCGTCTTTTAAAAACAACAACCTAACAATTCACAACCTTCATCTGCAGAGTTGATGAATGGATGCCTGTATCCTTCTCCAAGTTGTGCCTGGCTTCTGTCCTGTCTGACCACACCCTGGGGGCTGGCAGAGCTCAGGGCTCCTTGGCCCCAAGTTACAGCAGGCCTGGTGTTGATCTGCAGCATGAGCCCTGGTCGAGCCCCTGCCTGCAGGCACTTGGGGTGTTTGGGTGCATTTGGTGAGTCTTCCCAGGGCTGCTGTGTTATCACACCTTCACAGCTACTCTTTTCTTCTCCATCCATTCTCAGTGGCTCTTTTACTGTATTTTGCTTTCTTTTAAGTGATCAAAGCTAGGTCTTGTTTTAGAAACAAAAATCCTATAACATGACTGTCTTTTTCACTTTTATCTTTCCTGCGTCATTCTTAATTTCTAGAGTGTACTTCAAGCCATTTTCTATTTCTTCCACCCCAAATGACTCACAAAGGAAGTGGAAGCCTCATATCTTTCTAGAAGCCCTTCTTCTGCTCTGCCTTGTCGGTCCTTTCTGCTGGGTGCTGGAGGTGGCCTTGCAGAGCCCTGGCTGCCTTTGCTGTTGTCATAGAGTCTCCAGGAGAATCTATCATAGGCCGGAGGAATCAAAGCAAATGCATCCTTCACATTGCGGAATGACTCTCTCCTGCATGGGGATGAGGACTGGGTTCCCTGCACGCATAACTGAGACCATCTGGACTGCCAAGAGTGGATACATGGATCTGAGGGAAAAGGAACATTTTGATCAGAACATCACCTGCTAAAGAAGAAAAGCAGGGGAGGTGGATGAAGAAGGATCACACAGAGGGCTTCTTCTCCTGCCTCCCGCTCTTTGATTTGTTATTGACCTGCATAGAAGCCACAGTGTAGAGAGGGATCTTTCTCCATCACACACACTGCTTTCCAGGGGAGATTAACAGTCACTGCCATGCTTCCCTGTGAGCTGTCAGGCAGGGCTGTCATTTGGAAGCTTCCCAGGATGTAATGCTGACACCCGAGCAAGGAGTGATGGGGTTGCCAGTATCCTCATTTGTTTGTGAATTTCACAACCATGGGGATGAAAGGCCTGTTAGCGGTCGCCGTGTTGTGAGCCATTTTTCCACTTCAGAAGTCTGGTTGATTGTTACTAATATTTGTAACCCAGCTCAGGGTGGGATAGACATTTCAAAGTGGATGCACATAAAGAAAGTCTTGCTTTGTCTGGCAATCCCGTGCTCAACTGCACTTTTATATTTATAGGTTAGCAGAAAGAACAGACGAGTTTGTTCTCTGGCTATGAGCCCGGGAGAGTCAACAGAACTTTTATTTTTATTATTTTATTATTTCAATTATTATTATTATTATTTTGTGTTTAGTAGAGGGTCTACAAGGTCTCACTATGTGGATCACATTCAGAGTGATTCTCCTGTTTTCAGCCTCCCAAGCCCTGGGATGACAGGTGCACCACCACGCCCAGTCTCCATCACAGTCTTAGCATGCCCCCGGGGCAGGGGTGGGAGCAGTGGTGGGGCCTGCATGGCACACAGGAGATAGAATCGCTGGCTGCTGCACTCTGCCAAAGCAGGTGCTTTAGTCTGCTAAGCTATGAGGCCAAACTCTCAACAGACATTTTATTTATTTATTTATTTATTTATTTTTTAAAAATCCTGCCTCAGGTTTATTTGTACAAAGAGCACAGGAGGACACCAGACCCCCACAGATAATACCCCCGTCCTGTTTTTACATCACCAGATAAGAGGCTTTTACTGTGGAGCTTTCACGGGGGCCTGGGCAACTTTGGGGACCTGAGCACTTTTGGGAGCCTGGGCTGGAGCAGAAGCTGGAGCCTCAGCCTTGGCTGGAGCCTGGGCCTTTGGCTGGCAAGCCCTGCAATCCTTGCTATGCGGGTATCAATACACTTTCCAAGCTTGGGGTGGCAATGTAGGCAAGTTGGGTGAACCTACCATTTACTCTCTTTGGAATGATCTTGGAGTTTGACCTCCTTGGGCTTGATGAGAGCCTTCGTAGCCTTGGCGTGTGCACTCGTGGCCTTAGCATTGTTTGCTTGCATCTTCTTGAAGCCCCTTTTGTTGTGCTTCTTGGCAAGATGTATGTTCCTAAGGAACTTGGGATCTACCCCCTTCAGAGATTTGTATCTTTGTGACCAAGGTTTCTTGATGCCGTTTCTGTGCCACTTTCGGGACTGGTTGTGCATCGTGTGGTTCTTCTTCTTCTTTTTTTTAAAATTTTATTTATTTATTTATTTATTTATTTATGTGTGTGTGTGTGTCGGTGTGGCCAGCTCAGCCCACCAGGGGGCGGGGCTGGCTGGCATGTGGTGCTGGGGGATTGAACCGCAGTCCCTGTGCTTTGCTAAGCTTGTTCCAAGTAGGTGCTTTAGACCACTGAGCCATCTCACCAGTCCCGCATGGTGTGGTTCTTGGAGTTGGCCATAACTGGGCTGTAAACCGTGGCGACCAAGCTCCTGGAACTGAAAGATGAAAAGATCAACAGACTTTAAATGGCAGAAGTTCACCATGCATTTCAAATTATTACCAGTAATAATTGAGTAATAATTTAATGAATGGGAAACAGTAATAATGAAAGCACTTACTTATAAACATATAATAGACAGATAGATGGTAGATGGATGATTGATCGATGATAGATACTGGGCTGTAGCTGTGTCTATGCACATTCAGAGGACGTAAGATGATGCATACATAGATAGATGATAGATAGATGATAGATGATAGATAGCTATGCTGGGCACTTAAGACATACAAAGAATCTGTGTGTGCATATGTATATGTGTGTGTCTAGGCACACACAATTTAAACTTTTAAATATACTGCCTTAATAATAATATATGTATATATATGCAAACTACCTCTTATAGTTACACATATACATACATACATACAGCAAAAGTATTAAGAAGCAGAAACAGTAATACCTTGATGGTTAAATATTATTCCAAATACCCTGTGAGTTGGTGGCAGTATTTTTACTGTTTATTTTCCGATGTGATCGTGAGTTTCCTGTACGTACGACTATTTAATGTTGCCATAACATGGGGATGATTTGGAAGTAGAAGGTAAATTTAGTTGAAATACAGTCTGCTCTCTAAAGCTAACCATGTGGAAAAGATTTGACACACATGTATACGCAACCCCAAAACCACTGTTACCTGAAAAACAGTTCGTGGAGCCCAAGTGGGCTAAAGAGCAGCGCCTCACAGAGCCCAGTCTGAAAACTCTGGGCTGTAGCTGTGTCCATGCAGAGTCAGAGGATGTAAGTGGGCAGGACCGCTCTTGCAATTGCACGCAGTGACTCTTTTTTAAAATTTTATTTTAAAGAGAAAAAAAAAAACGAAACAAAAGCAAATAGCAAGAACAAAGACACAAACAAAGTGCCATAAGACCCTAAAACAGTAGAGGATATCAAAACAAGAACAGTGGAAATTAACAATGGTTGTTACATTACATATTGTTATCAAATTTATTGCTCAGACCTGCACATAGCAACTTTTGAGAGATGGAAAAAAATAAGCTTAAAACGATCAAAACATTTGTGCAAAATGAACACACCTTGTGTTTCAGCTGTATGTAGTCAGTTAAATCCTCTGGAGAATCAGCAAGCCTCAGAGTCCCTTGAAGCGGGTGGTAATGGGTGGCAAATGTTCCTGTCGACACCACTTAACAGAGAGCAGCATGGTGAAGAGGGGAGCTCTGTGAGGGCAAAGAACTCGTGCAAAGGAGAGCAGTCCCTCCAAACCTTTAGCCTTTCAGGTCGTGGGCCTCCCATGTCCAATGTCGCTGAATGTTTACACATGTATTTGCAATCAAACCAAATCAAACCAAATCAAAGGGAGTCCTTCTCATGTCACCTGCACCTTGACTCCTGATGGCTCCGTCCTTCGACAGTGCATACTTTCCTCTTCCTGCCTCCAAAGTCAGAACACATTCACACAGTGACCTGACAGTGAGGAAGAGGATCCGTGGCTCACAGGAAGTCCCTGTTCCCAGATAGCTCAGGCCACCCGGGGACCTCCTTGTGTCCCTCTCTAATGCAAGCCCACTCAGCTGGTACCACGGGCACCAGGAGATCTGCTTAAAAATATGAGCTCCAGACCAAAAAAGCCTCCCAGGCCAGGCGCAGACTCCTGGGCTTTCACACGGCCTGGGGCCCTGTTTTAGATCTGGCACATCTCCTAAGGTACATAGTTAGAACTCCAGGCCCCAGCCTAGCCCTACTGGGAAGCAGTGAAAATCTTAGGAGGTGGGGCCTGGTGTGGAGGCTTCAGGCCACGAGGGCCCCCAAGAAGAAGATCATGAGAACCAGCCAGCTTTGCCTGTTTTGTGTCCGGGCCTCAAGGTGAGTAGCTTTGCAAAACTGGGCTTGAAGCTGTTTGTCAGGATGCTTCAGTTGAGTCAGGTGTGTTGCTGCTTAATACCTGGCTGACTGTGGTGCCGATGCTATCTCCTATGATTGCAAGGAGCTGTCATTTAAAGGAACCCTTATGAAATGTACAAAGAGACTTGCAAACATGCAGCAGGGTATAGAATGTGTTCTGTAGAGAGCAAGTGCAGATCTTTGGGAGAATAGCTTCATGCTCTGTTTTCTTGCACAGTGGCCACAAAGGTGTGGAGGACCACCTGGGTGGCTCTCCTTGAAAGAAGAGTAGTTGTCTCCATTTTGGCTGAGCCTGACCCTATTTCCTTGTATTGAGAGGTAAAGAGTTGACTAGGACTTTTTCTTATCTCTTCAATTGGCTTTAAGCAATGCATCTTGGTCTAGCTGAGGTGCTGGTGGTAGTCTTTGAAGATGGCATGCGTGTTTCCCTGATAACTCACACCTGCTGCTTGTTAATATGAGCCGGGTCAAGACAGGATGAAGAGCCAGAGCTCCACACTGTTGGCTGGGATCGAGCCTTGAGATAGAGGCTCTGACCCTGGGGTTTGAAAGATTAAACATCAAAGCTGAAGCACCGGACCCCAAAACAATAGGTACTATCTCAGTTGTGCAGTGCAGAGTACTTTCTCTGCATATCCTTCTCTCTGAATACTGCAGAGGTAAATGCAGGCCTCCTACCTAGCCCAGCTCACAGTACTCATCTGCTTCCTGCCGTTCTCAATCATTCATCCTTAAGCCACTCCTCCTTTATGACTGAATAAAATCCAGGTTCGGTCCTGGGTTGAGGCCTTTGCTCTGGATAGCCATCACCATGGTTAGACTTAGGACCCCTTGGCTCCCCATAACTATAAATATGCTTTAGTGTCTTTATTCTCACCATGGGTTGCTCTGGAAATGGTAGACTGGAATTAACTTAACAAGATTCCAATAATTTATCCATGGGATTACAAATATAAACTTCTCAGAAGGAGTTGAGGACCAGGAAGTGCCCTCTGTTTAGAGATTTAGTGTTAAAATGTGCTATTTGTCCCAAATGCTCATACCCCTGGGCTGGCAGTGAGAAGAGCACCCTCCCTGGCCTGGGTCCTGCCCTGCTGTACCCCATGACCTCTTGTGCTGTGGCATGTGGTGAGGGGCATGCAGCCTTCTGAGAAGCCTGCGATGCCCTCACTGTTCTGCTCTTGTCTCTTGCTGAGAGGATGTTGTCCCTACCAGGGCCCTGGAACCTGGAAGCGGGCCTTATGAGAAAAGCTGCAGCCACTCCGCGAAGGTCACATAACACAAGCTAGGACATACCAAGTTGGAAGCCTTGGGTGGGGCAATGCTTGGCACCCCAGCATGACTGACGCCTGCAAAGTCATCGAGGAACCTCAGGGAGAAGGCGTATGAGCAGGCGTCACCATGCGTGACCTGCAAGGGGATTGGCTGCAAGGAGTAACTTGTATGATCTTGTCACAAACAGCCACGGACGCATCCCTCTGCAGTTTAACTCTGAAATGTTTGTAGTCATTTGGAAAATAAGAGTCTGACATCCAGTGCAGTGCTCAAATTCATAACCACTTCCCCTGGAAAGCCCCCCACTTTTGTTGTCGTCAGAAGGAGAAAAAAATCCCATTTTATGAAGAAAAGGATTCTGTATGTGTATCTTTCAAATGAAGAATGAAGCATGTCGTTTTTTAAAGCAGAAGTCAAACAGCTTCTGGAGGAGAGAGACTGAAGCCTCCCACGGTCACCTTGCAAGGCATCTCTGTAACAGGTGCCTGGGGGATCCCATGGCTCGTATCAAATGGTTCTCCCAGCCTGCTGGTGGGTGCTGCTTTTTTTTTTTTCCTGGATGGCCAATGTTTCCACTGATGGATAACTGACTTAAGGCTGGGTTGGGAGCAGAGATTCAAGTGGAAGCTGCTAGGTCATTTTGTTCCATTTGATTTCATTGCTGCTAACTAAGAGGGGACAGGTATTCTCCTTGGGAAAGCAAGAAAAATAAAACAGTGGAGACTCGGGGTACACAGGTGTGGGACCAGAGCAGGAATTACTTCTACACAGCCTTTCTCTAGATGGAGGATATTTTCTCCATCCAATACAGAAATAATTTCTGTCTTACAAAAAATCACATAGAAAGTTTATACCAGTTTTCAAATAAGAACATTTTCAGTTTTTTTCTTATAATCTCCACTCTGTATTCTTTCAAAGAATATCCTGCCTAATAGTTTCTAATGAGTTTACAATTGTTCAGCCGGAATCAGCTCACATGCTACATAGTCCTTCACATTTCCTTTGGAAACGAGATGAAAAGCAAAGCAAAGAACTATAATTATATCTCCTTTTGGCTTCTTAGTGCCTCTTTTATTCTGATTTTTGAAAAGGAGACAAGGATCTTAATAGAAATCATCATATGCTCATTTACTAGTTGCAGACTTTAAATTTCAAGAATTAGCTTTCAAGGATTTTTAGGTCAAAGATAAGAGTTCCCAGAATTGGTGAGTGACAGAAAAATACTCAGTGCCAGCGGGGATTACCTTGTGGCTTTGAGCTGTATTAATGGTCCACAACGGAAGCCTTTAGCTTGAGAGCGGTGGTACAGCCCCAACGTGACTGGCTCAGGTTGACAGCTGCCAGTCATCTTGAAGCTTCCTACCACACAGGATCAGAGTTCAAAAAAATCAACAGGAGCCTTTGGGCAGTGTAATCCGACAGTTTAGGTTATGAAACAGAGCACTACTATTGGATTGGAGATGCGTACACCTCTTCCTGTGGTCCTTCAGCAAGAAATTTTTAAGCTAGCTGGTCTCTCTTGAATTCATCTACTCTGTTAAAAAGGAGATAATTTTTTTTTATTGTTTTTGGAAGGCTGGCTCCCCCACACACTCCCTGATTCTATGATATGCTCAACAGCTATCCCCAGGCTCAATGCATGCCTGGAGGGAGTCCTGGAATTGTCTCCACTGTGCCACACGAAGCTTGGCAGAAAGCATCTGCTGCTAACACTGCAGGTCAGATTGCTGTCATTCTGCAAAGCCTAATTCTGACCGCCAGGCAATTGTCAGACTCCTGGACGAGAGCGTCATCTGTGCACACCGGTGAGGCGTAGTCCAGGAAGTTCGCCCTTGCTTTCTTACCGGCTGCTCAAGCAGAGACTCCCTCTGGGAGCTCTCTTCTGACCTGATTGTTCTGATAGTGTTTTGCAAAGAGGTTGCAAAGGAACAGCCCCAGGGTGGCTTCACACACAGGAGTTGTAAGGCCTTCCTTGTCCAGGAAGATAGTCAGGGCATAGAGACAGTCAGTGTTGATATTTCTTAACTCTCAGAACAATGGCTGCTGAATGCACATAGATTAATTAGTGAAATTAGCAAAGCTTTGCAGCTGTGCATTTTAGTACAGGAAATCTTAATCTCCCAAAAGGAAGAGAATTTTGTCTGCAGGATTACTTGTTGTAGTTAAGTAGTTTCTTTCTTCATCAGGTAAAATAATGGTGATGGTGGTGATAGTGATAATGGTGGTGAGGCTACTGAGCCTTTCACATGCTATTGGGTTTTTAAAACTAAGGACAAAAAGAAAGTGTGGAGACACATTAGTAACACCATGTTATCCCAGCACTTGGAGGCTGAGACAAGAGGACTTGGTGATTTAGTAAGATTCTGTCACAAAAACAACAAATAGAAAAAGGCTGGGGATATATCTCAGTGCAAATACCCAGCGTTCAGTCCCCAGTTCTGGGAGTGGAGGTGGCTAGTTCTGTCTTACCATCAGCCCATAATGTCATCTTTTAAACTTTTTTGGGCAGCTGTCTACTCACTATGTTTTATTTAAATGTGTTTCTTTTCCAGATCTAAATTTCTCAATGCCTCATTGATGAGTATCAATACGTGCTTTCTAACCCTGCCCCACTTCCTGTTGTCATCTCACTTTTGAGGAGCCAGCTCCTTGGCTAAGCGATGAGACTCAGTGGAGGGAGGCGGCATCCTGGCCTTTCTGTTGTGCATGGAGGGCAAGTGGAGGAACTTGCACCAAAGCAGAGTTAAATGCAATGCAGGGGCCCACGCTCTGCATGATGGCCCAAAAAGCTCTACTGAGGTGGAGCACTTGGGTTGAATCACTTAGAATGGGCATGTGTATTTGCAGTGGTTGCAAAGCTTTTGAATGTGTGTTTTGATAACCAAATACAGATATGCCGAGCCAATGAGCAAATGGGATGGTGTTTAAGGGAACTTAGATATAGCAGTGCTGGGTGTGGAAGACGGGTTGGAGTTCTCAGTGTGACCACTCCACTGAATGGCCAACAAAACAATAGAGGAGAGAAATGCTGTGTTTTATGTAGGAAAAGCATATTTCATCTGGTGCAAAAAAATGTAGGCAAAAATGGGAGGTAAGGTTAAAGTGCAAGGCTGGGGTCAGAAAATGGAAGGCCAGTTGTTCGTCATGTTCTTATCACTGGTACAAAATCCCAACATCCCCAATGTAAAAGACAAAAGGTTTATGTGGCTTACAGTTTCCAGTGGGTTCAGTCCATGGTTGGCCTAACTCCAAGGCAATAACAATATTGTGGAAAGGTGTAGGCAAGGACAGCTGCAACCCCATGACAGCCAGGAAGCAGGGAGAGAAGGGAGGAGCTAGGTACAAGAACACACTTTTCCAGGCCACCTCCCTGTGATCCGTTTCCAGCTAAGCCCCACTTTCTGACAGCACATTCAGCCTTGAACTGATCATGGCATGAATCCATTGATGAGTATAATGTTAATACGACCCAGAGTCCAATCACCTTACAAACATGTGAGGCTTTTGAGTGATATATTAGCTCTAAGCATCAGCATCATGACACCAAGTGAAAGAGGTTATTTCTTAATATTACTTCACAAACAGAGGGTATAGGTTTCAACTTCTGCTGTGTACCAGAGTCACTTGAAGAGCTTTATATCATCTTGATTGAAATAATCAAGCTACCTACATCCTTTACCAATTAAATCAATCCATTGAATTGGTAGCATCAAAAATTTTTAAAATCACTTCTTTGGCTACAGTATTCAGCTTGGGTTAAGAATCCATTCACTCAGGGAGGGGAAGTTAAGGAAGGTAAATTCTAGGCTTCACTTATCTTTGAAACACACATCCACTGTTTCTTGTGTTGTTACTTGGTGACTTTGTGCTCCAAAGTTTATATTAAAGTTGCGCTCAAATTGACAGATCCTTCAGGGGAAAGCACACAGCCATAGACCATTCCCGTGGCCTCGTTCAAAGGTTGTTAACCCTCTTCCTGGGATATGTACTCCTAGAGATGAAGCACACACATGGCAATGGTAGCCACAGTGTAGTTTCCTGGAACACCACCATGCCAGCTCAGCTTAGGGTCCAAAACCCTAGTATTCCTCTGTCACCGTCTCCTGATGACTTACTGTCCAGCTATGTAGGAATTCACATTGCTGTTCTGTTCTTAGAAGCTGGACCATTGATATGTGTCTGACATTCAAGTCAAGGTCCTGATTTTTGATAATCAAAAGAGACTCAGAACAGACCTCTGTGGAGTGGCTGGGTCCTGGCTTGCTAGAACTATATATCTGTTTATTGTTTGACTGTGCTCCATTACTTTGTATATTTGCAGTGATTGCAAAACTTTGGAATGTGAGTTTGAATAACCAAATATAGATATTCTAGCCAAACAAATGAGCAAATGAGATGGTGTTCAAGGGAACTTAGATCTAGCAGTTCTGGGCGTGGAAGACTAGTTGATCCAGATCTGAGTTCTCAGTGTGACCATTCCACTGCATGGCCAAGTTGTCACTGGTCTGAGTGTCCTTCCCTGATGGAGACGAAGACCTGAGCAAGCTGGTAAGCTCTAAATATGGTGGCTTAAACCCAGCACTGAATACAGTCACTGTGACTCTGGAATGTCAGTGTTCCCTCTGTTTTTTATTTTAAGGAGAAAAAAAACAAAGATACAGAATTTCAAAACAAGATAATAAGAAATTAACAATAGATGTTATATGACATATTGCTATTTTCAGAGTAGTTCGGGTTACAAAATATGCATGCAAAATTGGTCAAACAGTATAAGTACAAACCATTCCTTTCAATGAACTAATAGAAATTAATAATACAATTAACTAGCTTGTATATATAATAT
>NW_004524584.1:27108555-27112434 GCF_000260255.1 Octodon degus | reverse complement strand
GCGGCCCGAGGGGGCGGGAGAGGGTCCGGCCCACGCTGCACCTGGGCTGGGACTGGTCCCGCCGGCGCAGGGTAGCAGGAAGCTCTCCACACACTCACCGGACCTGGGCTAGGACTGGGTCTGGGGGTTTAATATGTTAATTATTGAAACTTTCCTAACAATTTGGTTTGAAACTTTAAAAAATAAATAAATAAATAACTTAATTAATTAATTAATTTCCAGTTTACAAATTAAAAAAAAATCTTCAAAGTATTTTGGACTCAACATATTGGGGGGCCACGGTCTGTGAAGGATTAGATTTATGTGTCAACTCACTAGGCTACAGTGGATATATCCATCTGCACCAGCTATTGAGCATGAAGAGACTTGCTGCAAGAATTGGCTAAGCACGCAAGTGTGGAAGCTGGCAAGTTGGGAATGCTGAGCAAGCTGGCGGGCTGGCAGCTCAGGTGCAAGGGATGCTGCAGTCTTAAGGCAGATTTCCTGCCTCAGTGGGAAGCCACAGTGTAATGCTGCATGGGGCAGCAGTAGTGTGTGCATGTTGGTTCTCCTTCAGAGTCCCGCCTGACACAGCCGGTTTTCAAAGGTGGGAGAAGTATGGAGTGTGTCGAGGACGTGGGTATCTCCTAGCCTCGTGGTGTTGATGTGCTAGACCTGCAGGGAGGGAAGCAGACTGTGGGCCGCAAGGGTACTTGCAGAGGGAGGAAAGAGCAGTGCCAGAGATGACGCAGGCCAGGCCACCTCAGGATCCGCACTTGGAACGGACCTCTGCATTTTGTCCCACAGAAGCAGTGGGGTGGAGTGACAAGGGCCCCTTGAATGTGGTGGTGGGGGGAATGGGGATCTCTGCTTCAGCAAAGGACAAGAGTGACAGGATAACTGTGCTTGAAAAAGACGGGGAGCATTTGGAGGGGGACTCACGGCAATGTGCCTTAGTGTAATACAGTTTTAAAATTTAAATACACACTGTATATTTTGATCTTTCCTGGTATTTAGACCCAAGGGAAAGAAAAGTGTGTAGAAGAAAGCAGATCGAGGCTGGGACTGGGCCTGAGGTTAGGCAAGCCCAGAGGCCAAGGAGAGGAAGAGATTTCAGTGTAGGAGGGCGGCCGGGGACAGCACCTGTCTTCTTCCCACTCCAGTGATCTGCTCCCACCGTCCCTCTCTGCGCATATGTACCTCTGCCACTCTCCTGTACTTCAGCCCAGCTCATGTGGCCACTTTGCTGGTGGTTGAGATTAACAAACAGATGGAGGGACCAGTGAGAGGGACCAGTGACCTGGGTCAACCTGCAGGGCACAGGGCTGGCTGGAGAAGGGAAGCCCATGCTGGACCAGGCAAGGGCATCCACCCCGGTGGTGCAAGGCCACACTCAGAACACTGTCCTGACTCTGTGTGCAGTTACCTGCAGGGTGTCGGGACTCTGCTCAATGAGGCAGGCTGGCAGCGACAGGTGACGTGGTCACGGTGCCTTCAGGGCTTAGGACCCCAGGAGGAGGGCTCACAGGAAAGCCTCCCCTCCATCAGCATTAGTTTCTTCCTTATCATTCTGCTTGTCACCTCCCCTGGGCATTCCCATTTTATTTACCAAGGGAGAGCTGAAGTCTGTTTCCATCTTGATCCTCTTCCAGCTTCACATGTTAAGAACTATTTGAGATTCCTCTTTGTTACATGTTTTGGCTTCACACAGTAACTGAGTTGGAATCTGAAGTAAACATTTGCAAACATTTATTTAACATCTTCCTGCATTGAAAATATTAAAGACCTACGTATTCAGGATTATCTACATTTGCTGAAGTTTTCGCTGACAAAATTTGAATTTTCCATTATGTTACTTTTCTGGATGGATGCTAATGGTTTACTTGTAGAAAATGTACTACAAAATCTTTAGCTTTTGTGCTCTATTGCTGCATGCGATTTAACTATTCTATTTGGAGGCAAGGGTGAATAAATTTGAAAAGGCCAAGTAGCAGCATCCTGGTTATGAATAACTCAGCACAATATGGTCACAGACAAGAAGAAATGCAATTCAGATAAAATATTAATGGAAGGAAGTGAAAAGCCGTTTCTTTTTGCTGTAGGCCACCTATATGTGCATTTGACACAGTGATGGTTTCTTCTCCGGGTAAGCTAGTCTATGTCCTTGTGGGATGTGAAAACACAGTTTTAACGAATGCTCTAAATTTATTCCAGAGGCACTGGTGTGAGAATCTGCTAGAGAATTAGGCGCTGGATCATTTATTCTTGTATTAGGTCTTCCATTATTTTCATCTCTGAGTGTCTTGCTGCTGTGTTCCTGCCACCAGGATGCAGGAGCCGGTCAGCACTTTCCTGGTCATCTGGCAGCCCTCGGGAGGCAGGACCTTCTCTGGGTTTGGAGAACACCCTCTGTAGGGGAGGTGCTGCTGGTCAGCTGCAGGTGCATGATGTTCCCACGTCTGCAGAAACACAGCAGTTGGAGTGCACATCTGGAATGGGTTTTTAAGTTTTATTAGTTTTATTTATTTAGCATTTATTGGTGGATTGATCCTTGTCTTAAATTTTGAGATAGAGTCTCATTAAATTGCCCAGGTGGAAATAAAACTTGAGTTCTCTGGCCTCATACATTTTATTCTTAACTTATACAAACTTGTATAAATTTTAGGGGACATACTGTGTGTTTTAATATATATGTGCAATATGTAATAATCAAGTCAGGAAAAGTAGCATTTTCAACACCTCAACATTCATGTCTTTTTGGTTGGGGACATTTGTGATCTTTTCTGCTAGCTACTTAGAAATATCTGATAAATTCTTGGGCACTATGTTCCCCTACCATGCTGTCAAACTCTAGAGTAAACCCCCTTTCAGTACTGTATTTCAGTGCCTGCTATCTAACCTCTCACATGCCCTCCCCAGTCGCTGGCGCCTTGATGGTGTTAGACCAACTTGTTCCGCTCCGTGTGTGAGTGGGGATGTGTTCCTGGCTTATCCCTCTTGAAGTCGTGTCTTCCTGTCTCATCTGTGTTGTCCCAAATGAAGTATTTTCATTTTTTCCTTCTAATGGCTGTATAATATTTATAACAGATCAATGATAAATGTAATGTTATACATTCAGCTTTAGCTAGCACTTACTCATCCTGCCTTGTGCAAAAGTTCCATCTGGCACTTAAACTCTATCATTTTAACTAATTTATTTTATTCAATCCCATCCTGTCCCAGGTGGGTATATCATTATCTGAGATTCAGAAAAGAATGCTAAACTTGTCTTTGTTAATACATAAATAATAGTCATGGTTTGTGCTCAAAGTTGTTCTAAGCCTCATAAGGGGCATTTTATCTTTTATTTAAATAATAGTAGCTAGATTATTTTTATAAGTATGGAAAAGACACATGCTGATTGTAGAGAAAAGTTAATGGTGCCATGTTCTGCCTCCAGGGACCCTCTATTTGCTTGTTTGGCTTTCAGCCTTTTTCTAAGTGGATAGGTTTGTGCACATATACGATTCCATATAACTCAGTAATACTCTACATGAATTTTTGTTCTACTTTTCATCCCTTGATAGTATATTACGTACGTGTTCACCTGCTATTAGAATACCCCCAGACATAGTCTTTCTGAGTAATCTCATTGCTAGGTCACAACAAACTTGGGATGTCTGCTCATGTGGTTGCAGGGGTCTTCATTTGATTTTCAGAAGATGCCTTAAGCAACTTTAGGCATAAATCATGATTGAGCTATCTGACTTTTGAGTTAAGTGTGGCTTCTGGAGCAGGGATTGGTGGATTCTGCTCTGTGTGCTTATATCAGGTGTATCTGAAGGGAGTGTTTCTATCAGGTGTATCTGAAGGGAGTGTTTCTATCAGGTGTATCTGAAGGGAGTGTTTCTATCAGGTGTA
>NW_004524584.1:27101169-27108455 GCF_000260255.1 Octodon degus | reverse complement strand
TCTTTCCATTTCTTATCTGAGGTAGACAATACAATGCTTATACATGCGAGTCTGATTTATTTCACTTGTGAGTATGGTCTGTAGTTGCATCCATTTACTCCTAAAAGCCTCTAGTTTATTCTTCTTTATAGCTGAGTAGCGCTTCATTATATAAACCGCTACATCTTTTTTATTTGTTCCTTGGTTAGTGGATATTTAGATTGCTTTCCAGATTTAGCTATTACAAATTGTGCTGCTATAAACATGGGTGCAATATATTGCTGGGTATGATGTTTTTAATTATTCTAGGAAAACATCCGGAAGGAGAGTAGCTGGGCTGAATGGTCTAATTCTAGCTTTTTGTGGAAGCGCTGTACTGATTTCTGCAGTGGTTGGATCAGTCGACATTCCCACTAACAGTGGAGAAAGGTTCCTTTGAAGCCTGAGAGCTGCCAACATTTATTATTGGTTGACTTTTTTGTGATAGCCATTCTTTCCGGGGTAAGATAGAATTTGATGTTGTTTTAAATTGCATTTCTAGAATGACCAAGGATATTGAATAGTTTTTTTATATTTTTATTCGCCATCTGTATTTGTTCATTTGAGAAGTGTGTGTTCATCTCAGATGCCCATTCTTGGACTGGGTCTTTGAATTCCGGGGGCCTTATTTTTTAATAAATGGAGGTCTTTTACATTGATGGTTATAACTGATATGTATTGCCTTATATTTGTAATGTTATTTTCCTGCTGTTGATTTTTTGCTTAATCCATCTCCCCTTGTTTAATTCCTTTCCCTGATTGGTAGTCTTTTTCTGATTTCTTGGAAAAGTGGTCATTTTTATCTCTATTTAGAATATCTTTCAGTACTCTTTGTAGGGTTGGCTTGGTGGATCTGAATTTCTTTAATTGTTCTTTGTCGTGGAAATATCTTCTTTCTCCATTAACTTTGAAAAATAGTTTTGTAGCATACATTAAATTGGACTGGAAATTGTTTTCTTTCAAGATTTGAAATACTGTGCTCCATGTTCTTTCTGACTTGATGGTTTGTATTGAGAAGTCTCCCATGATTCTAATGGGCTTTGCTTTGTAGGTGATCTGTTTCTTTTCTCTAACAACTTTTAATATTCTATTTTTGTTCTGAATTTCTGGGATCATCATTATTATATGTCTGGATGTAGATTTACTTTGGTTATGGCTGTTTGAAGTTCTATATGCCTCACTTGTCTGTATGTCAGGTTCTGCTTCCATGATTGGGAAATTTTCTGCTGATCTTTCTGCAAATAGCCTTTTTATGTCATTTGCATTGACTCCTGCTTTTTCATAGACACATATCAGTCTTGTACTGTTTTTCTTTACATTATCTTGCAGCTGTTGAATTGTTATTCCCTGGTTCCTTATTATTTTTAAGAGTTCTTTCCTTTTATGGTCACTAGCCACAATATTGTCTTCACACTCTGGAAGACTACCTTCAGTTTCATTAAGGTGGTTTTGTCAGCTTTCAATGGAATTTTTAATTCCCTAGATATCTCCTTGAATCCATTGCTTGCATTCTTATTTTTCTCTATAATGTTCATTAAAAGTTTCCATCATTTTCCTGTGATTTTCTATTTTTATTTACATCTTACTTAGTTATGCTCAGCAATTCTTTCATTATGGTTTTCCATTTTTATCTGATATTATTTCTAACCTGATTTCCTTTATATATTTGTAGAGTTGTTTCTTTACTTCAGTTGCTATCATTTCAGAAATTTCAGGTTTATGACTTCCAATTTCTTTTATGTTGATGTCTCCTGGAATTGTCCTGGGTCAGATGAAGGTCTGAGGTTTCATTTTGCTCCTTTGTATTGTCATTTTCTATTTCAATAAAATTTTCATTTTGTTTTCTGTAATTATTCCTGTATTTGGTAGTAGGCAGCTATATCAGTGGGATCAAGACCTCTGTAGGAAAATTCTGTTCCTCCGGGATATTTTCTTTGTGTAGGAGATTCTTGGTTTATGTGTGCTCCAGCATCCTGCCTTCCAATTAATTTAGAGTGAGATGTTGGTAGCTGCTTAGCTAAGCAGCCAGTCTTTTAGTGTAAGACTGTGGTGAGAGTATTACCCCAGAACCTCCCAGTATTTTCACAGAAGGGAGAATAACTGAGGACAACAGATATGACGTCCTAGCTAAAGTAGTATTATTAGCAATAATGATGGCATCAAGCAGAATTTCGAAACTGACAAACTGTGGTAACTGTTGATTTTTTACTTCAGACCACTGGAGCAAAGTCAATAGTTATGTAACAGAACTGAGCGTAAATTTTGAGTTTTTAAGCTGAGTGTTTCCCCTTGGTTGAGTGAATTTGCCCTAAGGTGGGGAAATTTATGAAGATGGTGTGTAAGATAAAGATGACTGGAAAGAAGCAGAAGCAAATCTGGAGGATGAAGGATGCTCACACAAAGTTTTTGTAACTGGAGAAGAGAGTAGAAAAGAAAGAATGTAGGAGGATTTGATGGATTGTCTAAACTGAGGCTCTGAGTTTGGGGGATGGGGCTAGAACAAGAAAGAGGAAAAAGAAAAAAAGAAGAGGAAAGAAAAGAGAAAAAGGAAAAGTGAAAGTAAGTAAGTTAAAACAATGCAAAATAAAATGGAAATTATAGGCATAAATAAAGGGTGTAGTTCCACCCATGTGTTTCTATTCTGTGTGTTTATCCCTAGTCCCAGCACTGGTTCACCTAATTTATTACCTGTTGGCTCATATTTCAGCCTTTTCCATCTCACTGGTCTTGCCTGTCCACCAGCTACATCCTAGTCTGGGTCCTACCATGTGGCTGTCGTTAGCCAAGTGACCTGGTCCTGCAGTGTAAAGGTACTGGCCAGAAAACTGTGTCCTTCCAGTGGAGCCCCTTTCTAGGTTGTGGGTGTTTCTGGTGTTGGCTGCTGGTCTCAGGGTGAAGAGTCCCTTCCCAAGCAGGAATAAGAGTTGGTAACTCTGAGTCAGAGTTGAAATTTCTGAAAAAAATACTTCAACTTCAGTGTTAAGGCACTTGTACTTATTGAAGAGTTATTCCATTTAAGGACCTGTTCTAGCTTCAGTTTTTAAAAAAACATAATAGAAGAGAGACCCTCTCTTAAATGCCTTAAGAGTTAATGTTAAGCTAATCTCATGTTGCAGAGTGTATAAGGCAATCATTAAAAATAGTGCTTTAGAACCTCATATGATGTCTGGGCAGGACTTCTGCCAGTTGTATGAGGAAAACAAGGCTCATAAAATGCACACAAAGCAGTGGGTTCTGTTTTCATAAGCCAAGATCTCATCTGAAGATGACCTTTACACAACATGGTTGTGTGCTGGAACAAAGGGGCAAACAGAGGCATTTGGAAAGGTGCACATGTCAAATAGCAACCTTGCCAGTTGGTGGGTGACAGGAGTGACAGGAAGCTTTGGGAGGGGGGTGGCTGTGATGAGAATGGTGTACAGGGTGAGACCTTGTCCAGATCACATATATCTGTGTCTTCAGGAACAGATGAGCTCACTTTTGTATTATTTTGGTGGAAAAATAGAGCTTCTTAAATTTGTCATGGCAGGGCCATGGAGATAGCTCAGTAGAATAAGCACTTGCCTGGCAAGCACAAGGGCCTGAGTTCAATCCCCGGTTCCGTAAATAAATAAATAAATAAATAAATAAATAAATTTCTCATGGCAATCTCTTCTGGGTTGAATTTTGTCTCACCAAAGATAAGAAAAGAAAAAAGAAATATTGCAGTTTTATGATCTTCTTTAGAAATGGAGTTATTGCTGATGTCATGAGTTAAGTTAGAATGAGGTCATGATGAAGTAGATGGGCCCTCTTCCCCCGTGACTGGTGTCCTTATGTGAAGACACACAGGCGGAGGTGATGTGAAGACAAGGCAAAAGCAAGGCTTGGGGCAGTGCTGCCTCCAGCCCAGCAATGCCAAGGATTCCCCAAACTGCCCAAAGCTAGATGATTCATGAAGGACCCTCCTGTTGTGCTTCAGTTGACTCAAAGTATTTACCTTCAGTGGTCATTTTGACTCTGGGGAAGAGCCAAAGGTTGCATGGTGCCAGATCTGGTGAATAAGGTGGGTGAAGACACAGCGCTATGCTTTGCCAGCCTGCCTTTCCACCGTACAGCCTTTGGTCACAGCCTCCAAGGCATAGTAGTTGACATTTCACAGTGGCCCTTTGTGGTACCTGGAAGGAAGGCCTGAACCTTTTCTATCAGCTCACTCTGCTTCTTCCTTCTTCACTTGTGTTAGTACCTGCTGCCTCCCTGTTGGGCACTCTAGGCCTCATGCTGGTGTGAGAATGCTAACATGCTAAGGTGCCCCGGAGGTGGGTACTACTACAGGGACCTTTGGCAGCCCAGGAGCTGTGACCAGACCTGGAGCCATGGAAGCCCAGGGGATCTCAGTGGGCCTTGTGTGGGCACACTTGGGGCTGATGCTAACTTATGTCACTAGGGACCTCTCCTTTCCCTGAGTAATCCCCAAAGTCTAGAATCCCATATACCAGGTTGGATAACCAGCCAAATTTAAGTTCATTTATAGAAAATAGAATGCTTGTGGTCATTACAAATACTTCCTTGGCACAAGATATTCATTAGAATCCTGTGCTCTTAACTTTTATTAACATAGATGGACTGTACAGTATCCTACTGCCATGAGTACTCCTACACAGCTACATTACTGACGAAAAACCAAAGCACAGAGAGGATCAGGCTCAGAAGCAATGAGCATCATCGCTGTCACAGGCAGCGTGCCTCTGGAGGCTGGGCTTGCCTCCAGCGGGTGACACTGCCCTTGAGTGTGAAGACCTCATTCTAAATGCCTCATTGTCGTTCATTCACTGACATGCCACGCATGTTCAAAAACACCAGCTTGTGAGCTCAGGCTTGTCATGGTACTGTGTGCTTTAAACAATATTTTGGCCTTTCTGATATGATGCCATATAATATTTTGCTGTTAATATTATAAAATAAACAAGATTGGCAAAGAAATATTGAAATAATCTCACTTTATCCAAAAAACCTTCTGCAGGAAATGGGGCTGATCAAGAATTCGGGGTCACCCGGCCAGCTTAGCCCTGAGGAAGGACTTCCTGGCAGGTCTGAGGCATACTGTAGAACCCTGGACCTACTGCCAAGTGCAGAGGGCTAGCCTGTGAGGGAGCCTGGCCCTAGGAGTACGGTGGCTGGGCCGTCTCGAACAGGACAGGCAGTTGTACGAGCTAAGCAGAGCAGAGGTGGATAGCACAAGCCCCTGCGTCCTGTTGACGTTACTGCCTTTCTAAATAACCCAGAAGTTGAAGTGAAATCCTTGAGAGTCTCTTCCCTGGTGCTCAGGAAAGATGATTTAAGCAAAGGAGGAGAGGCATTGCTGTGCCGTAAGGATCCTCCAATGTGGAGCTAGCACTGCCAGCGCTTAAATGTCTGGATTTAAAAGTTAATGAAGTATCCAAAAGCCAGTGGAGTATGACAAGAAGGCGATGGGGCTGTGGAGCCTGCAGGAGGGCAGGAGACAGGCCTCCTCTGCAGCTGCAAACATCTGTCAGCTCCAGTGACACCCACACGAGAGGCAGGACTCTGACCTTCCTCAGGCTCAAGGGTCTCTGTCTTCCCCCCTTTTTCCTCATCCTGAGGCCGTTTCCTGGTTCTGACTGCAGCTTGGAACATGTCAGCCCATTTGCCTTGCTGATTTCTAGATAAGAATCACTCCTCCTCTCTCCAAAGGACTCTTAAAAAATAAGAAGGAATCTTTGCACTTCTTAATGCAATATTTACCTCCAACATTAGGAAGAAAAGGGGAAGCTCATTGCCTTTAAAATGGTTTTGAAGTCACAGATGAGGGAGGCTTGCACTTCTGTATGGATAAATTTTAGGTCCAGGATAGCGTACTCTTCAGCAGGAGGAGGCCACAGTCCCTGCATTCTGTTCAGCGTGGTCCAGAGCACCTGGCCTCCCTGTTCTCTGAGGCTCAGGCACTGAGCTCTATTTGGGCAGGGTCGGGGCTTACTGTGAGGCTGGGGCTTCACTTCCTCCCCAACAGGTGCTCCCATTGGGCCAGTGAGCCTGGTGTGGAAAGTGAGGGGCAGGGCTAGAGGCGCTGGGGAAGACAGTGCTGTGGGGTTAAACCTAGAGACGTTCTTCCAAAACCTTCCAGAAACCTGCAAAGCCAAACCCCTGGAACCATGGCCGAAGAGGCCCACCTGATACCATAACTTGCAGGAACCAGGTTCCTGCATCTGCAAGCACCTTCACTGGTCAGGGGCTCCAGCAACAGTTTCCAGGGCTTTCTCAGGCCCAGTGACTGCTATTGGCCTCAGAGTAAGAGAAGTAAGAGTTTCTCTCATGGGGCACAAAAGAAAGGAAGAGAGGAAAGGGTAACAAGCACATCCAGAAGGTACCTTCACAGAGCAGCTCCTTCATCCTGCACCTAAGTGCCAGTTTCCACCTGTGTGTCTGGGAAACATCAGTGTAAAGCCAAGAGGATGTCCATCTGCACCCTCAGAAGGGTCAGCCTGGACATAAATGTACTGAGTCAAGAGATAGCAGGTGCCCAGAGACAGAGGCTATGAATAGCCCAGGGCAGCACAGGATGGGGACAGGGAGCCCTGCTCAGTGAAGACTCACTGAGAAAGGTCACTTGGGTGAGGACTGGAGGACAGTGTGGTTTCTGGTGACCAGGCCAGGAGGAGAAGCAGAGGACATCTGCTGTGCTTCAGGGGTCTGCGTGGACAGAGTGGTCCTCAGAAGGGCAGAAGGGGGATGAGCCATCGAGGGAGCCAGTCAGGGCACCCCCGGCAGTGTGCTTTCAGCTTTTGTTCTGAGAGCAGCTAAAGGTGAGCTGTGCTCTAGTGCACAGGAACAACTGGTTTTCTGCTCTCAGTTAGGAGGGCAACCAGCTGCCGGGTAGAGGTCAGACCCTGGTGTGCAAGAACAGAAGCAGTCTCTGGCAATGGCATTGGGTGGTGAGAGGTGGCAGTATTGGGAACAAAGAGCAAGGTAGAGCCAACAGGATTTGGTTGTGGGGTGTGAGCCAATTCGAAAGAAGATTTCAAAGTTGAAAGACAAGGGAACAGGAAGAAAAAAGCTGCCACCAACAGAGAAGGGAAAGTCTGCGTCAGGCTTAACTCTGTGTTGGAGAGCTGAGCAGAGATAATGGGTGGGTACAAAGTAGGATATCAAGTCCACATCTTGTACAGCAATTAACCTCTAGGAAGAATGTATGCAATATGTTAATTATTTTTTTTCTACAGTTTTATTGATAAACAGATAGCAATGAGACAGTTTCAAATCAAATTGGA
>NW_004524584.1:27077894-27093514 GCF_000260255.1 Octodon degus | reverse complement strand
AGGGAGTGTTTCTATCAGGTGTATCTGAAGGGAGTGTTTCTATCAGGTGTATCTGAAGGGAGTGTTTCTATCAGGTGTATCTGAAGGGAGTGTTTACCACACAAAATGCTTCTCCAAAATAGGACAGAAAGAGCAAGAACAAGCTGGTGTTTTCTATCTTCTTTGAGGGGGGCAATGTCTCCATCTATGCTTATATAATTGAAACATAGTCAACGTTTAAATGAAAAATTATTACAGTAAAAGCTATTGTCATTAAACTGTTTCAAGATACTCAAAATATTCCCCTTTGCTTTGAACACTCTTAGCATTTTGCCAGTGCCTTTTACAGAAGTAATTTTTTTTTTAAAGTACACATTCACCAAATGTTCTGAACACCTCTTATACATATAGGAGACATACGGGTATTATTTTTTTTCTTAAATTTCCTTCATTTTAGCAGACATTTCTGAGAGGTTGATCTACATGTGGCTGATAATGAGTCTTAGTTCATTAGAAGTATGAGTTTTAGCTTTCACAGGTTTTCTTTAGAGGCATTTTAATGACACACTGGGAGCGATTCAACAATGCTAGCCAGAGATTATCTGTATCTTAATGATCCTAATCATAGTGAGGAACTTTAATCTTGGCGATATCAGTTCTCAAAAGTGGTCTTTGACATTTCTGTAGAACTATGTGTTGCCAGTGTGCTCTAAGACCCTGAGTTGGAAAGGATGATTGGAAAAGGGGCACCACAGTGAAAGAATTTTATGAAAATTTCAGATGCCAAAGTAATATAATCCTTCCTGGAGTTCGGGGAAAATAACTGTGAGTTTTGATTTGATTTTCTAAAACATAAATTTGTCTCCTTTGGAGTTGAAATCACTCCTCTGTCATCTTTATTTTTAAAGATCAATGCTGTGGAAATCTAGGGACTATAAAAGCTTCGGAGGTCATTTCAATTTTTCCTTCAATCTTGTGTATCTTCTATTTTATCCTCTCTAAATGGTGAAGTGATTAGGTTCTTGTGATACTTTTCCTTTTTGAGTTTCTATATACATTAACTTTATTTTCCTTATTCTGTTACTAGCTAAACAACATCCTTGTAGATGGTGAGCTATTCCTTGAAAGTGGTTTGCTTTATGTTTATTTCTGCTTTCTTTTCTCTGGTGCAGTCTAGTGCTCCGCCACAGGGGTTTTGATGTCTTCAGCTCTTTGTTGGGTAGCGGGTTTGCCATCCCTGGGTCGTCCCTTGAGCTCTCTGTTCTCCGAATTCTTGGTTGCACCTTTCTTCCTGTGGTGCCCTTTGGCGGACCACATTGTGGGTGCTTTTGGGCAGCTAGTTGTTTTCTAGGCTCCAGTTTCCTACCACACTCTGGTTTTCATTCTAATTCATGGAGTCATGGAACAAATGCAGGGTGTTTATTCTCATGCAGAATATTTCTGACACCATTCCTTTTGTGTTAATTTTCTTGACTTTACCTCTTCAGTTAATGTTTAACTCCTTCAAAATTAATTCCCTAAAGGTTAAGCCTCAACAAAGCTTTGATATGGATGTTATATTTTTTTAAAAAAGCAAAACATTGCCTTATACTTGTATTTTCGTGGTTACCTTGTGTAATCACAAATTCACACATTTTTTTTTTCTCTGAGTGGACCATGTATAAAGAGTTTGGCATATTATCTTTTGTTATCTTGATGTATATTTGCAGAAAAGAACGCCATTGAGAAATGACAAAGGGACATGTTTTTTTCTTTTTTTATGTTAGGAATTCTCTACAGAGAATTCTTTCTGTTTCCAATTGAGGCAAAGGTTTTCTTACTAGAGGAATTATTTCCTAAGTAAGCTTAGAGACAAAGAAGTCTTACAAATTGCAAATCATTCTCCATGGGCCTAGGCTAGTTTTGAAAGAACCTCTTCTCAAGGGGTGTGAACTTTGTCATTCTTTCCTTTAGAATTCTAAAGAGTAGGTGTCATGCTTAGATTTGTTAGCAGCTTTTGTATCATAGTTTTAGAAATGGGGGTAAAGGATAAAACCTCAGATCCTTGCAAATTTTCACACGGAAACCTGTTGGGGAAAAACGAATGTTCCAGCTCAACTTACCCAGTCTACATACCTAGAGACAAGCCTGTGCACTCAGACACGTGTTACCCTGGCTATGTTTGGGAAACATTACCTCCATTACTGGCAGCATAGTTTAGCCTGCATTGCTGTGAATCATGATCAGTTTATTTTCTGGAAGGTGCTGATACCAATCAGGTTTTAGTAACTTTAGTAATCCAAGAATGGGCCATTGAATCTCCTGAAAGATACAAGAACTACACTATCCTGTCACGTGTCTCTAAGTACAGAAATCCCCTTTGACAGAGGGTGCTGCATCTGAGGTCCTCCCTCTGCCATTTGGGCTCTGTATAGGGAGGAGAAACTGTAAGGAGTTCTTTTTTTATAGTTGAAACTTTTTTTAAAATTAATTTTATTGAGAAACAAATGGTAATGAGACAGTTTCAAAACAGGTTAGTAGGACAGTTACAATAATACATTGCATATTGTTGTCTTTGTAGTAATTCATAGTACAATATGCAGACTGAGTAGGTCTTAAAAGCCCATGCCTGTAACTTCAACTCTACCAGGTAATGACAAGTAGAGATGGGGGCATTGTTGATTATTATTGGTGTCAGACTGGAGGACTGGATTTCCCTTCTGCAAGTGAAGAGAAGAAATCTATTTGTTGGATGCTTGTGCCTTGTCAAGGGCTTTCAGGAAAACAAAAATGGGTGGGTATGTGATGAGGATCCACAGAAGCCAGCCCAAATGTTGATTCACAAAGAGCCAGGGTTCCACAGCACCTCTTCTCAGGAGCCCTGGGATGGGAGATTTGCCAGATTCGGGGTTTCTCAAAGCTGGCCATGGAGCTCCATAAAAAGCTGACTTAAAATGAGCTCCAGAAGAGGGGTAACTGAAATGCAAAGTGAATGTGCAAATTTTAAAAATTACTGTTAAAGACACATTGTCATGAATGTCCCTTAAAATATTCCCGCTCACTTTGAACACACTGACCCCATTTTTCTCGCCACTTTGTAAAACAGTTCTAGAATGTTCCTCTTCTGTGAGTGTGCATCACGAGGTGTGATAACAGCAGGGCAGATGCTGCTGCCGAGTGACATCCATCAGAGAGGCAGGTCTCATGGTAACATGACACTGTGTCTTCATCTGCCTCGCTTTCCAGAGCTGGTACTCTGTGACTACTGCCTCTTCCCCAGAGTCAAAGTGACTGTGAGAGGCAGAGGCAATGTGTTATGTGTCTTTTACTGCAATCATTTTAAAAAATTTAAACCTGTATTTTATTTATTTATTTTTTATCTTTTTGAGGCAGGGCTTCACTATGCAATTCAAGCTGACCTTGAGCTCACCTTGTATCCCAGACTAGTCTTGAACTCACAGCAATCCCCTGCCTCAGCCTCCTGAGTTCAGGAATTACAGGCATGGGTCTCCATGCCTGGCTTAACTTATTTTGTCGTACCGCATGCACGGAAACTGCCTGGAGCTGAGCCAGGACACGGCCTGAACTCTACCTGGTTTCACTGTGGGGACTCCAAGGCTGATCAGGAACAGGGTGGCATTGACTGTCACATGCCTTGTATTTGATGACACACACACCATCAGCGAGCAGACACAGAGCATCATAGCTGCTGAATAGCTGAGCAAATGTCTTAACAGTCTAGTAAAAGGGCTTAAAAGTAGGCCAAGAAGAGCTTAGAGGAGCTGACCATGCACTGCTGTTTAACCTGAAAGCAGAGCAAGGAAAGAAAACAAAATTGCAGAGACATCAATAGGATTTCTTCCATCCTTTCAAACTTTTGAAGTGTCTTAGCGAACGTAGTCTTCCATTTTCTTATTTTTATGAAGCAGGGTAAGCACCATTCTCCTGCATCAAGCTAGACAGTGTCTTTCTTTGGGTCACTTACGTACGACCAGCACAATCTTCCCTTCGAGTGAGCTCTGCCCTTCACACCTTACTTCTAGCTCATGATCTTCTCTTTTAACTCCAAAGAAAAGAAACAATGGGGAGTGTACAGTAATAAAAAGAAATTGCAAGCACTGCACCACTTCCTGTAAAGGACTGGTTATTCCTCAGGGGAAGGTGCACTTTGCCTTCAATTTGTCTACAACCTGCTCAGAGTGACTAGTCCTGCTACTCAGATTATTAAGAGTATTCCAGGGCCAGTGAAATAGTTCAGTAGACTAAAGTGCCTTAGACAAGCTCAGGCAAGTGCAGGGACAACGGTTCAATCCCCTGCACACACACCACATCAGCTCCACCCCGAGGCATGCTGAGCCGGCCAGAGTCTGGGTGTAGTCATACACACCTGTAATTCCAGTGTTGGGGAGGCTGAAAAGAGGAGGATCCCCACAAGTCTGAGCTATGTTGTGAGATACTATAACAACCAAATACATTAAAAAAATTAATCCACAGTGGAAGAGCAGCCTTCTTCAGAGAGGTGTTGTCTCTTGTGTGCTGATCTTTCTCCTGTGAACTTGTTATTCTCTCATTATTTCTGGGACTTATTTTGCATGTTTTTAAAAGATTTTCTATACAGAGAATCATAACAACTGTGAATGAAGATAGCTTTTTAATGTGTGTACCTTTTATTTCTCTTTCCTGTCTTTTTATATTGATTAGGTCTTCTGGTATGACATTTTGTGGAAATGTTGAAAAGTGACATCTATCTAGTTGTTTATTTATTTATTTAAGTATTTAGTACAGGGTCTACAGGATCTCACTACACAGATTGGACTCATAGTGATCCTACTATTTTCAGCCTCCCAAGCGCAGGGATTACAGGCGGGCACCACAACGCCCAGTCTCAGTTACCATCTCAGCGCTCCCCGAGGGTGGGGCTGGCAATGCACTCTGGGGATCAAACCCCAGTCCCTGCGTCTGCCTAAGCAGGTTTTTTAGTCTGCTGAGCTACCTGGCTGGCCCCAGTTGCTTATTATTATATATTATATTACCCACTGCTTTTTTGGAGATGGTTTTAAGTCCAGTTAAGACAATTCCAAATAAGTTTTAATGTGCTGAGATTTGTCATTAGAGCTGTAAGTTGAATTTTGTCAAATGCTTTTTCTGCATGAATTGTTATGATTACATGATTTTTTCTTTTGCCCGTTAAGTTGGTGTATTTAAAACATTCATTTTTTGTCTTGAACAATGCGCAAACCTGGAATCTTTCCCATATGGTTGTGATATATAGTTTATACTTTGCTGGATTTTATTATTTCATTGTAGACTTTTAAATCTATGCTCATAAAAGACATTGGTCTGTGGTGTCCTTCTTATAGTGTGTTCGTCTGGTTCTGATACAAAGGCAGTACTGGTGTCCTAGAATGAGTTAAGAGTTCTCTCTACTTTGATCTTCTGCAAGGAATTATAGACAGTTGGTATTATTCCTTCCTTAAATATCTGGCAGAATTTATCTGAGCCAGATACTTTCTTTGTTGGAGTTATTAATTCTTGATGTGATTCCTTTAAATGACAAAGCCTTACTCAAATTATTTTCTTTTGCATGAATTTTGATAACTTGCATTTTTCAAGGAATTGGTACATTTCATCCAGTGTATCAAATCCATGACTGTGGTATTCTTTCATTAATTTTCATGTCCTGAAAACATGGTCATTCTTTGACTTTTTTTTTTTTTTTGGCAGAACCGGGGATTGAACTCAGGCCCTTGCGCTTGCCAGGGAAGCGCTTATTCCACTGAGCCATCTCCCCAGCCCTCATTCTTTTCATTTTTGACATTGATAATTTATTTTGTCTCTCTCTTTCCCTCCCCTTCTCTTAGTGTTTAGCACAATGAGAGGGTTACCAGTTTATTTTTTCAATTAGCCAATCTCTGATTTTGTTTCTTTCTACTGTGTCATTGATAAGAAAAATCAGGGTGAAAAGCCCGAGGAACGGGTTGAGAGAACAGTGCTTGTTTCGCTGCTGTTCACTAGCCGAGCAGCGCACGCATGTCACAGCAAACTACTGATTATAAGGCAGCGACATCTTAGTTCCTTTTAAATATTATTTCAGCTTTTATTGTGCTCTCCATTTGTACTTTGGCTTGCTCATAGAAGAGAAGCCGTGTGACAGTTACATTTGTGTTTCTGATTTATTTCACTTAATTGTATGGTCTTAAGAAGTGAGACAGGTCTTTTGCAGAAGGAAAGATACAAGAAGATGGGACAGATGGACATGGGAAGGGGATAAAAATTAAGAGCTACACCTTCAGGTGAGTATCTTTACTAGTTCTTACAATGAACATAATCACCAAGTACTGCAAATGTGTACCAATAATATAAATAAATGTAATTCTAGACAAGTTTCAATGTAAGTGACCTTTAATTTGGAGATAACAGGGAGTGTTCTATTTACCCAAACAGCTCTGTAACTATTTAAATTTCCTAAGTTTTGTCTGGGGGAAGGAAGGGTTATCTACACATTAATGATGTTCAAACTGCAGTTTATGTAAGAATACTGTCAAAACTGTTTGCAGCTCCGAATCTCAGGTCCCACTAGTATTCAAGGTGGTGAACCTGTAAAGGGGATGAAACATTTCTTAATTGTTCGAGCATTCTAGCGGAGTGTAGTGCACTGGCCCATTGATCTGTCACTGGCAGCATTGCCATTCAGCATGGAGCTGAGCCTGCCTCCAAGGAGCACCTATCCTGACCCCTGTGTACAGGATCTATGGAAGCAGATGCTGGGTTGATCTGTCCCAGCGCTAGAAACAACCCACAACTGTTCTTTCTCATACAATGATACAATAAATTGCTGATGATTGTCCAATTGATCATGGACTTATTAGCCAACTGAATTTAGTATATATTTTGACAACTACCAAGATCTAAGTAACAAATGTGTGTAATTATTTCAGAGAGAATCATGAACATGTGACAGGCGGGATGTTTCATCCATAGGATTAGAGACTGAGGTCACTCCCATCTGCTTCCAAATCTATGAGACATGCAAAACTATATGATTGCAACTACGTATTCTGGGTGTAGATGATTAAGTGTCGGTTCCCTCATTAATTAATGGAGAAAAGAAGATCTCCCCCCCGCCATGTGCTTTCTATTTGCACGGGCATCACGACTTTGCTATTTGGAAGTGCAGCGGAGATGTCAGGATTCACAGAACAATGCAGCAAGGCAAGGGTGCCCATGGACCACATGGATATGTGTCTCTGCATTCTCAGTCTAAGCCTAAATGACCGTCACCCTCCGGCATTGCCAAGGCTCTGATTTGCTTTCTCCCTTTTGCTCAATTTTGTGTTCTGTTTTTCCATCTTGTTGAAATGGATGTTTCCTCCAGTGGAGGCAACAATAATCGGAGATTTAGTTCTATTACCTAGGGTTTGTTGATATTTTTAGAGAGATAAGAATGATCTATTCACTGTTGGGCTTCTTCTTTTAGTCTTGTTTGTTTCTCCATTTTAAGATCTAGTCAATTCAGAATTCCTGGGCATTTGAAGAGTTCTTCACAATGACCACAGAGTTGTGTCTCTGTATTTACTTTTGACCCAGCTGTTTAAACTTGAAGCTGTAAATTCTCTCTCTGTGTAACATGTGTCTGTGTGTAACTGAGAAAGACTTTGACCTCCAACTGTGTGTATGATTGTACCCAATCTGTGTGTGTATGTGTGTGTGTGGGGGGGTATTGATAACTTAGACTGTTACATCACTTAAAGAGCTCTGCTCTAATTGTTTAGAGAGATGAATGCAGACATACATAATTGAACATGCTTACACATCTCCCAAAGCAGTGAAGCTGAACTTCATATAAATTTGTAAAGAGAACAGTTCTTCCAGACTCCTAAAACTATACAGACTTTGTGGCCAAAGTTAATAACTAAGTCTAAACAGAAGCCATACATTAAGTCAAAATTTCAGCTGTTTAGTCTTGATGGGTCTATTCCTTTGGCCCAAGGTCTAATGTCTTCCTTTACAAGATGAAAGGTGACTGTTTACCTTGTGTAAAATCTACCTCAGTTACAGAGAACATATGCTTATGGGAACAATGTTTTGTGCATTATATTGACTTTATTGTGTCCTTGATTGTTTAAAAAATCCACACCCCCACATCTTCTCAAGTATGAAAGTTTCTTTATAAGCATGTTTCTTTTATTCAGATCATTTTCTTTGTCTTTTAAATTTTTAAAAAGAGAATAAAAAATAGTAAAAGAGAAAGCCATTGGAAATGATACAAAATTTCACTAAACAAATTCATAGGAATTCAACAGTGGTTGTTATGCTGCATATTGTTGACTTCAAATTAGTTGTTCAGATTATCAGATATAAGCATGCAAAATTGGGTTTAAAAAAGGTGTAAAATTTAAAAGGGAGAGAAAAAATTTAAGTCTTAACTGCACCTTTCAGTAGACCAGCAGAGAACAGCGATACAATGACCCAAGCAATACTGTTTATATATATATATATTTTTCTCTCCTTCTTTCTTTCTTTTCTCCTTTCCTTCATCCCAGTTGCTGCTTCCCTTTGAACAATTTCTTTCCCTTTCACAGTATCTATTGTACCTTTCAGATTTCATTTTTTTCATGTGCTAGGAAGACAGAGTGTTACTTTTTATGTTGATTTCTAGATATTTTGTTGCAACCTTGATTAAATAGCTAATAATGTACTTGACTCTCAGGTCACTGTGATCCAAGCAAAAGTACATCTCCTCTGCTGACTCTTTTGACTTTGCCTTATGAAAATTGAGTGCTATATTTGGAAAAAAGAACAAACAAAATGTCAGGATATCTTTTCTACCTAAAACTGTCTCTGAGAATTCTCAAAGGCCCCAGAGCAATCACGAAGATTTATATTTTACTGTATGAAAAGATGAGTACTAGAAATAATTAAATTTGTTTAGCGCTATATGTATTTCTTAAATTAGCTCAATGGTATCACAAGAGCTATATGGGGAGACTTGTCAAATTAAAAGAGATACTTCACCCTCTCTTGAGTTTGTTGAGGCACAATGTTACAATGTTGAGGCACAATGTTAGGAGTATAAACTTATCAGAAAATATATACCTTATGAGAAGACCCTGGGGAGGTACTTTACTCTTCAAGGAATCATCGATCAAACCCATATGAAATAATTATGTACTATACTCTAAAGTGAAATTTATACTCCTACCTCCTGATATGATGGCAATAAATTAACCACAACCATTAAGTCTCTGTCATCTACACATCATTTCTGTTTTACTCTGATGATTCTTTGAAGGGTCATAGCCAGGCACAGACAGACATTTAGCCTTTAGTCCTTTTTTTTTTTTTTTTGAGGAACCAGGGATTGAACTCAGGCCCTTGCGCTTGCCAGGGAAGCGCTTATTCCACTGAGCCATCTCCCCAGCCCCAATAGCCTTTAGTCTTTGATCACATAAGAAGAACCCTAGCAGTTGCTTTGAGCCACTAATGTTCTCAGGCAAGGACTGCCAGGCGCAGGCTGTGACCTGACACCACGTACCTATGATCAAGCTGTTCCACACTCTTCTTCCTCTGGAAGGAGGTGGCTTCATGAGCAAGCTGGTGACTCACCAGCCATCAGAAAAAGAGCCTGAATGTACCAGGGAGGAAGCGTTGCCATGATTCTGTGCTTTGTATCCAATCGTTTTCTTAACAGTCCACCTTTCATGCATATATTAGGAAGCCCTTTCTTTTCTTTTCTTTTCTGAATTGTCTTTAACACTTAGTAAAGAAGGTTTCTACTTTTATAAAAAGACATGAAACATTATTTAATTATATCTGATTGTTACTGGTCTTCAGGAATTCATCAACTCCTACTAGATTTATTTTTTTTCTAATGGCTATATACCTTTATATAGGCTGAATGCAATTCTGCCCGCCTTTTAACCCCAAAACAGTCATATATGAAAATAATTTTTATTAATTGGAATGTTAAGCTGTTTGTAATGAAGGGTGAATTCTTAGGCTAATCTAGCTTAGGGTCCTAACCTAAGAGAAGAGCAAGAAAGGTCATTTCTAGCCAGACAAAAACATTAAGAGTTATGAGGGATTACGGGATAGGAATAATTTATTTAAATTTATTGGTAGTACAAGTGAAACCTGGTGGGAAGACTTTGGATCTAGTTTCCTAGCCACTGAAAATGATGGAGGCTTTAAGTACAAAGTCCAAGCTCCTTAGGAAAACTTACAAAGAGAAGTCAAAGGCCATGAGGCTCAATCCTGCATGGTTCTCAATTTGCAAAGCAAATATGGGGTTAATGAACACTCTTGTAGCATACAGGGAAATAAACAGGCAAAACCTAATGAGGCAAACAGTTTTGAGATAAAGCATAGTATGACATGGTATTGTATGATCACCAAGGTAAGCTTCTTGGGAAAGACTTGAAAAGACTTTGAAATGGAGAAAGATCGCGCATTGACTGTTGACTGGAATTCTGGGGACAGTAACAGATGCTCCAGGGGTGTCTAATTCTATAGGGACCTGCTCCTCTGGATGTCTTAGACTACATCATAACTCTGTAAATCCTAAAATACTTGTAGCAATAAGAAAGTCTCTTATTAATAGAGATGAAAATCAACCTGTTTAACAAAGATGCGGTAGATTTCTCTTCTACAGGAAAAGTGGCCCAGGTACCGCACCTGACAAAGGCTTTGTTTGGGGCTTGGTTTTTCATCTATATGCAAATTCACCTTAACATATGATCTCTGTATATTTGTTCTTCAAATTCTTCTTGGAACAAATGAAAAATGTTTATTTTACACTTGTATAGCAGTTATGCTTTTGTAAATTTGAAAATGATCCTTTTGAAAAATCACCTAAAAGTAAACCAAGCCTACAGATAAAGGGCAGGGTTGTCCTGCAACTCGGAGGTTAGACCAGAAAAGCCTGGTGCTCACACCACAGGAAATTTGCTCAGGTTCTCATTCATCCAGCACCAAGCTGCTTCCTGTGCCTGCCTGCTGCCAAGCCCATACTCAGGGTCATCTCCACAGTTATGCTTCCAGGTCACGTGAGATTGAAGTGGTGCTCTGCAAACTATGGAATTAATCTACAGACCAACCCTATATCTGGTCAATTATAATGATAATAATAATAATAATAATAACAATAATAAATTGAACCTGAGCAGATACCATAGGAAGATCATACTTTAAAAAAAATCTAATAATATGGCTTTACTTTTTATTATTATTATTATTTTTTTTCGGAACTGGGGATTGAACTCAGGCCCTTGCGCTTGCCCTTTTATACTTTTCTGCTGGATGGTTAAGGCCAAGATAATGCAAGACCTATATAACAAGAAATGTAATTTTTGTATCTGACAAGGTCAGTCAAATCCCCTCAGGATTTACCCTGAAATCTAGTACTGCAGTTTGTACATCCTTGGTCAGCATCAGCCATGTGGGCGAGTTATGGCCATTGCTTGACCAATTTGCTCTCTGAGCTGTAAAAGGCTCAAGTCAACAACTTCTGACATTGCCAGTCCTATGAATAACCCACTACAATTATGGACTCCTGAACTGTATTGGACTTTTTAGCTAAATTCATTCCCCTACAATATTTAAATGGCAATGGAATATCCATCTCTGACAAAACTAAACAAAAAAAGGGGATACAAATGAAGGACTATTTTGTATCTGTTGATACAAAATATTTAGGATAGATACACAGCTACTTTCTCTTAACTAAATGAGAAGACAGACTTGTACTAATAGTGTTCGGATAGGATATCATGTCTGCATCTTATACTATGAATAACCACTACGAAGACAGCAATATGCAATGTATTGATTATTGAAACTGTCCTACTAACCTGTTTTGAAACGGTCTCATTGCTATTTGTTTGTCAATAAAATTAATTTAAAAAATCTAGATGATACACTGGCTAGGAATCACCAAGTGGGACATCTTTATTGACGTGCAAAATGAAGGATTGTTAAATGAGAGGCCTAGTCTACAACAGCAGAGCACCAATGCCCAGTGACAGCTGGGGACAAGAAGTAGAGGGTCACCCAGGTGCATAGATGTCAAGTGTGGGGTGGAGTGAGGAGTATTGGTAGCAAAGGCACATGACCCACTTAGGTCTGGTTGTATGTTATGTTTCATTTTACTGATGAGGCATGCGATTGGTTGGATGGGCTGACCTCGCCGGTTGCGCCACGCTATCCCACTTCCACCTGCAGAGTTATGCGAAGGAGCGCCCTATGTGTGTATTCAACAGCAAGGGTACAGACCTCTCATGTACAATCCCACTGTCGTCAAGGTTGGCAGATCAGGGACACAGTCCCACCTGCTGCTGAGCATTTTCACATTCATCTTCTCCCTGAAGCCCAAATATACAAATCAGGCCCACCCCAAGTCCATTCTGTAAGTTTGAAGGAGAGAGCTCTTAACTAATACAAAACTTTAGAGCCTCCCAAACTCTGATGTATGTCTATCAGCATTGATTGTGATTTTCACTAACTATGAATTGTGCTCCTTCCCCCTTGTTTCTGGGAGGAGACGACCAGCCAATACATTCCACATCTGATGTTTTCCCATATTGGTTTCTATATTCAAACTAAAGTGGAAGAAGTTGGACTTTGTAGGATTATCTACAGTGTGCTTCCAAATATTTAATGCACAATTAGCCCAGGACTGAATTCAAATGCAAGTTAAATTGAACCTATGTTTAATTAAAGCAAGTGGACAGTGACGCCAAGAGCTAGTGGTTTAGAGACCTTAGAACATTTAAATTGGAATGCTGGGATCATTTAGAGTTGCTCATAATCATTTTCAAATTTATTCTTTGAACAGGAGCTTGTGAAGGACAATCAATAGCTACTTCAGTGGTTATTTTAGGATTTTGGTACAAAGTTGAGCAGTTTAACTAACGGGCATCCTCTAACTTCATGTGGAGGGAAACATTTTCTATTTCTTTTTTAGAGAAATACTGAAAGTAAGGTAGAAATGTGAAAGGCAAAGCAAGACCATTATTCCTGAGAACAGGTAATCTTTAACAGAAGTTATTATGACCATCAACAAATGACATCTTTAAAAATAAGGAAAAATAAGATTCAGATTGAAGGTTGTGCACCTCACTGATTGCCAGATATCCGCTAAGTCTTTGTGCTAAAGATGGTGTCATTGATTTGTGAGAGTTTGTAGAGTGCCCTCATTGAGGAGAATAAAATGATCAGAAATGACAGAGGTACATCTGTGAATGTTTTCCAATCCTGAAGTTCTTTTTGGGATTAAGAACTTGAAGGACCTTTACAACCTTTAAGGTATATGTGTGTGTGCATGTGTGTGTGTGTGTGTGTGTGTGTGTGTGTGTATGAGAGAGAGAGAGAGAGAGAGAGAGAGAGAGAGCCTCTGAATCTTTTCCATTACAAAACCCCACATACACGTACTCAGATGTATCTCCTGGTTTGCACAGCTGTAGCAGATCTCATTAACGCTGTCTCCACACCGCTGGTTTAGAACCTTCAACCCTATGGCTTCCGTTTACACAGAAGTCACTGTGTAAACTCAGCTGCTCCTGGGTATGCATGCTGGTGTCCCCTGGCCTCTGTGCTGTCTCACTTTGCACACCTGGGAAATTCTGGACAGATTAGGATTAGGAATTATGTATGTCTCTTCTGCCTGGTTGTTTTCAATCAATCCCCAGACAAAGTATTTAAAGATAACATTGTACTTCTGCCCCTCTGTGACAGTTACATAATGGCTTGTTGAGAATTACTCCAGCGTGTGCGTGTGGGGACACAGCCAATCAATACAGCTGGGGTCAGGACTTGCCCTGCTGTTTATTCTCCAAGAGAGCCAGCAGCTAATCGACTCTAACCTGAGAGGACGCAGCTATCTCCATCTGATTGCCAATTTGGGGGTTAATTTGGCAATTTTGTATGTGATCATGTATTGCTTTCTGAAAAGGTCTGGCTATCTGTGATTATACTGAAGAGGAACCAAGATGAGTATGTGCTGCTTGGAATGATGAAAGTGGCACAGTGACCCGTCTCCACAATCACCAAGTAAATCACACTGCTTCTGTGACTGGGCCTCGGGGACAGCCTCCCGGGGGCTGCCAGTATCTGACTGGCCTTTCTCCTGGCTAACCAGGGAAGGAGATTCCAGTCCTGTTGGAATTAAGCAGGGTGCACACCTAATTGTGGTCAATGATTTCATGTGGGAGGGAGGTGGACCACTTCCAGGGACAAGCATTTAAAATAGAGTTCATGCAAAAGAAAAGGGGCCAGGCTGAGTTTGAAGTTTACAAAGGTGTGAGTAAGTTGGGTCTTAAGAAACCATCAAGAATGGCAGTACCTTTGGGTTTCATAAGAGTGGACAGTAATGACAGCAGCATTCATCCAGAAAGGAGAGGGAAGGGAGCAGCTGCAAAAATGCAGAGAGAGAGAGAGAGAGAGAGAGAGAGAGAGAGAGAGAGAGAGAGAGAGAGAGAGAAAAGGCGTGATCTCTATACCTCCAACTTCACACAGCCCCTTCCAATCTTCTTTCTACCTCTTGCTGATCTTCATTTGAGAGATACAGTCTGGCCACCATGTCCCCGTAGGCAGTGAGTGGAGAATTAACAGCCAAATCTACTGAGCATCTGTCCTTAGCTCTCCACAGGTACACCACGTGGCCAAATCCAGGAGGGGCCGGGGGACAAGAGAGTGCGTGTGTGTCCCCCCAGCAGCTTCCTGGAGAAAGCAGGCTGGAACAGAGCCCTCTGGAGGGTTCCAAGCAATGTGCAGCCCCGGGAGCCTCGCTGCGTGGCTGCTTCAGATGCCTGGGGTGCACTAGGGGACACAAGGTTCAGGACACTCTGAACACTAAGCCAGGACACCTGGCTGAAAGCTTTCCTGGGCCCATGAACAACTTTATGTGAGTAAGAACGCAGCATGAACCCGTTGAGATTTTGCTGTTGTGCATGCCTGCAAGACAACTTGTCTGGATCCTCACTTGGTGTGGAGTGGGGTGGGTATAGAAAGAATAATTCCTTCAGCAACTAGATGGAGGATGAAAACCTTCTCCTTCTTTCCCTGTGCATTTGTCGCGTTTCCCCAGCCCATAGTCAGCTTCTTTATTTTATCCCTAGTCTCAGACTCCCATATGTCACCCACCCACCTTCCCATTCCTTTGGAATCTTTTCAGTGTCTGGAGATTTAATGCCTAAAATGTGCATATGACATATGTGATCAATAATTCAAATTTTGTCTAGGATCAGCCACAGGGCTCTGCCATGGCCAGTTTTTCAGAGTTATTGATCATGCTTTTATCCACTTAACCTCTATCCTTTCTTGGATGCTGTCCTCAGCATTTAGTATCTCCACTCCCAGGACGGTTACAGCGCTGGCTAGTGTTCAGCGTTAACGTCGCGTTCTACAGGGCCAGCTCGGGCCTGATCGGTGGGAGGGCCCAGCCACAGCTTGCCCAGGTGAGGAGAGTCTTCTCCAGCCGGTCCGTTCTTCCTACATTTCCATTCCGGTCTTTGGAGCTAAATTCTATATTTAAAAGACTTGTTCCTGCATCTGTTGTACCACAATCTATTGAACTCAGAAAAGAGGGAGAAAAACAGCCTGTGATAAAGGAGGAAAGAAAACTACCAGCGCAATAGTTTCCGGTTTCCTTCTTTTTTGTTTTTTTT
>NW_004524584.1:27060072-27077734 GCF_000260255.1 Octodon degus | reverse complement strand
CCCCCCCCCCCCCCGTTTCCTTCTTAATGGAGAGCAGGGATTGAGAAATCAACCCTGCAGCGGGGCAGGCTGGGCGCAGAGCAGCATTTCCAGCTCGAGAGCCTCTCAGTGGGAGGTTTTTGAAAGAGTAGAAGGGGGTGGAGATGCTTTCTGTGTATTATCAATGTAATATTCCTTAATGCTGAGCATCAGATAAAATCCTAATCACTTTGAGAATTACTTTAAACCACTGGATTATGGTTTTGTTGATTGAAACCTGTACTGAGATGGTGCCACTTGAGAATCTTGCATTTATTTGAATTAAAGCTGTAGTTTAAATGCTAAAATGCCTTTCTTTTCAAAATTAGATATTCCAATAGTTTATCTCCTACTCAACAGAAGAATAAGTCAGAAAATGGTGACTTGTTCCATTTTCTTGTGTCAAACTTAAAACTCACTTGTAAGCACTGTGCCTCGGTTTCCTGCCTGCCCTAGGGACAGTGAAGAGCGCCTTCTCTGAGCCCAAGCCCAGCTTCTGGGTCTGTGCCAACTCAGGTCACATCTTTGGGGATCTCGTGAAAACAGTTGTCTCCCTGCTGACTGGAATCCTCAGCCTCCCACTGAACACTTCTAAAAGGTTTTTTTTTTTTAAATTTAGAACAGCGTCTTGCTATAAAGCTCAGACTCATAGTGATCCTCCTGTTTCAGCCTCCACAGTGCTAGGATTACAGAGGTACTCCACCATGCCCGGTTTCATTCGCTGGCTACACGTGCCTGGCACAGCATGTGGTACTGGGGATTGAACCCGGGTCCTTCCACCTGCCTAGGCAGGTGCTTAGACTGCTGAGCTATTTTCAGGACCACAAAGTTGTATTGCTACGGTGATAACATTCACTGTGCCCCTGAGCTGCATTCACAGCCCCTGCATTCCTTTTGTGCTTCTTTTCCCTCACCTAACTCTCTGCTTCCTCCATCTCCTGGTCCTCTTTTCTTTTGCACAACATCTATGTACCCTCTTTCTCTTATGTATCTTGTATTTTGCTCTTGAATTTATTGATGCTTTGAGTTTCTCATATAAAAAAAAGCATGTGACATTTAAGGTTGAGTGTGGCTTATTTCACTTGACATTATAGTCTTGAAGTGCAAAAAATATAATTCTGTGCCATCTCATGTCTTGTTTGTCTTTCTTTGGCCGAATTTCTTGAAGTCCCATTTGTTTTGCAGGTTCCTTCCCTTGTACACTTACACTCACCTTTCAGGCTGATCTCTGCCCCCACTATGCTTCTAAGATATTCCCCTTCAGGTCATCAGCGCTGCAAAATCATAATACCCAGCACCTATTAGCCATCTTCCTTGGACTTCCAGCCCCCTGGGGCCACTGCCGCCGTGGAATCCTCTGTTAGCTGCCAGCACACCTAGTCCTGGTTTGCTTCCTCTCTGGCCATGAACTCAGCCTCCTGCATAGGTTTCTCTTCCATCCTTTCCCTTCAAAATGATGCTTGTCAGAGGTTTTAACTCAGAGTCCTAAATCTACACCTTTACCTTGGCTGCTGTCATACCCAACACGCCATTTGCATTCATATATTCATGACTCCCAACCCTTCTTCTAACAGTCTTTCCCTTGATCTCCATACTAATACATCCAATGATTTATTACTAGACCCTACAATGACTTATCTTATCTGCCTTGTTGAATACTTGTCCAAGTCAGGACTCATTACTCTCTTTTAATCAAAAGACTGTAATTCCCATTAATGGGATCTCAGAGCCATCACTGGACTTTACCCATCTCCTTCAGTCCCCACTGCACTGTCCAAGGTGGGAGCACTGTAAATGTCTCTTGCTGAGGTACAGGCAATAATTTCTGGCCCGGCCCTGCTACCACCTTTCCTAACCCATCTGTTCTCTGCATCGTAACTGTAGCGAGTTTCTTCAAGCACAAATGCCACTGTGTTAACACTCGGTGATGTTTTAAACCTAATTAGATGAAGTTTCAACCTTTCAGTGCTCCAGCCTCATCTCACAATCAGAAATCTGTATTTCAGCCTTGAGTGGGTGGATTCGTTCTTGGTCTAGTGTGGGTAGGGACCACCAACACTTTCTAAAGCTTCATCACAACAGTGTACAACTATTCCAAAGGCCTAATAATTGAGTCAAAAATAGAGAACGTAGACAAGATGTACTTTGTGGATTTTAGGACTGGGGAAAGTGAGTGATTTGTACTTTGTTCTGCCTGTAACCCAACAGGACCACTTCCAGGGATTAGGATGTGGATGTTTGGGTGGGAGCTGTTATTCTGTTTGTCAGAGCTGTGTAAAAATCAGACAAAATTCTCTTCCCTTATTGATCTGATAACCTAGTCATATGATGTAAGACTTGGCACCCCTTTATATTTTTTTATATGTCTATTTCCATTACTATATCTTTGCAGTATATAATGATAATGCTGACATCCATCATGGGAAACACCTCCTTCCCCTCTCCTCTCTTCCCCCTTTCCTCCTCTTTTGGTTCCCTTTCTAGTTACAAAAGCTCCTGGGTATACATCTGTACTTAGTGAATACTTTGCTAAGAAGGTATTTCTTGCACCCATTACCAACTTTTCATGAGGACAATATCATATTTTTAGCACAAGACCCCTCCTGATTTGGAGTATGTTCTCACACTGCTGAAAGAAATAACTGGGTTTCATCAAATATTTTTCCATTCCCAACTTATTTTTTTACAGAAATTGACAGGCCTGCCTACTCAATATAGTAAATTTTCCTTCCATATTTGAGAAGGGTCTATGATCTCTCCGATCAATACGAAACCCTGAGAAGCAGAGGGTTATGAAGGATGGCAAATCCAAAGGCGTAGCTGGCATAAACGAGAGAGAATGGTAACCCTAGCTTGCAGAGACTCAGGGGTGTCCTAGTGGGTGCTTGTGTGAGCTCAAAGGCAGGGGAGAACAGTGTGGCCTGAGTTGGTCTTGGGCATCGAGGAAGGGAGGTGGTGGCTCTAGTGAGGGAGACAAGAAGCTTGGGGTCAGTACGCTGCTGAAACACTCTTGCCAAGAAGTCAAGCACGTGGAGCCCAGGAGGAAAAGTGACACAAATATAGATGCATTTCATTGTAAACTGCATTATTTTAAAAATATTTTCTTTTGAAATTACATTCTATTTAGGAACACACAAAAATGCGATTGCATATCGTAAGGGTAAAAACGTGCCAACAGTGTAGTGTATTTTCCAATCAGCTCCAGAGCGAACATTTCCTCCCCATGTCCCTTGCCACATGCCTTCAGAACCAGCCCCTCAGAAACATCTTTCTACAGCTGCCTTGGAAGACAGTGAACTCAGTCTGGCTGAGGGATTTAAGATACACCGAAAGCTAGTGCCAGGTCCCTGTCGTATAGAGTTTGTTGCACTGCTCATGTACTGCGAAATATTCATATTTATGTGATTTTCTGTTGTGTAATCCACACTCATTTATATTTCCATGACTTACTGGTAATGACACTAATTATGCCATTGGCAGAAAAGCAGGAAGTGACAGTTACGATGATTTTGTCAACAGTGGGGCGTTTGACTGTAAACTGTTTCCATCAAGAAATCCTCCAAGTTAATTTATTTTGTTCCTTATTGCCAGTAGAAGAGAATAGCACCACTCGGAGACTGTGAAACTCAGAAATCTTTTGACTTTATTAGCATCTGGAGGGGAACCCTAAGCGAGAGGGAGGAGAAGAGCTGCCTCTGGCACCAATTAACAGCGAAGACCAAGGCAGAGGATAGAGTTAATCGGAACCTCATGGCAAGTACAAAGTCTCTCTGGGATTTTCTGGTTAGAGGAACCAGGAAAGAAAGGAGCTCTGGCATTTTTGCTGCCTTTCTTATATCGTCACACTCAGGTTGAGGCTTCTCATTGGTTCGTGGATGGATACTGCTCTTCCTAAGGATGTGGCCCCCTTCTTTCTTGCCCTTGAAGTTGACGCCCCCTGTGGGTCCCTGAGTCTCTTCTTCACCTAGGTCTCCTTCTCAAGGTCAGGTCCAATGTAGACATGTGTAATAGTTGCTTTACTTCTGCTCTTTCTATTACGGGCTTCCGGAAGGTAATGGTCTTCAGCTTCTCTTATGAACAACACTGAATTAGATGTAGCCAAGCCTCACTTTCCCAGGGCAACCTCCCTTTCTGGGTACTCATGACACCTCAGTTCTTCTTGCGGCCCATGTACCAGCCAGAAGAATGTCAGTGAAATGAAGTCCACTGATGGGAAGGGAGGAGACACCCACACACGTTCTCTTGTTAAGAAAAAAAACTGCTGCGCTTGCATTGCTCTTCACAGATATTTAATAAAATATAAAAATGAGAAAAAGTTGGCATTGGGAACAATTCAAAGATTAAAAAAAATTCAAATTGATGTATTTGCCCCACAGTAGCTTAGTGTTTCTTGTGTATTTCCATGTGGATGGAGAAGCGGGCGAAGTGACACCGGGGTGACCGAGATTAATGGGTGGAAATGGTGCAAGGAGCCTGCTTTGCTCTGGTGCTCAGGTGTGTTTTGCACGATGGCTCAGGAGCAGGGTTTCACATGCACATTTATTTTTATGGCTTCAAACTGAGGCAGAGGCCTCAATCTCAGCAGGGGAGCGCAGCAGGTGAGAGCTCTCCTGTGGTCTAATATTTGGAAGTGTGCGTTAGCAAAATATTGAGAGAGCAATGGGAAATCTACTGGAAATCTGGGTTGTGTTGCGATATGTTGTTTGCCAGGGGAGAAAGCAGTGTCCAGGATTCGATTCATGCTGCAGAGAAATCCTGCTGGAAGGATGGCGAGCTTAGGAAGCAGCGGAACTCCCAGAGCCAGGGGCAGAGCTCCCAGAGCCCTGAGTCTGCAGTGTCTCCTCAGCTCGCCCCTCCCTGTTCCAGGCAGGACCCTGCTTAGAGCCCTGAGGACTTCAGAATCCACTGAGCCTCATAAATGGGTCACAACACTCGACCTTATTCCTGCCTGCCAAAATTTCTGATCAGCTCAGAGCGCCGTTTTCCATGAATGAGACAAAACAACTCACTGGTTTTCTTTGGAAATGCCAGGTACTGGTTTCAGTGGAACAATTATATCTCTTGGGGCAGAAAAGCTACTGGAGTAAGAGAGGAGCAGTGTAGATCCCTCTGGGCACCCCTGGCTCTAGAGGAAATCTCTTCACGGGCTTCATTTCAAGCCCTGATCAGCCTAATGATAAGATTGAGATAGATGATCTTGACCTTTGAGATTCCTTTCTGATGATAAGATTTTAAGTTTGAATTGAACTGGTTTTAAAGTTCTAGTCTTCACGAAGAGGGAGGGATGTGAACATTTTATTTTGTGGCCACCCTCTGGGATTTCCCATTAGCAGTCATTTGTGGTGGCGTACTTGATACAGTGAGCCCACCCAAGTGGCAGGGGTTGCTCAATGAAGAGCGACACCCAAAGAGCAATTCCTCATTCCTGTTCAGGACTTAACGAGCGGCTGCTTTGGGGCTAAGCACTGTTTATCCTGAGTCTCACCTGGGACTGATGGGACTGTTAATAAATGGCTTTGATTTCCTCTGCTGCCACCAGGATGCATCAAAAGAACTAATTACTCAAATTTGTGTTTGATGGTGCTTATCTAAATAACTTAGGAGCTTTTGAGTGAAAACAATAAAAATGCAAATGATTATGGTGTGGTGCAGTGTAATAAGGAGATTTTCATGATCACAAATGAAGGGGTTGCAAAGGCAGCCACAGCCCTGCTCCGGGAAGGCAGATCCAGGGGCCTGGGTGGACGCTCGTGGAGCTCCAGGGCCCTTGGCTTCTGCCCCTCCACACCCTCCTGCTCTAAGATGCTTGGTTACTCGGACAGCTGCTGCTGTGTCTCAGATGGCAGCAGGGTGACAAATTCCACAAGACATCATAGTACGGGGGAAAAAATTTCGCTATTTAGTGCTTGTTGATTTCCAGTGTGGATCTACTTATCGTTTCCTCTAACGTGCTAGTTTGCAAGTTCTCGGGGACATGCACTGGAAACAGAAGGGCTACAGCATAGTGCCTGGAACATTTCATTAAAGGTGAGGCACAGTGTCGTGCTATGCCGCAGAACTGGAAGCAGAGCTAGAACCAGAAGGCCTGGACCCTTTGCCTGGCTTTTTCACTTACTGTTTGAGTTTTTAAGCCAAATTACATAAGCGTTGGGGCTTTTTGCTTTTATAGTAACATTTCTATTTGCCTAGACTAGAGTAAGAAGAACTAACTTTAGTGATAAAATAAGAAAGGGAAATCCAAATGACCTCACAACAGGGCCACGATTTCTACTCAAGGGTGAAAGGCTCTGGGAGAAGTCTGACACAGTATTTCCTACACTTACTCCATGCTGGAGGCTTTCTGGTTGAATCTGCTCCCAGGGGAGCATGCCTAGGGAAGATGGTGCTGTATGACTTCTGTGGTCCTCCCAACTCTAGGGATGAGAAGGTCAGCAGGGTGCAATTTCTGCTAAATTTGAGAAAACCTAGTGAGATCTGAATTACATCAAATATCAAAGTTTGGCTGTTTTGCAAACCAGTTAAGCTGCTTTGAATTCTGGAAGGACTAATTTATTTGCTTGTTTCATAGAATCTGAAATGCCGCTGGTTAACAAAGGCACCATTACTTCATGGCCATATAAGGAAAATAAATGCTGCTAGTTAAACTCTGACATGGCTGGGATTATAAAATTTATCCAGATTTAGAGACCATCTTCAACTCCCCAAGTTCATGTTTTACTCTTGCCTTCTGTGTTAAGCATGCTTTTACCATCAGTCCTTGAAAAAGAGAGAGACTGAGAGAGGCATTAGGAATAGATGTCAAACATTAAAAGGCCCTTGTGCTTGAATCTCTTAACAAATATAAACTTTGGGATTGACTTTTTCCATCATTCTAAGGGATTGCTCAGCATCTTTCCTACCCACTATGGATTAAGCAACTAAGACACAACAAGGTTGGGCATTGTCAAGGCTGTCAGTGAATTCCAGCTGCTTTCTGAACAGTTTTCATTCATCATTAGTGCTGAGTCTATTTCTGAGTGTGTGAGTATGGAACGTTATCTAGATTTTCTTCTGCCCAACAATAGCCCCTTCACATTTCGGATGGCTTCTCCTCAGGCACAGGCTATGCATCCATCCAACCGTCAGAGGCAGGAGAGGGTGGCAGAGGGACCTGTCTGATGAGACTATGAGCAGCCACAGCTTCAACAAGAAAAGAACAAAGTGGAAATGAAGTGCATCTGAGCACTCAGGGACACGAGGAATCAGGTGCGTTATCGGTGAAGGGAAGCCATCAAGGTCTGCCCAGGGCGTGAGAGCTGAGTGACATCACCACGTTCCCACCATGGAAACCGCTGAAGGATGCCACCTTTGTTTCTCATTTCCGGTGAACTTTGTCTAGAAATAAGCATGTAATGGAGAAAAATCTGTTTATTTTTTAAACTGAGTTAAAAGAGCCAGAAGAAATGTGATGGCATTGGATGGACTTTTTGAGCAGTTTGAAGAAGGAATGAGTAGCAGGGCTTTGCTCAATGGACTGAGGAAAATGCAGGAGAAAGAAATTGGACCCAGGTGTTGGCACAGAGTACAAAGGCAAGGCTGCCTGGGGGGACTCTGGGTGTCTACGGAAGTGATTTCCCATGGGCCTCTTGGCTGCCCGCTGCGGGTTTATTAGTCCTTACTGTGAGGCAGGACATTTGACATCAGATGTCAAAGCACAGCTGGCATCACTTGGACAGCACAGTGCGGTGCCCACTGCATCCCCTTGCCGCTGAGCTTGGGTTGTTCACCAGCCAGCACGCTAGTTCCCCATGGGTGCACAGGGGAAATAGACATGCTGGGGGCATTCAAGTGAAGTTGCCCTTGCTGTTTTGCTAGTGAAAGAACTGCACCAAAAATGGCCCATACAGAGGTGTTTTGGTCAGAGTTGCGCTGGCTTGCTTTTAAGCACCCACAGTAGGGGCGTGTTGTGGCTTCAGTTGGGATCCTAGAGGACCCCTTTGCCTCTGGGCCCCACTCTCCCCATCTGCTTCCTTCTGTTCTCCTGTGGGTCTGTCAGACACAGGACAGCTGCCTGGCCCTGAGTATTGTCTCTCATGGACCAAGGAGCTCAGAGGCAGCAGCTGCAACCCGGGGCTCATTCTTGGACTTGCAGACTCAGATGCTGAAAACAGGGGTTTCCTGGCAGCAGCAGAGTCAGGGAGGGATGGGGATGCAGAGACAGAAAAGGAGAGGGAGAGGGAGGGGGAGGGAAATGGCAGGAGGAGAGGGGAGGGTGGGAGGAGAGGGGGAAGGGAGAGGGAGGGGGAGGGAGTGGGGAAAGAAGAAGAAAGGCCAAGAGATGGAGAAGGAAAAGAAAGGGAGGAGAAGGGAAGGGAAAGATGTGAGAAAAGAGGAAAGAGGAGAAAAAGAGAGAGAGGACAGAGAATTCTGAAAGGACTTACATTTAACCATAGTGTGGAGGCAGCCAGAGCAACCAGGTGGGGAGAGTCTGCCTGAAGTTCCATCACCAGTCTAGCCATCTCCCCAACATCAGTGTCATCCTGGGGAGGCGGCCCTCCTTGCACAGTGCCAACCTCATCAGACAGGAGGACACAGGTGAAGGCTGGGTAGGAAGAGGCAGCACAGAGATGACAGGTGCCATGGTGGATGCAGGTCTGAGACTGTTTCTGGAGTCTGGCAGGCAAGAAGTGCAGACACGCAGAGGAGGAGCCTGACCTGGGCTAATGCTACAGAAGGTAAAGGCAGCCTCTGTTTCACAGAGCCTTAGGACTCCGTGGGCTGCTCCCAGCTGGATGGATATGAACAATTCACTTCACTTACACACCCTCAGCGTCCCATCTGTGTTGTTCATCCACATGGCCACCTGGAAGGAGCAAGGGAAGGAAGGGTCCCACCACACTCTTCTTGCACCTGCCTGGGTGGTCCTCTATGTCTCCTTTAGCATCATTGTCACCCCCTAGGTTGGGCCTGCCCTTGGGGGCCTAGAGGCGGCTGTAACTGACACATGCCAAGCACTGCTGTTACTTCATTCAGTACTCTTAAAGACCTATAACATCATTACCACTCTTGTTTTCAGTTTCTGGAAGAGGTAACAGAGATGGAGATAATAAACTAGCTGGAAGTGGTAGAGTCCAGTTGGCCAGATCCCAGAACACCCCAGAGATGCTGACTTCCTGCTGACTCAGCATTCTCAGCGTCACTGGGAGGACCCAAGGCTGATCCCTGTTGGGAGGTTGAATTGGGTACCGCCAGAACAAAGAGCCCAGGGCTGCTGCTCATGATGGTACAAGTTGCATGTTCTAATGAGCTACAGGGACAGCAGCATCCCCCACTCAGCCTTTATTTGCCAATTTGAATGACTTTAATGAAGACTCAAAGACTGAGAAAGGGTAGGAAATGTAGGATGGCTGAAATCAACCTGGCTCTCAAAGCATAGGAATGGGCAGAGCTAAACCAGGTGCCAAGCGTCGACAGCTTGGGAGGTCATTTCAGGACACACGCTACAGGAAGCGTGTTCTCTTAGGCACAGCGGAGGGCAGCTCTGGTTTCCAAAGCAAGTCATCCTCCTGGCCACTGTGAGCACAGACCACTGTGGATGCATGGTCACAGTGCAGAGCAGGAAGTTCAGCAGTCATGCTGTCCCCATTCTCTGCTCCAAGGACCATCCTTTCAGGGGACTTCTGCTCTGCTTCAAGGCAGCAGGTGAAGTTCCTGGTTGGGAGCTGAGCCCATGGTACAGAGTGACGGTCACTGAGGGGATACTGTCTGGCTGGGGGCTGGCCAAGTGCACAGCTCTGCTCTGTTCTTACAGCCAGGGATGCTGCAGGGCAAGTCCGTTGGAGAAGGCTGAAGTCTCCCAAGAATAAGCAGAGGGACACGGAGAGGCTCAGATGCCAAGAGTGACTGTATCAGGAGAAGCATGACATCTGACTGTCTTAATATAAAGCTGTACTAAAAGTGAAATCCCAAGCTATGCTAAAACAGGGCAGACAGCAGCAGGAAGTTTCCTGAGTGATATTCCACATGAGAACAAGGAAGCTGCCGTCTGCTAATTGGGATGGATGGAGTCCTGCCGGGTGGCTACAGAAGTCCTACTTTGCCCGTCTTCTCCATCACACCATGGGGGCAGAAAAGCAAAGGCTGAAGGGAGAGGTGACTGTCCCTTAGCTTCCAGGCACAGCACAATGGCTATGTCATTGTGACAATGGAGAACATCTCTACAAGTCCTTATAGAAGTTTTACATTGTGGTAAGAAGTAAAGTTGGTCCTAAACAGAAGTGAACATAGCTCAGTAGAGTCGAAAGGAAGATAACTATGCGATTTGTGGCTGTAGAGCTGCAGCTTTCTGTCATCTGAAAATTAGGAGTGTAGATGGTAGAGTTAGGTGGGTCTGAGTGAGGTCCAGGCTTCCCTGAGCTGTCATCCACAAGCCTTAGAATAAAACATCTGCATCATTCAGGATTACTGCAGGGATCAGAGGGCATTAAGCACTTGGTGTAGCACTCTAAGTATGATACAGGTTAATAAAATGATCAGAGTTCATTGTATTTGGCCAGGCATTGCTTTTTGCCTTTTGGAAAGATGAATTTTATTCACCTTATCTCTATGTTATCCTGTTTTTTTCTCACACATTAAAAAGTCAAAGTAAATCTTTAAAAAAAAATCTTACAAATTTTCCTTTCAGTGAGCACTCAGAGGAACATTACCTTTGTTTAGAAGCAAGTTAATAAATTGAAACCTCAGAGGCAATTTATATCAGCAAAGCTTATTCCATACCACAAAGGAGGCAGTCCTTTTCTCCTGACAAGACAAAATATTGCAAGAGATCCAGCCATAGACAAAATTTAGAAATAATTATGTAGGAAAACTACTTCATTAACGTTGAAAACTTCATCCTATGTTCTTCTCAGGGAAAGAGAAAACAAGGCAGTTTTTCAAAGGTTATGTCCTCCTCTTTTTGGAAGTGAGGATGAGCTATCTAAAATTAGGTGAAAAGCTAAATCCAGCAGCTAACTGCAATAGTAAGAAAATGGTTATGTTTTTGCCTTCCTGGTGCTGTTTTCTCACACACTCGAATCACTGCATCCTTGGTGTAAGATTTATTAGAGGTTGTTTTATGCTCTGGAGGTTCCAAGTTTTCATTTTTGAGCAATGAAGTAACTATTGTCTGTGGCCAGAATGTGAGCTGCTCTGAAGCCAGATGTAGATGTCTTGTGTTTCTTTTCCCCAGTGATACCTCTGGTTGTGTTTGACTATTCTTTTAATATTTTCCCAGATCGTCACTGGACTCGGGCCTGTTCACTATTTTAAATCCTCAGTCTTTCCCATGGAGCAGCAGCGACTGTTTTGCTTGAGTGGCTCTATGGGAGGAACTAATGCCCAGGCTTGGCAAACTTTCTCTGCAAAGTGTTGTACAGGAAGACTCTTCAGATTTTGTGAGCCATTCAACCTCCATCACAATTATTCAACTCTCCAGATGTCATAAAAAAGCAGCTGTAGACTGTGTGCAGATGAGCAGGAATGGCCGAGTTCCAATAAAACTTTATTTTCAAATCAAGCAGTGGACAGAGATTGGCCATGGACTGTGGTTTGCCAATCCTCTGCATTATATCTTTGGTAAAGTCTAATGGTTTCCATTGAACAGCTACCAAGAATTAGGATGTGTCAGTGTGGTTAGGCTATATCTCCATTATGAAAGCCAACACCGATCTAAGCGTTCCTGGGAAGTATTTTGTAAATGTTGTTAGTATCTGCCATCAGTTGACTATAAGTGAAGATTATCCTAAATGTGGGTGGATCTCATTTAATCAGCTGAGAGCTTTAAGAGACAAAAAAATCTCCAAGGTTTCCTTAGGATGAATTGATTCTGTTTCAAAACTGAAGCAGCAAATTTTGTCTTGCTTTCTAGCCTACTGGCCTGTCCTATACCTCAATGAGCTTATTAGAAACAAACTTGGGGGTCAGGGAGATGGCTCAGTGGAATAAGTGCTTCCCTTGCAAGCACAAGGGCCTGAGTTCAATCTCCAGTTCCACAAAGAAAAAAAAAAAAGGAAAAAAAAATAAAGAAAAAGAAACAAGCTGATTTCCAAAAGAAGAAGCTTCATACAGAGTCTTCTGCTTCTCCAGAGTACTGACAGAAGTCCATGCGTATCTCTTAACCTGAAGATCCATTCCTTTTCATTGTCTTATAGGTCTTTCTGTATTTTTTTTTGGTGAAACTGGGGATTGAACTCAGGCCTTGCATTTGCCAAGGAAGCACTCATTCCACTGAGCCATCTCTCCAGCCCTGATCTTTCTGTATTTATGTACTGTTTATTCATGCACTGTCCCATTCATTCTTCCAAAGTTCTCTCCACCTCAGGACACTGTATGACTGGTCACATTCTGATGAACCAGAGTCCTTGATGGAAATTGGCTTCCTGGCTTTGCTTCAGGTACAAGCTTTTTTCTTTCCAGTGCCCAGGACTCCACCTTATTCCCAGTGTCCTCTTCAGTAGCTGGTGAGTAGTTCTGGCCTTGTTTGTCTCCATTCTCTTCTTCAGACCATCTACCTAGAAAGCCTTGGAATCCTCAAATCAGATGCCCACCATGCTTGGGTTCATGTCACTCAATGGCTTCCACTTTTGCTCAGAATAACACACATACTCGCCATCCCAAGCTTGTCTCTGTTGATTTTTTGAGCTGCACCATAGATGCCCGTCTCTGCAGTGCCCCAGCAACTCTGGCCCCTGGACCTTCCCTGAAGGCCCTTACCCCTGTCCCAGGTCCCTCCCAGTGTTTCTAGCACCTGGAGAGCTTTTCCCTGGTGAATTTCTAGTCACCTCTCATTGATCCAAACTCAGTTTTCACGTCCCCTGCCTCATAAATTCTTCAGCAAACCCTTCCACCTGTTCTTCCTCCCATAGCAGTCTTCATGTTCAAACTCCATGGTCTCTGGTTGTTGAGTTTAAGTCTTTACTATCTGTCTCTTACACTCAGAACAGGGCCAAGGGCCTTGCCTGGCTTGGTCACAGTCACAGTGAAGCTTGGCATAATGTTGACCACACACAATTCACTGACAAAACAAGACTGACGATGCATCAGTGCCTGCTCCAAGTCACAGGTCCTGCCTACCGGCGGGCTCTGATCCAGTGGAAGCATAGTCAGTTGCTGAAAAGTGACACAAATAAGAGAAGATAGACATCATATAGGTACTAGAAAGAGACATATATAGGGCACTTTAAGGCCTTTTGGGGGTGGGGTCGGGGAACACTGTGACAGTTCACTGTGACATGTCAATTTGCCTGGGTTAAGAAAAGCCTAGCAGCTGATAAAAGTATAATCTTTAGGGATAATCAGCACATGGACAGAACACTGAGTGAGGAAGGACTATTTTGATAGAAGGCGGCACCAACCAATAGGCTTGTTGCCTGGTTAAAATAAAAGGCGAAGAAGAAGCGAGTTGGCCCGTGTTCTAAGGTCTCCAGGCTCCTCACGTGGATTCATCTTCTGCTACCATCTGCTTTGTGCATCGATCTCGTTTCCCAGCCTTTGAACACAGCACCAGCCACTCTCCAGGGAGCTTCCTGGCCTTGGCTTGGAGCTGCACACTTGATCCCTCTTGTTCTGCAGCTTCTGTCTCCTTGAACTGAGAAGCTTCTGGATGCTCTGGCTTTCTAGATGACCCCTGATCCAAATCCTGTAAGCCTAAGAAAGCCCCTTGCACAATTACACATATGATTACGGTTTATACCTAGATCCCCAAAGCCTCATGTACAGTCTGAGGAAGGTGACCAGAGTCTGGGGAAGCACAGCTGGCTTGGAGACAAAAGGGAATGTCTGGTTGGAAGAGATGGACCACAGGTGTCCTGACCCGGAAGGGCAGACCTTTTTCCTGGGCTCCTCTGTTCCTTCCCTACTTCCTGTCTACCATGAGGTGAGCACTCTCCTATGCCTTTAGCCATGCAAGGACTGAACTGACACTTCTAAAGTGAGCCAAAATAAATTTCTCCTCCTTTCAGCTGTGAGTGCTGGACATTTTGTCCCAGGAGTGAGGAAAGTGACTAAGACAATATATTTTTTATGGATTCTGTCCCTCTAACTAGTATAAACACTTTGCATCAGAAATGTACCTTGACCACATTGGAAAGGTGAGCAGCAGTTATTAAGTAAAGCATGTTGAAGGAACATTCCAGAAAGAAGAACTGGTCCATGTTAAAATGTCCCATGTGAGAAGGGAGCTCAGCAAGTTCAAGAGAGGGAGGGATGGGCAGCATAGGGAAGGTGGCACGTGACTGTGGTGAGGTTGGAGTGGCAGGACAGGCTTCTGGGCCATGTGGAGGGTATCACTCACCAGCAGGAGAGCCATGGAAGATGTGAGGAGGAAGTGTGATGAGGGGAAGTGCCACAATCCAGTTTGTGTTCCCAGATGAGTCCAGCTGCAGCACCAGTACTGGTGCTCTTGGGAGAAGGGAAACCAGATGAGAGGTCATTGAGGAGATTGGGTGGGAGATGATCTAGATTTCTGGTGGTGGTGGGAGTAAGAGAGGAGATGTCAGACTAAGGGATAAAGAAGTAGGAGAGCACCAGGGCCTGAGGGGCCTGGCTATGAGCCAGGAGGCAGAGGCAGGGCTCTGCTGCTGTGCGGAGTTGGCAGATGGCACAGCCTGCTGCTGGACATGTAGGGAGAGCAGGTCACCAGGCATCTAGGTGCCAGCCACTGTGCCACAGTGTCTCGCCCTGGGTCTCGTCCCCTGGAAATTCAGAAAGTAAGAGCAGCCGAGGTCTCCTGGAGTCCTGGAAGGCTCTACGCCACACTGGGCTCTGCACTGGGCTGCAATGCTGTGCCTGGAAGCTCTAGAATCACCTTGTGCTGCCAGATCCCCTGCAGGCCTCCTGCTAGTTCTGCACACACAGACTCACCTGTACAGGAGTGCTGCACCTGCCTGTACTCGCTGCTTTGTCGCCATGTGTGATACACAACTGGTATCAAGCTTTCGACTTGATTTCCAAAAAGTTCATCTTGTGAAGATAAGGCTTTGCCTTTATTTTCTTATATTCAGAACCAAAGTATCAGTGTCTTCCCTGGGCCTGTTTACTAAATGTTTTCTGGAATCAAAGAGACATGGGCAGTAGAAGCCCCATACATTGGAAGAGAAAGCCTAGCAGGTAGTTTTCCTCTTGCTTCTATCTGAGCTTCCTGTCTACATTCACAGCAATGTGCAGAACCCATCCTGTGCTTCAAACCCATTTTTCGATCTTTTCCAAAATAGGTACTAAAAATATATATGTAAAAGAATGGTGCCCTTACCACTGTACCCTCTGGCATTATATCTGTGGATTACACAGTGTGCTCTTGGACATAAATATAAGGGGTGGGTGTTTACATATTTATAAACTCTAGATTACTTCTCCCAGGATTTCTGAATTCATGGTGCCTTCATTTAGCTGCCCATCATTTTAATGTTCAGCACAGTTACATTACACAAAATTGTAGAAAAATGCCTGTGGGTATCAGCAAGAAAATTGAGAAAAAAGAGGGGAAATACACTTAGCAGTCAATCAACTCTAACTCCAAAATACGTTGCACTTTCTGCTTTCCAGCAGCCAGGTCACTGAATTGACTCATTTATTGACAGATCCTCTTGCTCTTTCTGTCAGCATGTCACGAGGAGGAAAGGGTTAATGGTACTCTGGACTAACAGGCAGCTGGTCATTAGTCCCTGATCTTTTAAGAGAATTTGTATGCAAAGGTAGACTTTGGCACGACATTTATAAAGTGCATGTACCTCTTTGCTAAGAGCTCTGTCTGCTTCTGCTTTTACCAAATCGTCTTTGTTCAAATGAAGAACGAGCCTTTGCTAGAGTTGGGCTCTAGAAGCTTCTGCACAACTTGGAGACATGACTCTTGGGGTATGAGGGCAGGGGGAACATGTCACTAGGGGAGGTGTCTGGAAACAAGCAAGACTCAGACAAAAGGGGAAGTGTGTCAAAGGGTTTTAATTTCTGCATTTAGAAATGCAGAAATTAAAACTCACCTTGGGCATTGCTTTTGTCAAGTTGTGCAGGGTCAGATGGCAGACGCTGAGACCCATCATGGAGGAAGACAGTTCTGGAGGCCACCTCGGGACACATTGTGGATCCTAAGTGACCAGAATATAGTATCAGACATGCAGCCTTCTCCTTGATGAGGCTGGCAAGGAGAGGGATGAGACCCTAGGGGCCTTCACGCAGTTTCCAAACACATGTACACACACAGTGGGCATCAGACACACTGTAGGCTTCTGACTCTTCTTTCCTTGATTTGCATGGGCTGCAACTGGGCTTCTCCATTCCTTGTGTCCCTGTTTTCTGATGACTCCCTTTACACATTAACCATTCATGCCCGCCAGTGATGGGCTGCTGTGGTAGGACGAGCTTCTATTAGTCTGGTTGAATTTGATTTTTGTGAGCTCGCTTTCTTCCAGACTTCTTAAACAGTCCTGACCTCTTACCCCCACCCCCACCTCGTGGCTATTTGAAAACACAGTGTACCCGAACCATGACCTTCTCCGAACCGTATCTGTCTCAGTTACTCTTGTTACAGGGACAAATACACAAGATGCAAAATGAAAGATGGAAAGGTTTATTTAGCTCACAATCACTGGAGGTTTCAGTCCATACTCGGCTGGCTCCAAGGCAGAGTGGCACAGGGCAGAGAGTAGCCATTCATTGTGGCAGCAAAGAGCAGAGAGCAAAATGGAGGAGCAGTGGCAACAATGGCAACAGAGAGGAAGTCTGCCTCCCTTAAGTTGCATTCAGGCTATCTGCCCCAGGCTAAGTGTGGTACTCACACCCATAATCCCAGCAGCACTAAAACCCATAATCCCAGTGGACTATAAATTAATCTTACACTCTAGAAGTCACCTCCCCATGACTGTATGAGGCTTTGAGGGACAAGTAGACACAAACCATAACAATATCAACAGGAAGAAAGGAATGTTGGACTGTCTTGTCCAAATGCACTTGTATTTTAGGAAGTGAAAACACGTAAGAAAAATGATGTACTGAAATTTTGTTTGCCCCCTTACTTTTGAAATGTCTCAGTTATGAAAACATTACAAACTGTACTAAAAATCAGATTTGTTGCACATTGATTTTATTTTCCAGGCAGTGTAATTGTGGTCAGCATAGGTGTGACTTTTGGTCTCCACTATTTCTTTTTTTTTTTAAATGATTTTATTAAGAAACAAATAACAATGAGACAGTTTCAAAACCGATTACTAGCACAGTTTCAATAATCAATACATTGCATATTGTTGTCTTCTTAGTGGTTATTCATAGTACAAGATGCAGACATGATATCCTATTCACAAACACTATTAGTACAAATCCTTCTATTTACTGAATTAAGAGACAGTAGCTGTGTATCTATCCTAACTATTTTGAATATAGAGATACAGAATGGTCCTTCATTTGTATCCCCTTTTCTGTTTAGTTTTGTCAGAGATGGGTATTCCATTGCTATTTAAATATTGTAGGTGCACGAATTCTGCAAAATATTCCAATATATTTCAATAGTCCATAATAGCTGTGGGTTATCCATAGGACTAGCAATGTCAGAAGTTGTTGATTTGAGCCTTTTATAGCTCAGCACATTAATATGGCTTTACTTTTTTTCCCCATAATTTTATTTATTTATTTATTT
>NW_004524584.1:27055090-27057222 GCF_000260255.1 Octodon degus | reverse complement strand
ATCCTGAGAATCTTTAGCAGGTTTTTGAAACTAACAGTTAATTGGTAGGATTCCCACCCTGACTAACTATATATGGTGATACCTGTGAACTAAGCAACAATAGTGAAGATAGCAATGTGTAATAATAGGGTCATGCTTGGAATGCCGCCATTCTGGTCTTCTAAAGATGTACTGCTTGTTATGACATACCAATTATTGCCATACTATCTCTCAAGTAAATATTTCTTTAAAAAATAGGTAATAAATGAAAACAAGAGACAAGAAAAAAAATGTCACAGGACTGGTTCTGCTACAATGCTGTATATGGTCCCCACTCTTTCTATGCAAAATTAGATATATTAGTTTCGTATAATTCAACTCTGATTGCCATTGAGGTGGTAGAAATGCAGTCTTATCAATTTGAGTTTTGCCAACTCTTCTGGGTCCATATTGGAGCTCTAAAGTATTATGTAATAAAAGTGGGTCTTGGTTATTTATTTTATTTTATTTTTTTTCAGTTAGACGCTGTACCCAAGATCCCCAGTTTAAAGGAGAGGGCTTTATTTTGGTTCATGATTTTGGGCTGTGGACATCCTGCAGAAAAAGGATGACAGAGACACTCAAGGGGGGAAAGTGGCTCAAGCCATAGCAGCCAGGAAACAGAAAGAGAAGGGAGGAGCCACGAGCAGGGTGGGATGCACCGTCCAGCTCACATCCCCAGTGGTCGTCTCTTGACAAACTGCATCCTACCTACGGCATGTCCAACTCTGAGCTCTTCAGGGGATGAATGCGATGATGACTCCAATGTCCCCGTGACCAGTAGCCTTCTAGAAGCCTCACCTCTGAATGCATGAGCCCCCAGGGGAACATTCTATGCCAAAGCCAACAGATAGGATGCACCTTGTGGGTACTTGCCTGGCCTGATGAGAGTGCTGTCTCCCACTGCAGCTGCAGACAGTTTTCCAGACCTCCCATGTCTCAGTCCCCTCTCAGCTCCACTTCATTCATCTGTGAATGGGGCAACTGTTCTACACTATGTCTGGGATCCACTTCGTCTCCTCCTACTCACACTCACCGCACCATGCAACACCATGAAGCCCAGTGCACGGGCTCACAGTATTCACCTGTCCCTGCACCTCACAAGGACCTTGGGACCCTCCAAGGCTGCCCAGAGCCCTCACTGCACACACTTTTCTGCTCTGTCCTTAGCCTGTCCCAGGCACCAACGCTCTGGACATTCACAGATGTGCTGTCCTTATCAATACTCATGTGGCTCAGTTTAGGTTGGGTTATGCGTTGTGACAGCCTTTCAGAGCCCTCCTTGAATCTGAGTTCTCGTTGTTTTAAATTTGATTCATCTTCCCTCTCCATTTGGGAGCATCCTTTTCCTCCCTAGGTCATAAAAGTAAATGGGCCTTTACTTAGAATTTTCCCAGTACTTTTCTTGCTTTTGACTATAACATTACTTACCTGAACGCATGGATTCTGCACTTTCTGGTTTCTCAAATAGAGTAAAAGGATAAAAAGACCCAACAAATATGGATGGATAGTGCCAGTTAATGTTGAAAAGTACTATCTGAGCCAAATCATTTTTCTTTCCCATCAGCTTGATGCATTGAATGATTTTTGCAAGTCTGCTTCCTAGATCTGAAGAAACAAAGATGCCTGTAATACAATAATTCATCTCTTTATGGTCTAATAATTCAAGGAGGGAATAGAGAAAACATCTGCCGACAGTGTGAAAACCTTGATGATCAGGTATGAACAAAGACACTGACAAGATAAGCAAGAACCTATGCTGCCCATGCCTTGGTGCCCCTGCATCTGTGTGTGGAATTTAAAATTACTACTTACCATTGACATGAAGCAACTGGGCCCTCCTTTCAGATGAGGCCGAGCAACCTCAGAACAACTCATGGTTGACACAGAAATTTCATCTGTAGGTAAATCAGTGTGAAAAGAGACCTTCCACATACGGTGCTGCTTAGCATTATTTATTTTGCAGTACAGGCCTTCTCATTGAGCTATATTGCAACCTTTTTATTTTCTACTTTAGAAACAGGGCCTTGCTAAGTTACTAAGTTGCCCAGGCTAGGCTCAAACATGTGATCTTCCTGCTCAACCATCCAGAGCACTTTTTTTTTTTAACACTT
>NW_004524584.1:27050099-27054545 GCF_000260255.1 Octodon degus | reverse complement strand
AGTGAAATGCCCTCAGGATTTATCTTGAGATCCTGTACCTCAGATTGTAGAACCTTTGTCAGTGCAGCCATGTGGATGAGTCACGGCCAATGCTTGGCCAGTGTGCTCAGGCTTTCACAGAGAGCACATCCAGAGCACTTTCTCATCCCAAAAAATGTTACTGATTAAGACTTGCTGTTCAGAAAGATTAACCAGTAATTTCTAGGATTCCAAAACTCCATTCACTCAGGAGTCCCCTTCTGTCACCTATGTGGCCATCTATACTACACACTTCAGGTCACTTCAAGACTCAGAGGCCCATGTGACTGCTGATTATTAAAGAATGGAAGCACCAGTATGTTCAAATAAGTTATTTCTCTTCTTGGGTTTAATGTATACCTTTTCTTGAGATTTTAAATTCCGTATTAATTGATTTCATCATTGCTTTGGGAAAAATGACATTTCAATCAGAATTTGTTCTCTCAGTTATGAACTGTGTTCATCCCACTCTGTACCTTATGTCTGGCCAAGTGGTTACATATGGCTGTCCCCAGAGGACACAGCAATGGAGAAGATTTAATTGGAAAACTCCCTTCAGGAAAATTTGGGTTTATTGAAGGAATGGAGGTATCTTGTCCTTAGTTTGACTTCCTGATCCCAGTGACTTGTCCCATGTAACCTGTGTTCTGCACAAGGACAGGATTATTCCCATTGCTTAGCCAGAAAATACTTTCTCTTATTGTCAGATTTACTAAAGACCGACACAAAGATCATTTATAGTCCACACACAATGAGGTTAGAGCTAAAATAGATTTTGGGGGGAAGAGGGGAGAAATAACATTCGGGAGAAGCATTTGTTTGAGTATATTAAGTAATTTATGTTCTATGCTATTGAAAAAGAAGGTGAGAGAGGCTTAAACAAATGCAACTCTTCAACATAATAAAGTAGAGATATCTGAGAGGCAGTTTTCATAAGCCAAATAAAGGATGAGGGGTCCGAAAGTAAACCCGAGCCCAAAGAAGCACCAGCTGGGTGGGCGTACAGCCTTGTGTGTGATGGATGAGGGCCACAGCTAGGTTCTGCACTCAGTGTGGCCAGTAGGGACACACAGGTGAACTCAGCCAAGGCTATGTCTTGGTGAGGCATATTCTGGATGGTTCTGCAGGAAAATACCTGTGCATCCTGACACTGAGTGGAGCTATTTCTCCCACCAGCCTTTCCAGGGAAGCTCTTCTGCAATCCGTGGGTGCAACTCTCAGCCACTTCCCACAGCAGAAAAAGCCTGAGCTGCCCTCCAAGATCTGCAGGTCGGAAGTCACAGGGTCATGCCAAAGGAATGACAAGGAAGAAAGCCTGGGGAGCCTGCATTGTCTCAGGGACATTGCTCCCAGTGTCAGATGCTCCTCTTTCCTTCCTGTATGTATGGATTCAGTGTCAAAGGTCCTTTCAGGACCAAAACAGCAAAAGCTTGCTAAGAGTCCCACCCCCAACACAGCAACCATTGTACCAGATGTTCCCTGACTAGGGTCCCTAGGGACACAGGCAGCAGTGATTTCATGTCTGGGTGTGGCCCTTGGGCCTAGTGCAGCTGTGCCCCACCTGGGCAGGGCGAGAGGACAATTCCCTCTTCCTCACATTATGCACACAGGGCGAGGTCTAGCAGGGGGAATATGCATCAGTGATATGCTGTCCATGATCAGGCCATGGAGGACACAAGTAACAGGAGTTGACAGTCACCTGTATTCTTCAATTTTATCCTCATGCCCACAAAATTGTGCTATAGGGCCTATGTGACCTAAGGTGAAGGTGAGTAATAAGATTTTCCCCTTCCTAGTTCACAATTACCAGTGTGTTCTTTCCCTAGGAAAAGATGGCAAACCCAGAGCAATTAAATGGAAAATCTCAGCCCCCAGGAGCTTTGACCTCAGCTGTCTTTTGACAGAGAACAGGTACAGGCTTCATAGAAACAACAGGAAAACATCAGAACTCTTTCCAAGATTTAAGAAATTTGAAAATGTCAATCTATATGTTAGTTGAATAACAGGCCTGATATTCAGGAGCAGCAGATTGTAGCAGGCTCCCAAGTGCAAAGAGGACCCTAGGGAGAGGCGCTTCTGCCCTCCCTCCTGACCTCCATCCTGCTGTCAGTCTGTCCATCTGCTTCTTGTGCAGGTTGCCTGTTTAGAACTGGGCATTCTTGGAGGCATGGGGGTTGTTATCATGCGGAAGCATCCAGGTGGCAGGCCACTCTGTCTGGCCACCTCTGTGAAGCAGGGCAGGCAGAGTAGAGCCAACAGCAGCAGTCTGGGGCTTCACTTGGAGTGCCAGTGCTAGGAATTACTCAGCCTTGGCATCAGTAGCACTGTGCAATGCTTGGTCGGGCACTTTAGACATTCTAAATGCCAGAAGGAATTTTCCCTTGCTAATCTGAGGCAGTGGTACCATGGATCCTGGACATAGCTCGTGCAATGGAAATAAAGATGGGACCAGAGGTACTAGTTTCAGTAAGAAGAATATGAAATACGGTGGCTTAAACTTCTGCTTTGCAAATTTTAGGTCAGTCCATACTGCTGCAGATTAGTGTCTTAGTCTATTGGCATTACTCTGGGAGGTACCTGAGGCAGGCTAACTTACCGAAGATTAGAGTTTGCTTTGATTCACATTTGTAGAGGTCCAAGGTGGAGGCTCATATCTGGTGAAGGCTTTCTTGCTGCAGAACTCATGGTAAGAATCAGAGAGTGAGAACATGTAATTGCCTCCTGTGGCCTCTCTCCTTTGTATAAAGCTGCTGGGATACAGCCACAAAACCCATCCTGATGAGTTTATCTACCATTAATCATCAGCCAAAGCCCTTGCCTCTAAATACCTAGGTAAGATTATGTTTCCACTTTTTCTGCTCACTTGTTTGTTCTGTTATTATTGTTTGTGTAATGTTGTGTGTTAAATTCAAGTCCCCATGCATACTAAGCTAGCATGGAAAGCTATATCAACCTTCTTAATATCTCCCAATGGAATGAAATTTCAATACACGAACCTTGGGAAAACTCTCAAACCACACACTAGTGATAGCTCTAGCATTTCTACAGCAGTCAGAGTTAAAGAAAAGTGCAAAGTGATTTGAGGGATGGAAGGGAGGAAGGAAGGAAGGGAGAGAGGGAGAGAGAGAGAGAGAGAGAGAGAGAGAGAGAGAGAGACTTGGTTTCTCCAGAAATCAGTAAATTCTGTCATTTTACCTCTTTAAGATTAAATCCATTCTTTGTTGTAGCATTCAGTAGAATGCAAATGTTATCAGCTCTGTGCCTGCAGAAGAGATTACCTTTGCAATAGTAATTTACAATGACAACATTTGACCTTGCCCCTGCCAGGCAGGTGCTTATGCCGCCGAGCTATATCCCTGGTTCCAACATTTATTACTACTTCATTTCTACAGATGAGGAATCTTGGCACCAATGATTTCATGAGGTGGCAATGCAGGTCTCTGTCACAGAGACAGTGACCTCAGCTGGGGAGGGTCCCCATGGGCAGCACCCAGAAGTCCATGCACAGTCCACATTCTCATCAGCTGCTTGATGCCCACACAGTGGCAGCTTATATCACTGAGTGGGGAGGAGAAGGGGGACAGGAATGTGCACAGGAAGTGAATGTTTTATAAGCTCACCTCAGAGTGGCAAGGTATTGGGCATTTGTTCACAAGAAGGTGGGTACTCTACAGGGAGATATTTTAGAAGCTGCCCAGCTCAGATGCTGGTCAACATTTTATAGTGACCATCATTATTGCTATTATTTAAGAAAAACTGAAAGATAACATAATACAGAAAAAAATACAGATTTTCCTTGAGAAATACTTGTCTGTGAAACTGTATTGAAATAAAATGTGAGCCAACTTGATAAGCTCAGATAATATCATATTTGCTTCTCCTTTAATTTCAGATTTCTCAATTACCCAAATCAAGAGAAGTCCATTCATCAAGTAGTTCAAGGTGTCCACTAATTGGCGACATTTACTATCGATTGTAGTTGTGAGTTATGCGTTATCAGTAGGGGTGTCAACGTGGTGTGACATATCCACCTCACGAACTAGAAAGAAAGAAACAAACCCAGCAACCCTTGTTGATGAGAATGCTACCTCTTCTTTGAGCTTTTGAAGATTATTTTTTGTAATTCTCTTTATTGTTTCTTTAGTGAGCATGACCTGGTTTTCTGTCCCCTCTTGTATGAGCCCCTGAGCCTGGGATTGGCCCCATTTCACAAAGGAAAGGAAGCAGTCGTGAGAGGGGCGGGGCGGCAAGGCTGGTTGTCAGCAAGGGCAGGAGTACTGCCAACTCCACAGCCTGGGCTTTAACCACTGTGCTCCTCAACCCTTCCGTGCTCCTAGGGTTAGAACATGCATCCATGTAGCACTTGCTCCTGGGCCATTTTAAGATCAATAAATGTACATAAAAATATAACTATGATTGTGTCAGGTA
>NW_004524584.1:27003501-27039597 GCF_000260255.1 Octodon degus | reverse complement strand
CTGTTGCTTATTTACTATTGTTGCTATTAATTCATTCATTTTAGCTGAGCTAGTAGAAAAGAATTCCACTCTGAGTTCCTGTATGACTTTCTTCTGTTGCTTATTTACTAACGACGCTATTAATTCTTACATTTGAGCTGAGCTAGTGTCCTCTGCACTTTTTCTGGGTGGGCTTTGGGTTTTCTTCATATGTTTCTGCATTTGATTCTTTAGTGCAGATGTTATTAATCAGGGATTTTTTTTTTTCATTTCCAATCTGAGTTCCTCTATATCTTTCTGCAGCTGTTTCTTTATTTCAGAAGCCGTTGATTCACTTATTTCAGCTGTGTGATTCCCAATTTGTTCTGTGTTAGTGTCCTCTGCACTTGTTATGGATGGGTTTGGGGTCTGAGATTGCATTTTGTTCCTCCTTGTTGTCATTTTGTGTAGCACTGTCTTCTGAACTTTGTTTTAAAGTTTTGTTGCAGTTTTAACCTTAGCACCTGCTAAACTTCAGGTGCAGATATACAAAATTTTTATTTATCCAGCTGTGCCTGGCTTGGGTCTGGCTGCTGTGTTCAGCTCCTTCCTGCTGCCACCCTTGGGAGTGAACCTGTTGTTCCCTTCTGGCAAGATGTTCTGCTCCTGGACTAACTGTGTTGTTCTGTCCCCTACTGTCTCTGTAGGGATTGCAGCTGCAAGGTTTCACCAGGCCTGTATGCCAGGCCTGAGCTGAGTCTGCAGGGGACAAGGTAGAGTAGGGGGGATAGGCAACTCTTTCTCACACTCACCAGGCCTGGGCTAGGCCTGAATCTGGGGGTCCCGAGAATGTGGCAGAAATTCTCACTTGGGGGCATGGTGGTGTGCTGCTGCAGAGTTTTTGGAGCAGCCCAAGGGGGGTGGAAGAGGGTCTCACTCACACTGCGGCTTGGCTGGGACTGGCAGGTCCTGCTGCTGCATGGTAGCCAGAAGCTCTCCCACACACTCACTGGGCCTGGGCTAAGACTGGATCTGGGGTTCCCTGGAACGCTGCAGAAATTCTCATGTGTTGGGCAGGGTGGCTGGGGTGCTGCAGAATGGTGGGAGGCTTCCCAAGGAGGTGGAAGAGTGTCTCACCCACGCTGTGTCTGGGCTGGGACTGGCAGGTCCTGCTGCCGCAGGGTAGTCGGAAGCTGTCCCACACACTCTCTGGGGCTGGGTTAGGACTCTGTAATATACTTGTAAAAATTTAATTATTCATTGTATTTTGCAATCACACCTCATACTTTAAGGAAGGCTCCCTTTTCCTCTGCTAGCATTGTTTTACCCTGTCAGATGAGTTTTGCCAATGCAGACTAAGTCACCTACATGTATGGGAGCAGCTTTCCAGTTGCAAGAGAAACCTTATATCCTCTCAGCTGTGGGCTATGCCCCTGAGGCAGACAGGCCTCATGGGGTGCTGTGGCAGCAGCATTTGCACCTGTCTCTGGAACATGGGAGCGCTGCACCAGAAGAGAGGCACAATCACCACCCACCATGATGCGACACTTCTGGCACTTCTGGGATGCCTGTGAAATATTGAGGCTGGGGGAATGTGGAATCTTAGAGATACTGACCCAAAGCAGAAAGTCTTGGGAGCTTCCCATCATAATGCATCTTCACGAGTCTTCTCTCTCTGTTGTCTCTGTGGTGCCTGTGTGCAGGCATATCCCACTGTGAGGAGCTCGCGTGTCCTGGGCTCCTCCCTCCAGGACCACTGCTATTTCAGGTGAGGGCGGGGAGACATCCTCCAGGTAGGTGCATAGACTTCTCTATCCGGAATTCCATTTCTCCCCCTCCCTAACACACAACATTGCTCACAAACCTTTGCTGTCCCCCCAACCAGAGGTGGAGTTTGCTTCCAGCCCATTGTCTCTAGCTTGACCATCAACGGCCCTGTCTCAAGGAGGCCATTTCTGTGAGCACCTGCTCCACTGCTCCATGGGGTACAAGGACACAGCAGCAGTGCTAAGCCTGGCTTGCAGCATGGGGCAAAGCCCAGGAAAGCCCAGCACAGGCTGGCCCAGCCACACGACCAGCAGCCTGCTCCAGGAGGGCAAATATTTTCTGTTGAATGCTACCGACATTATGCTGTGATACTGCAAGAGCTCAGTGGTGTGCTCAGGTTCATCAATTGTTAGTGGTCAGTGATTCAACTTGTCATCCCGTGTATGGTGTTTAGAGTCACAAAATGAGATAATATTCTCAGGAAAAGGATTTTAGTAAGAAGAGATCCAAACAAAGGAGCTTGGGATATTCTTGCAATGAAGAGAAGGTAAGAGAAAGGTGGGGAAAGAGGACAGAGTAGTGACAAAGGGAAGAAAGGAAAAGGTCACAGAGGCCAGGGAGTGTCTGCTTCTAGGATGCAACCATCACTAGGAGCCCGGGGCTGCCACCAGTGCCAGCAAGACCAGCAGAGGGCACGCATCACGCCTTCCTTCCACCTTGCAAAGCACAGAGCCTGTGCCAAGAGTAGCCCTGGGCGTAGGAGCAGAGGCCCAGACAAGGGGCACCTGAATGGGACGAGCAAAGGCCGCGATTGGCATCTGAATGGGACGAGCAAAGGCCGCGATTGGCACCTGAATGGGACGAGCAAAGGCCGCGATTGGCATCTGAATGGGACGAGCAAAGGCCGCGATTCCTTCAGGGCTTTCCTTGCCATCAGTTTCAAATTTACAAAAGTTGCAAAAACAAAATATTATAAACAATGTCCTTAGCATGTGTTTGCAGGTTCACGTTTGTGCTTTTGTTTCTTCTCTCTTTCTCACTGTAAGGCACGTGCGAGCGCACACACACACACACACACGCAACCCACACATGCACACACACACGAATACTCATATTTTTTTCCTGAACCACTGGAGAATAAATTATATTTATGTTAATTTCCTTTTTTTTTGTTTTTTAGGCTGAACTACTAAATACTTCAGAGTGTATTTTCTAAGAATGAGGAAATAACTTTTATAACCACAGTACATTTTTACATTATTGATTTACATTGATGTGACCACAATGCCTTTAACTAATCCACTGTCCATTTTCCAATTTTGTCAGTTGGCTTAAAAATAACATCCTTTATAGCATCTTCTCCTTCAGCCAGGGGTTGAGTGGAGGATTCAACATTGCATTTAGTTGTCATGTCTCTTTAGCTTCCTTTAATCTGGAACTGCACTATAATGTTTGTGTATTTGATGGCAAGAAAATTGTCTCCATCCACTTTTTACATAGAATGCTTCTTATTTTGTGTTTAAGCTTTCTTGTGAGTTGGTAGAGGTGGCTGGCACCCCACACAAGCCATGTCTTGTCCTCCTCAGGCATAAGCCTTGGGATCCCATGACACATCCAGCTCTTTCACATGTGATGTGTTCATTTGGTCACTTGCCTAATTTTCAACTGCCCCAAATCTACAGGAAGACAGTGAGATTATACAAACAGCCTGCTCCTCATCAAAACTCTTCAGTAAGTACCACCTAGGATTGAGCATCTATGAACATTTTTGTCTGGTCCAATCTCCAGTATCTTGGTTGAAAATGATCATTCCCATCAGCCTCTGGTTGATGCAATAGGTCTCACCATCTTTCTCATTCACATATAGTTTTATTTGTCAACTGTGGGCCCATGAAATTCTGTTGGAGCCCAGACCTAGAACTAAACATATCTCCTGTACTATTTTACTTTGCTTTCTGTGAGGAGTGATATCAGAGGCCAAATTCTTGGCTATTTCAGTAGATAGCACCCAACATAATGCAAATACTTCCATATACATATAGATAGGCACACATATGGGTGCAGGGATGTGTGTACACTTTCATGTTCATGTACACGTACATGGGCACACTTTAACACTGGCGTGCACACCAGTAATTCCAATTCCAATTCACTCCCACAGGGCTCTTTTCGACTTCATTTTCTGTACATGTATTTCTTTTCTTCCATGGTAAGAACCTTGACTTCCAAAAATATCAACACATTTATTCACTTGCTCAAGCCTAGACCCACTTAAAATACCCTGAGGACTTCCCTCAGTGGAACCACTAAAACGGGGGCAGTTTTTTTTCTCTCTCTCTCTCGATTCTTCCCTCTGCAACCTTCTCTCTCCACTTCGCCCAGGCCTGGGTGCCAGCAGTGAATGCTGCCCTCGTGCGTTCCTTGCTTGAGTCCTCTCACCGTGGTTGTGACAGCCGCTGGAAATACAACTAGGGTCTTTTGTTAAAATTCACTTTTTATTTAGGGTTTTCCATCTTTCCATCGCTATTGCTTTACTTTATTTTGTTCTAATATATACGACATGAACACTCTCAGAAGTCAAAACCACACAAAGTTACAGTCAGAAAAGCATCACTTTTTGCTGGATTCCTTCCATTCTTTGCAGGGAATCAACTTTCTTCTCAGTTTGTTTTTGTAAGAAAATCTACGCATCTTCCCTTTTCTGTTCTTTATTGACCAAATGATGGCGTGTTATGTGTGCTCCTTTCCACTCGGACTCTGTAACTCAGTCAAGTTCCTGAGCCTCTCCCTATCTGTTATAGAGCTCTTCCTTACTGCTGCTTTCAATTTTAATTTTTTGTCAGCACTCGCAATACATCATGACCACGTTCCTTGTGGGAAGTTGGGGCATGCACAGCTTCACCCTTGTCACGTTCTTTCCCTCCCCTTCCTCCCCTCTCCTCCATCTCTTCATCTCCTTTCCTTTTTCAAAAAGTCTGTCTTCTTATTTCCTATTATCTGTTTTGCTTTTGACCTTTGTTTATATTTTGAGTTTCTCAATTAAGAGAAGCCACGCGGTATTTAAGTTTGTGTGTCTCACTTTATTTTGTCCCCTGAGCTATCTGGAGGGCCCTGTGTGTCTGATTTATTTCACTTAATATTGTGCTCTCAAGGCAGACACATTTACATAAAAATGACTACGTTTATTCTTCTTTACAGCAGACTAGTACTCCACTGTGTGTCAAGACCGCATCATCCTTATGTGTACACCTGCTAATGGGCACATAGGCCACTTCCAAGATTTCGCTATGATGGGCTGTGCTGCCCTAGCCGTGGGTGGGTGTGTGTGGATCACTGTGCTGTGACTCCCGAGCTCTTTTGGAGAGCTGCCCGGGCAGCGCTTGGCTCTGGGAGCACAAGGTACTGTGCGCCACAACTCCTGGGTGTTTTTATAGTTTTCTGTACTTCGGAATTACAAATGGCCATGCAGTGAATAACCTTGTGCCTGTGCACTCTCACCCTGCTGCATTCCTTTGGGGATTGCGGGCGTGCTGGGCTGTCTGGACAGCCTTTTGATGTCGCCCACTCCCCTTCCAGAGCCCCTGGGCCCCCTTGCGTCTCCAAGAGTGGCCTGCAGGGCCTGCTGCCCACCACCCTGGCAGCAAAGGTGTCCCCAGACCAGCGCACGCTGAGACGCGCATCTCCACGTACCTTAACATGTACTTATGAGAGAAGCTGAACGTCTTTTCATGGAGTTCGGGGCCACTTCTCTCTTTCTTTTTATGAACAATTCTTTTATGTCTTTGCCAATTTTTCTTTTGCTATTATGATCCTTGATTTTACAAAGTTCTTTATCCATTAGCAACATGTACTTGATTTGCAAAGCACATTGCAAATATTTTCTCGCATTTTGTCTCTAAAAGTTTTACTAATGGTGCAGCTATGTCATGTAAACTTTGGATATTTTAATTTCAAAATTAAATATATTCATTTTAGGGCACAAGATTCTTAGTCAGAGTTAGTGTTTTACTATATGTCTCCATTATCAGTGAATTTACTTGTACTTTCTTTTAGTATGTGTACAATCTTATTTCTTAATATTTACATTCTCTGAATTGTTTGGCTTTACTTTTATCTGTGGTTTGGGCAATGGGTCCACTTTTATCTTTTTCCAAGTGGGAGTCTCAGGTTTTTCATCTTTTCCTCAAAATTTATCTTGTTTCTTTGATGTGTCAGCCTATTCTACTCCAGGCTTAACTGTCATATGGTTGAAATTCCGTTGGGCTGGTATTCACCCATCAAGGTATTTCTAAGTATTATTTGTTTATTTATTTATTTGTATAGGGTCTTGCTATGCAGCTTGGGCTCATTGTGATCCTCCTGTCGCAGGCTCTCCAGTGCTAGAGTGACAGGTATGTGCCACCATGCCCGATTTCAGTGGACGGCACAGTGCACCCTGAGTTTCAGGGCCAGCATGACATGCAGTACCAGGGATTGAACCTGAGTCCTTGCACTTGCCACGCAGACACTCAGACTGCTGAGCTATCTTCCTAGCCCCATCAAGGTATTTTTAAAGCTTTCCCAGCTGCACTTGCTTGTTGTTTTCTCATTTGCCTTCCTCCATTAAAAGTGCTTAGAATCACCACTAGGACCACGTTGTGTCCCTCAGCACCGCTGTCCTTCCTTTCCTGACTGCTTATCTCCAAGCAGCTGCGTGTCTTGTCTTCACGCAGTCAGCTTTCCACATCTCAGGTTCCGAATCCACGGACTCACCTGGCCCGGGGTTATGGATCATAAAAAGAAATACTGTCTCTGTATTTCCTGTACCACACATCTTCAGCTGGTCTTTTCCTGCCATGCCCTAGTAACACAGATAGCTACATACTCAGTGCATTAGATTACGTAGTATAATAATCTAAAGATGATTTAAAGCACACAGGAAGATTGTGTAGATTAATGGCATATTTTATAGGACGCATTTTACACTATGGTATCTTCTATTAGGGACTTGAGCTCCCATGCCTTGTAACGTCAGTGGACAGGCTCAGATCCACGTCAGTGGACAGGCTCCCATCCATCTCCCGCAGATACTGAGGGGCTGTCTTTGATGCTCCCCGTATTGATGCTTCTGGCCGTACCTACTCTCCAGTGTCTTCCTCGTAGTGGGGCTATGAGCCGCCACCTCCTCACTGATATTCAGGGTCCCTTCCCCTTTCTGGAGGTGTTTTCGGTTTTGGGTTGTCCTTATCAGTGCACATCTGTGCTTTCTCTCCACCCTCTTTTTGCTCCCTCTGATCTTTGTCCTGGCTCCTGCATGTCTCTCCACACCTCCAGGGGTGCTGAGCGGCAATAACTGGGTGGCGAAGGCTCTGTTAAAATCTACTTTTTTCCCTCTCCTTTCAGTACTCAAAGAAAGGCCACGTGCTCTCTACTGTCTGGTCATGCTGAGGGCATGAGTCCACCTGGTTTTATCAATTTTCCTTTTCTATTTCATGGGTATTTTGGGGGGAGTGGAGGGCTGAGCTTCGCAGCTACTGCACTGTTCTTCACTGTTCTGGTCTAGACTTTATTTGGGGTGTGTAGATTTAAAATAATCTTTATTTGCTGAAGTCAATACATACACTACAGGTAACAAAAGCAAAAGAAGCAAAGAACAAAATCAGTCACAGTTATAAGCAGCTTAGTTAGTTGTGGCTGAGGACCAGACTTCAAGACATGGACTTTAAGGCATATGTAGAGCTGGATTTCAGACCAGACGTTTCTTTTCTTCCCATTAGAAAAATGTTTGTTCATGATCATAACCTGAGGTATAAAGAGAAGGTGCTATTTCTGCTGACAGAGAAAGTTTATCAACTAGAATTTCCAGAGGGGCTTGTGTAGAAAACAACTTGAGGGCAGACACTAGGGAACCCAATGATTCCATGTTTCAGTGATGATGGAGAAAAGCAAGTGGGACTTTTGAGGGATGACTGTGCAGTGGGGCAGTGGGCCAGTCCAACCGGCTTGCTGTGAGAAGATTCCACCTGTGGGCAGAGGAGGTTGCTGTGGGCATGGTCTACAGAAGTCTCCCTCTCCCACTTCTCCCTTCTCTCTGCCTCCTGTCTGTCATGCACTAAGCAGCTCCCCTCTGCCATGCTGCCCTGACAGGGAGCCATCCAAATGTGGACAGAACCATGAGCCCCAAACTGTCCTTCCTTAAACTGTAGGTGCTGGGTATACCGTCCCAGCAATGAAACAAAGTGACTAAGACAAGTCCTAGGCTTGTTTTGTTGACATGAACGTGACAATCACAGAGAACACGGCTGTGCAGGTGAGAGCATTCCACCAACAGGTGGCAGCCAAAAGGAGCAGAGGTGTGGAAGTGTCTCCCTCTGCTTGGAGGCTTCCGTCATAACCTGATAGTGTGGGGCTCGTTTAATATGAATGGAGCTCTAAAGTATGTGAAGAGCTTTATTCTGTTAGATTTTTCTTCTTGCTTAGCCAAGACATTTCATGCAGGTCCAAAGGCTTCTTGAAGTCCCAGCTGATTTTGAAGAGAAGATGTGTTCTCCAAATTGAAAGTCTAGTTAGAATGAAACCGTCCACCTCACATCCTCCTTCCTTATCCCCACCTCTCTAGGGTTGGAATGGGGACACAGAGTGGAGGAGGAGGGAGGTCACGGAGGACAGGTACTATCCCCTGTGTATGCGCTGACTGCCAGAGCCAGCACTCCTGCAGGAGTGACTCTGTGGCTGTGTGGTGGCCCTGCAGAAGCCTTTGTGTATAAACTAATGAGCTTTTCTTTTCCCTGTCTGGGTTCTGTTCCTGAAGATGTTCCACAGCCCCACGATGAGATTCTTCAGTCCACTTGGCTTCCCTACTGGTTGGGACCTTCCAAAGTGCCTGGTCTGCTGCCTTCCTAGACGTTAATGCCTCTCTCTAAATGTTAATGCCACATTGTACACGTTCATCACTCTCTCCTCTTCAGAACTCTTTGGGAAGGTCCAGGCAACAGTCTGTTTCCAGATGTCCCAAATTCCTGGGGACACTCTTCTGGTCCACTTGGGAGCTGCCTCATGCTAAGTACTCAGCACACAGCACAAAGAAGTGCCAGTTTCTCTTTCTTAAAATGTTCCCAATTTTTTCCAGTGTCTTCCTGATGACTTTTTTTTCCTTATCTTCAGAAGGAGTAAGTGGAGAAGCACTTTCGATCCTTCCTTTGTGGTCCTGAAGATGGAGAAAGAACCTATAGCAGCCTCTCCACTGGATGATGACAGACCTGTTCTAGCTCATCATTTTAAATGAATTTGTTTATTCCCATACACATTCTGGCATGTGTATATTCAGTTACATCCATAGATGTAATATCTATCATCTATCTATCATCTATCTATCTATCTATCTATCTATCTATCTATCTATCATCTATCTATCTATCATCTATCTATCTATCATCTATCTATCTATCTATCTATCTATCTATCTATCTATCTATCATCTATCTATCATCTATTGCATATTATGTATTTTCTGCTAAGCAGTGTGGTTGCCAGGCCATCCCTTCAGTCTTTCTACAGATCTTAAAGGAATATGTTTACTAACTGACTAAGACTTGAAGTGTTTCCTTCTACTCTCAGTTTGGTGATTCAGTCAGAATTCTGAACCAATAGAAATGGCCTCGGCCATGTTCTACAAACACTTTCTGGGCTGTGGAGATAGCTTGGTGGGCTGAGTGCCTGCCTGGCAAGCACAAGGACCCAAGTTCCATCCCCAGCATCGCATGCTTTGCCTGCTTTTGGACGTGCTGGCTGGCCACCAAAACTGGGTGTGGTGGCGCATGCCTGTAATCACAACACTGTGCACTGGGGAGGCTGAGACGGGAGGATCACTATGCGTATGAGCTGCTTGGTGAGACCCTCTAGCAAATAAATAAATAAGTAAATATTTTAGAAAAAAACACTTTCTACAGTTTCTGATCCTCTCTTAAGTGTCTACCACAAATGCTTTATTCATCGAGACTAATTTCCACATGGAGGCACCAAAGGGTTCTTTTCACTGACCTCCTTTCACCAAGTGGATTGCTGGGGGTCAGGGAAGCACAACAGCTGGTCTAGGATCACAGTGTTGGCCACAGATGGGGCTCTATGTGATTGCAAAGCTTGTGTTCTGTGCCTTCTAACATCTGTGCCTCAGATGGTGAGATAGCATCAGACACATCTGTTAGATGAAAGTAGACTCCAGTGCCTCCCCAAAGTACTGACGAAAACGTTCAGTGGGGACGTTGTGTTTGCTATCCTGAACCCTGATGTGGATAACACTGCGCTCCCTGGGAGGCAGGGAGATATTATCCACAGCCCCACTTACAGATGCATTCCCAAATAAAGTCTGCAAATGACGACTCGAGGGGCAGGAAAATCAGTCAGCTTCTCCGTAGGGACCTGTTCGTGGTGTTTCTGGTTCCTGGGTGGAAGCTGATTTCTGACACAAAGCCATTTATGCACATGAGGACGACATCATAACAGGCGCTGGGGTATGCTGCAGGCGAGACTGTGTGCAAGGGGAGAGAGCATTTCAATGTGCAGTCTATCAATCAGAAAACAGTGTGAGCAGAGCCTTGGCTTTTATGAAAAGCACTGCTCTACTGGCCTTCCACAAAGCACATTTTCAGCAAATAATTATACTTGCAATTGAGGCACCGAAGGTTTTTTGTTTTTTCACCAAGTTTGTTAATTGTCTCGTCTTGCCATGGAGATAAGCCAGGGCTTAGTCTTTAGTCTTCCATCCTTAGACATGTTGCCATACCAGGCCGAGGATCAGGAAAGATCCTTTTTCCCTATTAGTTTAACTCCGGTGTCTCTCCTAACTGGACCACGTGCACTTTTCCTCCCTGACCTGCCAAAGCATTCCCAGCTTTCATGAGCATTGTACTTCAGTTATTAAATTACAAAGGAAATGGAGCAAAAGGACTAAAATATATTTCTCAGAAACGCAGCTGTGCTAGCACGGGCACCGCATGGGAAGTGCGTCTCTCAGCCCCGCTCTTCATCACATTTCGGCAAATAAATCCAACTCTCTGTGGAACGATTTCAGTGTTAGCACAAAGTAATTCAAAACAGTGGGGGGTGGGAGACACATAATTATGACCAGCAGAAGACGAGTTTGCAAAAGCTGTGCATGAAATGATTTAGTTGGGAGAAAGCTTTTCCAGAAGCCCAGAAAAGTCCTTGTTTCCCCTAAATTACCAACCATTTATCCTAGTCTGTAGTGATTTACATGATAATTCTATAAAAGTACTTTTGCCTAAGATGATTCTGTTTGTCCTCCTCAGTAATAATATGTTAGGACTCATCTATTTATTTATTCATTCATGCACAGAATAATACAAAGTTCCTGCTCTGGCAGGCTGCATAAAGGACATTGTTATATGCCCGAATGATATGGAATGGGGAGGGACTGCATGAGGGGACATCACCAGGGAGAGTGACATAGCCCATCTCCATGGTTACAGAAAGCTTCCTGGACATGGTGATGGCTGAGCTGAGTAAAGGGCCAGTGAGCATAGCTGAGACTAGCTGGGGTGAGAGAGCTGGTGGAGAGAAAGGCAGGGCTAGGCCCAAGGCCATGGCCAAGGGCAGGTAGGAGCCGATGCTCTGGCTGGGAGCCTGGATTTCAAGTGATTCCACATGACAGGCCGCCCAGGCTGTGTTCAGGTGGGAGGTGGGGCCCCTCTGCTACAGGCTAGAAGCTCAACTCATCTTTGCTTTTCTAGCCTTCTGCAAATTGGGGGAGCCCACCCACAGTAGGGGAGGTAACCTGCTTCACTCAGGGTCAGTTGATTTCAAGGTCAATCGCATCTGTAAAATATAGACTAGTGTTGGACAACAACTGGGCTCTATGCCCAGCCAAGTGAGCACAGGAAATTAACCAGTACAGTGGAAGATGATTCTCAAACCCAGAGGGCCCCATAGAGATGGTGCTGAACAATCAGCATCGCACTGGAGATCTGGAATCTCAAACAAGAATGCACACAAGGATCAGGCACGTAAGATAAACAGTGATTGCAGACTGCTTATATTCCTTACACACTTGGTCTAGGTATTTAAAAGATGAAAAATCCTTTTTTATGAAGGAAATGGGCACAGGGAGACTCTACCTCCAAGGTCACTGCTGTGGCTTCTGTAGGAATCGCAGTCCCTGTCTCTGGCACCCCTCTGTCTAGCCATTGAACACCCTCACATCATGGAGGCTGACTTTCTCCTGAGCAAAGTGTGAGGGAGATCAAAGTGGAAGCCAGGGTGTCTGTTGTGCTATAGCTCAGAAGTACAGTTCTATCCTTCTGGCAATCCTGCTGGTCACATAGACTGCTCTGGGATGAAGAGAAATGGCCTTTACAGGGTGCCATAGCTGGAGGTGGGCTGCTGGGGGCCATGTTGAAGATGGCCAACCTTATGGAGCAGATTCTTCATTAGCAGCAGCGGAGATGGGAGATTCAAGGAAGTGACTTCAGAGAAATATGTTAGTTAAATAGGTTGATGTGTAGGGTTATGGAAATCACAATTTTAAAAAAAAGGAGAGGAAGAAACCAAACTCACAACTTAAAAAATAAGATCTGTAAGATGTTGCTATTAATTTCCTAACTTATTTCCACCAAGGAGAGAAGACTGCTCCCCTATTGGCATGACGCATTTCCACACTGAGGCCAGAGTGAGCTCAAGGATAAAGTCCCTCTCACCTCCATGGCCTCCCCCTCAGTTTTCTTGCTTCTGAGTGTAACTCTGTGGGGACATCACACCTAGGACTGTGGCCCTCATTTTGTGGTAATGAGGCTAACAAATAACTATGCTTGGTGTGGTAGAGTGGGAGGCTGGACACAGACTGCTTGATTGGTGACACAGTTTAGCTACCAATCAACCCAAGAGTGTGGTATGTAAACCATACATATTTCAAGAGAGTTGCATTCTATGACTTGGTGCTGTAAGAATTCCTGAGGTAGACTCAGGACTGTGTGGATCTGGTTGAGTTTGCTTTGCCTGTAGAGCAGCCAGGTAAACCCAGCAGGGTATGGTCAAGGAGAGGACCAAGCCTATTTGGTGTCTGTGTTTCCAGTGCCCAGTATGGTGTTTAAATACACACAGGAGGAACACTGCCATTGTCGGGAGCCAGCATGGCAGTGGAGCGCAAGACCAAGTTGTCCAAGAACTTGCTACACATGAAGCTCATGCAAAGAGGACTGGACTCAGAAACCAAGAAACAACTAGAAGAGACAGAAAAGAAGATTTTCAGTGAAGAGCACTGGTACTTGGATTTGCCAGAGCTTAGAGAAAGAGAGTTTCATAATAGAAGAATGGAGTTTCTTGTTGTGTGAATATCTTCTCTATGGAAGAATGTCATTCAGAGGATTCAATCCTAAAGTTGAGAAATTGATGCTTCAGATGAATGCTGAGAACAAAGTGGAGGAGGCAGAGGAAGGTGCCACAGTAGAGCTCAATGTATTAGATGAAGAAATGACTAGAAGATATGAAACTTTGGTGGGAACAATTGAAAAAAGTTTGCCAAGAAGAGAGACTATGCCCATTATGAAGATGAAAATGGAAGCATGAAAGCAATTAAAACAAAGATGTTCTTCAAGCCCCAAGATTAAAATGGACACCTGCAAATATAGCTCAGGGATCCTGTGAAAGCAACATATTTTAGAGTTCATCCTGATGACCTCTGTAGTTGCTGATATGTAATGTTTATTTGTGAAGAAGTGTATAATTTGGGGAACATTCTGTTTTTGAAACAGATGTGTGGTGGATATTTTACATCCTTTTCCTAGCGGTGTTTATGAGGAGCACAATGCCAGCTCTTGGCCTCCAGGTGGCAGTGGGCATAGGCTGCTCATTAAAGAGTTTTTGACTATATATATATATATATATATATATATATATATATATATATAATTTTCCAGTCACTGACCTGTAGCTGGCTCCTAAATGCCAGGTTCCAGTTGCCCTTACGTTTATATTTTGCTTTAAATTATTAATCATGTCAATTCAGTTCATGTACTCACTTTGGACTCAAATGTCACGAGAATTCATTATAAGTTAGTTCATCAAGGACGATGTAACCTCTAGCCCGAAGCATTCGCCGACTATCAGTTCATTGTCAGTTTTGGAGTAGTTTGTTTTGGTGGTTAAGGCATTTAATTAAAGTTCTGCAATAAACATGTGTTTTCACAAAAATAAATAAATAAACAAACAAACAAACACACACAGGACCTTTATTCAATGTGTACTGAGGAAATGAACATTAGGTAATTGGGAGGATGGCAAAGTGAGGTGTGAAAAGATACCATTTGCTTTTTCTATGATTAAAAGCTCCCTCAGGAGGGTTTGTGACAGGCCACAGTGAAACCTTTAATCAATGCATGTGTTATGGTTTGTGCCTACAGGTGTCCCCCCAAAGCCTCATGCAGTCATACAGCGTGTTCATAAGTGGCTGAGGCTAGAGTGTGTGATGCTGGGATTAAGGGTGTGTGGTTAATCAGTCCACTGATGGTTTGGCATAGCTCTGGCTAGAATTACGTGTGTGGGAGCTATACTCACCCAAGGGCAGGACAGATAGCCTGTGTGGAGTCCAAGGGCCAGAAAGAGCCTTGCCTCCCCCTTGTTGCTTTTGATGCCTTGCAGGCTCCCTCAACTGCATGATGACACCTGTATAAACTGTGACCTAAATGAACTTTTCCACCTTTAACTTTGGGTGTGGGGTGTTTTGACTCAGCAATGAGAAAAGTAACTGAGCGTGCAAAAGTGAGAGGCCATGAAAATGCAAATCCACTGCCTTATATTTGTCTCAGTTTCTCTTCTCTTGTTGCTGAGACATATACGTGATACCAAAATGAAGGAAGGAAGCTCACAGTTAGTGGCGCATTCAGTCCGTACTCAGTTGGCTGCAAGGCAGAGGGGCACATGGCCGAGCAGCCCTCCGTGGTGACAGCAAAGAGCAAGAGAGCAAAGGGGGAAGCAGCAGCTACGGCAGCCGGCCAGCCTCTTTCCCCTCCTTACATTGCAATGCAAATTATCCACCCCAGGGTCTGGGTAGCACTGACACCTGCAATCCCCGCATTGGGTCAAGAATCAATCACAAATTCCTGAAGCTGCCCTGTGAGTGCATGGGGTGTTTGGGGGACAACTAGACTCAAACCATAACAATATCAATTTTCTTTCACCCTCTTTCTATGCATTTCTTTCCTCACCAAGTTCTCCGTGAAGAAAATGGTGTCTCCTCTTTTGAATCCGAAAGATGAAAATGAAGTGAAGAGAATTGAACCTGCTACGTGGAAGTTTCTCAAGGATTTTTCTTAGAGAGCTGGAAGAAGGTGACAGTGTAGCCAGGCTGCACCTGCTTTCCATGTTGCACAGTCACTCCCCTTCCTGCTGAGAAGCCCAGGAGCCTCAAAGCATGCACTGGCCAGTTCATTCTGTTTGAAGCACATTCAGTATCTTCTTTTATTTCGCTCTGGACTTTGAATTTTTCTAGGCTGCCATCAAATGCTGATACACCCTGGCTTGTTCCATAAAGACAGACTATTTATGGAAAAGTTCTTCCTGTTCACCCACTTTCATTTAACACTGGAGATAAAGCTTCAAATTGAGGCTCCTGAGTGAGCTCCGCCAGCACCAATGGCCAGAGAAGCACCCCACTGAGCGTGTATTTGTGAGGAGAAGCTGTGAGTAGATGGCATGACTGGGAGCAGTGGGCGCCACAGGGGCATTGATGGCATCTTTAGAGATCCCTAGGATAGTTAACCTTGGTTATGCTGCCTCACCTGCCCCCTGAGTTGGGCCATCACGTTTCAGATGTTATCATGAGTCTACAACGTTACACAGTACCAAAGTTCAGTGGAGGTCTTGAACTAAGAATTCTCAGGTAGCTTTTGAAGTGTCTCCTAGCTCTTCCTGGATAGTTCTTTCAGGTCAAATCATCCTACAAGACCAGCTAGAAGTAGAGATGTTTGTGGGGCTATTCAGTACCTCTGATGGCAAAGACTGATGTGCTCTGCTACTGTGTCTTCTCAGGGTTCTGGAGGATTCGCCTGAGACTTGCGGTTACTTAGAGAACATCAGAGGTCAAGAGGACTCAAGGATACGCTCCTTACCTTGGGCACCTTGGTTCTCTCTCTTCCTTTCCTCTCTTCTCAGGGATCCCTTCCTGAATTTGGAGGTAACTGTTCTCCTCTGGAGAGTTAGGATGATTGGTCTCTGCCTAGCATCTTCTGTGGTCCAAGACAACGGCTGCTCTCAGGGAAAAGGGCTCTGAAGATCTTGGGGTCGGTCTGCCCTTCAGGCTTGAGTCTAAATAAATAGAAGCATTGCTTAGGACCCGGAAGTCTTTGCAACACAGCCCATCAGAAATGAAATCTTTATTTACTATTTTTTATATATTTATTACAGGGTCCACAGGGTCTTACCACACAGATTGGACTTGTCATGATCCTCCCGTTTGTCAGCCTTCCAAGCACAGGAATTACGGGCACGCGCCATCATGCCCAGTCTCAATTGCCGTTTTAGCATGCCCTGGGGAGGGGGCTGGCATGGCATGCCAGGGATCAAACCCCAGCCCCTGCATCTGCCTAAGCAGGCGCTTTAATCCCCTGAGATATCTGGCCTGCCTCAGAAATGAATTTTATCTTTTTTTTTTTTAATTTTAGGGAAGGGCCTACAGGGTATTAAGGGTCTCACTATCAGATCGGACTCATAGTGATCCACCTGTTTACAACCTCCCAAGAGCTGGGGTCACAGGTGTACACCACCACGCCCAGTCTCAATTGCCATGAAAATGCTCCCTGGGGGTGGGGCCAGCACGCAGGCCCCAGGATCAAAGCCCAGGCCCTGCACCCACGCGCAGGTGCTTTAATCTGCTGAGTTATTTGGCCAGTCCTTTGCATTTTATCTTTTGATTCCTTCTCTGAAGCTATCTGATTTCATTTTATAAATAGTTCATTTATTAGGGAAGCAAAATGCATGTTTATAAGACATAATTTAAACAGGAGAAAGGATCAGAGTGCAAAACTTAAAGGTCATCTTCCTTTTCTACTGCATCTCCTTGCAACTTTTACCCAGGGGTAGCTGTTGTCAACAGCTCCTGGTTCATCTGTTAATGTTCTGTACTGACAGAAAACCTCTGTGTGCATGTACACATATGCACCACCAGCAACTTTCCACTTTTGTTTTTGCATAACTCTATTATGAACATATAAATATAGATGAACGTAAGAACACACATATATTTATCTAATTTTAAAAATACAGTGTAGTTTTCTTTCTACCGCAAACAAACACTGTCCAATTGGCCTGAGACTTGGGGCTATGTAGAGCGTCAGAGGCCAAAGGGACTCAAGGTTCTCCATAGTCTCCTTACCTTTGGGTACTTTGGTCCTCCCTCCTCTTTTCCCCTTATCTCAGGGACCCTTTCCTGAATTCGGAGGCAACTGTTCTCCTCTGAAGAGTCTTTTGTGTACAAATTTACAATTATCTCTTGTCTGTATTTCTTCCTCCACGGATGGATACCTCTGTTACTACTCACAATACGCTAGTCCTTTTGTCTAAAGCACTTGCTGTCTCTTAGATACGCTATATCTCACTAGTGAATATTTAGCTTTTGCTTAATTTTCTGCTGCTATGTATAATCCTGCAATGATCAGTAAGTCTATAAGCTCATTTGTCCTCTTATACCTACTGGACAAATTGATTGAAATCAAAGGATAGCACCACACGGATCCACTTTGCATGCTGGTACTATGGTTACCTTCAAATTCTCCCTGAAGAAGTCTGCACCAACTACTCCCCTTATGAATAATGTATGAAAGTGTCTGTTTTTCGGCTCGCATGTCATTCCTGAATATTAGCAACTTCTTAATCTCTGGCAATCTGATAGAGAAAATGAAAAGTCAGAGTCTTATTTGCATTGCTTTTGTTATTTATTAGAGCAAATATCAGTTTGCATGTCAATTGGCCACTTGTCTAATCTTTCATGAGTGAACTAGGATTTCATATATTCGGTCCATTTTTCCCTTGTTCCTTTTGAAATCTGCATGTTTCTACTTCTTAAAAAAATCAATAGTTTTAGGATAACCATATTTGGTTTCTTCGTCATAAGTATCCTTGTACTGAGCTTTGAGGGTAGCCACCATATACATTTAAATACTTAAATCTCACTACAGCTCCTAAGGAGCCAGCATGCAGCTCCGAGGATCTATTTCACATTACCAAATTAGATTTGCAATATCTGGATTTTTTTCTCAGTGGAGCTGTCACGGCAGGAAGTTGGCAAAGAACATGGGTCAATAAAAAAAGAACATGCTCCAGGGAGTGGCAACAAATCCGAGTGCAGAAATTTTGAGGAAGGAAATTCTAATGCATAAACTTGAGATGAATATAACTTAAAGCAAAAATGAAGCTTGTGACACAACACATACTGCCTGGATTTGCATTTCCTTCTAGCTCTTTCCACTGAAGGAAATCATTGCACCTCAGTTTTCACTCCTTCATTTCTTCACTTACGAACTGATGTCAATTAATATTTCCTATTTAAATAGAAAATACTATTTTGTAGGGGGAGGGTCCAGGGAATTGAACTCAGGATCTCATGCTTGCCAGGCAGGCACTGCACCATTGAGTTAAATCCCTGGCCCAAATATACTATTTAGGCAAACAGTCTAAACTAAGGATTCGGAGAAACTTAATATTTTGTATGATTTAACTCAAACAAGCTTTATAATTTTGATCACTCTGGAATCAGTTTCCATTATGATAAAACTGAGTCTCTCAGTCGTAAGTAAAATCTTAGCCGTGTCCAATATTAGTTGTTTCTAGAGTGTGAAGTCAGTCTAGTAGCTAAAAGAGCCAACATGCTTCATTTTTGAAGATACGATCTCCTTGTAACCGTAGATGCTGCCTTTTATTCACGCACATTGACCCAGGACAGCGGTGTGCCCAGGCGCATGCCAGCGGGACGGCAAGTCTTGTCTGAATGAGTGACAGCAGTGCTAAGGTTCCCCAAGCTCTGTTCTTTCTTGTTCTGAGGGAGCCACAGGAGGCCTCGGTGCCTGTCAGGCTTTACCCAATGGATATGAAAGCTTGATCTACCTCATTCCTGCCATCACTCCTGTTGAGGGGTGAGTCTTTTGTGTACAAGTTTACAATCATCTCTTGCTGTCATGTGGCCCTTATTTCTTGCCCCACTGATGGATACCCCTGTTACTGCTCACAATGTGCTGGTCCTTTTATCTAAAGCTTGCTGGAGCTTAGACAACTATATCTCACAAAGACACACATACTGAGTCCTTGATCCCTAATGTGATATTATTATTATTATTATTATTATTATTATTATTATTATTATTATTGGTGGAACTGGGGATTGAACTCAGATCCTTGCGCTTGCCAGGGAAGTGCTTATTCCACTGAGCCATCTCCCCTGCCCCTCTAATGTGATATTATTGAGGGGTGGAATCTTTAGCAGATAATGAAGTGCCTGGGCACCACCCTTGGGAAAGATCAGTGCCCACGTCACAGAGTGGGTAAGGTCACATTGGATTGAATTAGTTACTATGAAAATAGATTGTTATAATCGAGGCCACTCACGTGTTTGTCCCTTCCACACACACCGTCTTGCTTTGCTGTAATAGACAGCTGACACACAGAAACTTAAAGTAGCAAAGATTTACTTTTGGCCATAGCTTTGTAGATGGCAGTCCATCGGTTCTTAGCCCATGGCAAGATGGCGACATCATGGTGGAAAGGGGCAGAGAAGGAAACCTGGGCCTGATGGCATCCAGGAAGCAGAGAGAAAGGGGAGGAGCCATAGCAACACATCCTCTGCCAGAGCGCACCCTAGTGCTGCCTTCCTCCAAGTGGGTACGTAATCACTTACTGAGCTAGACACTCATGATCCAGTGAACCAGCTGATGAGGTCCACGCCTTTGCAATCCAATTACCTTCCATAAAACTCCATCTCTGCACACATGCGATTCTCGGGGACATTTGTGGTACGAACTATGACAGGTGCCACCTAGCATGCAGGGACACTTCATGAGGCCCTCACCAGATGTGCCTTTTTGAGCTTGGACTTCTCCACCTCCACGATGATGAACCCAAACAAATCTCCTTTCCTTACATAGTACTAAGCCTTGGGTAATTTGTTCCATCACCCTCAAACAGTGCACCAATCGCCCTTGTAGATGTATTTATTGCTTGTTTTGTATTGCTGTCTTTGGAGGATATGGGTTATAAAAGTCCCACAGTCTAAAGCTTCACCTAATGCTATCAAAGCTCAAAGTGCTCTTGCTATGATTGGCATGGTCCCTAATGAAATCTTGGCGACTAGACAGGAGGTATCTTCCCTATATAATGAGAAATAGCCTCAAGGGGTTTGTCCTTAATTCTGGCATGGTGAGCACTGGCCACAGTTTGCAATGTCTGCCATTCTCTGGAGACCTGTTGCTACGGTTTGTGTCTAGATGTCCCCACAAAGCCTCAGGCAGTTATACGGGGAGACGGAGGTGGCTGAATCTAGAGTTTGTGATGCTGGAATTAAGGATGTGTCTTAGTGACATTTCTTGTTGCTGGGACAAAATACCCAACACCCAAGGTTCAAAGGGGAAAGATTTATTTGGCTTATAGTTTATAGAGCTTTTAGACCATAATCAGCTGGCTCCAAGGTAGGGTGGATTCACAGAGCAGAGCAATTCATTGTGGTGGAAGGCCACAAAAGCAACAAGGGAGGAGAAGACAAGCCTCTTTTTGTCTCTTACATTGTATCCATACTCTTTCCTAGTGGGTGTAGTATTTATACTCTTATTCCTAGCATCGGACTATGAATCAGTCACAAATTCTATATTGAACCACCTTTAAAAATGTCACCCCTCCACGGCCATGTGTACTTTTGGGGCTCATCCATGCACAGCATAGCAGGCTGTAAATGCTGCACCTATCATGCGGCAAGGAGCCTGATAAGGAACAGAAAGAGTCTTGTCTCCTCTACTTGTTGCTTTTGCTGTCTTCCACTGTCATAAACTGTTACCCTTCTGCCATGTGCTGCTCTGCATTGCACCCAGCCAATTATGGACTGAAACCTCTACCAGCTGTGCGTTAACAAAAGTTCTCCTCCTACCATCTTGGGCATTGGGCACTTTTTCTCAGCAGCAAGACAAGTAACTAAGACAAGGCTGCATTGAGTATTGTAGGAAGCTTAGCAGCGACCCTGCTCTCTACCTCCAAAATACAAACTGCAAACTCCTCTTCTCTGTGTGACAACCAGGATGTCTCCAGGCCTCACAGGAAGCCAGGGCATTCATCCAGGAGTGGGGCAGGGGATCGCCCCTGGCTGAAGAGTGCTGTTCTATCAGAATGCCTGTGTGAGAGTCACATTGCAGTCACTCTGACAAAATACTTGAGAAAGATAATTTAAAGGAGGAAAAGTGAATTTTGGCTCATGGTTTCGGGATGTGGTCACCTGGCTCTCTTAATTTTAGGACGTGGTGGAAGCCCAAAGTGGAGGAGAGCTGTCAGCCTCATGGTGGCCAAAGTGCAGAGAATGAAGAGCTGGGGAGGAGCGCCCGGAAGAAGGTGCAGCTCCCGAGGCCGCGTGCCCTCTGCCCACACTCCTTCCAGTGGTCTCCACCTCCTAGGAGTCCACCTCTTCCCACAAATGCCCTTGAATTATAAACCAACGATCCTCTTCCAAAAGCCTCACCTCTGAATACGTAAGCCCTCTGGGAACATTGTAGATTCAGCCTCAGACAGTAAGAACTTAACAAATGCATGCCTAATAAACGAGTGTTGGTTGTTTAGACCCAAACAAGAAAAAGTTTCTAAAACACGTAGCACTTAGTGGACATGTCTTTGTTAGATCTTTACCAGAAACATTATTCCAAGAGTTAAAGGAACAAGAATAGAGAAACGACCTTGCAAATGTCTAACCTCGAGAAATGAGACAATCTAAATAGCTAGCTCTAGCACTGCATTTTTCTTTTTGTTTTTCTTTTGTTCTTTATTTTTTTGCCTGTGAGGTAGGTCATTAGCTCTTTTTTGTGCTTTTGTTTTTGTTTTTTAAAATTTTGTTTTATTTTGAAGAGTAAAAACAAAAGCAAGAATAAATAGCAGAAGAGTTTTAAAAAAGCAAAAATAAATAGCAGGAAAAAAAGAAAGAAATAGAACAACAAATAGCAGTACATATTATATAGATTTTCAAAATGAGAATAGCTAATTAACAATGGTTGTTGTATGATCTATTTTTATCATCAGAACTGTTGCTCAGATTAATAGAAATAGTCATGCAAGACTAGATAGATAGTTGATTATTAACACTTGTTTTCAAGAAACCTTAGCTTTTTCTATTTTCTTGTCTTCTTTACCTTTTGAAAACATTTTATTTTGAAGAGTAAAAATAGAAACACAAACAAATAGAAAACAAGACAGAAAAAGGGTAACATACAACAATGCATAGAAAAAAAATTATGGTGCTTGGGGATCAAACCCCAGGCCTCACAGATGCTATACAAGTATCCTATGATTGAATTGCACCCCAGCACTAAATTTCATTCTTTCTTCTACATAAGCCAGTTTTGCCCCCCAAATCAGAGACCTTATATCCAATTACATTATAATCAGTTCTAAGAAAAAAGTTCTCCATAGTTTTGTGGTGATTATAAATAGTATCAATATGATTGCAAGGAAGGCTGTGGAGATAGCTTGGTGGCCTAAGCACCTGCCTGGCAAGCACAAGGACCCAGGTTCAATCCCTGGTACTGCATGCCATGCTGGGCCTGAAACCAAGCGTGGTGGTGCACACCTGTGAGCCCAGCACTAGGAAGGCTGAGACAGGATCACTGAGCCCAAGCTGTGCAGTGAGACCCTGCACCAAATTGGAAAAGTATGACTGCAAGCAAGGAAAGCAACTATAATTCTGACTTGTAGATTTGATGTAGGAGAAGTGAGGTAATATTTTAAAGTACTACACTGGGAGGCTGAGGCAAAGGATCATAAGTTTGCGCCTAGCCTGGGCAATTTGGCAACTTAGAGAGATCCTGTCTCACAAGAAAAAAATTTAAAAAGCTGGGGATGAAATTCAGTGGGAAAAGCCCAGGTTAATCATGAGAACCACCATTTCATAGGCAGATAGGAATAGATACGTACCGAGATAGAATAACTGCTTTGAGAATTGGAGAGCAGTTTCCAACGTACGGAGAGCCAGCTCCATGAGGGCGTTAGGATCAGTGCACAGAGTTAAGCTTTAAGGTTAGTATGTGTCAAGTGACCGTTGGTTATAATTTCTAGCTTCTTGCTTTGCACAAGCTCACCTCAGTCTATCACTATTCGTCCCTCGCTTCCCAGAGAAACAGTCATCTTTCACCTTGTGTCACTGTCCAGACCAAACTCCCCCACACTATATGCATCTGTAATAAGATAGAAGACATGGAGGACTTTTGAAACACCCCATGTCACCCCTCACATTAGATTTTTCTTTCCAGAAAAGTGGTTTTCTCCAGGCTGTAACTCAGAGTTACTCAACCTCATCTGAGCTGGAAAAGCCGCCATCCATCTTGGTGCCAGACATAGAAAGAGAAGGCATTTCTGCACAAGAAGAGTTTGGGGTGAAACGGTTGGATGCCATTACAAGCAGTGTGTGTGTGTGTGTGTGTGTGTGTGTGTGTGTGTGTGTGTGCAGGCTGCAAGGCCAAGAAAAAGGCACCTTCAGCAGGAGTGGCACGCTGCACGGACTCATGCAGGAGGAGCCAGGACAGGCTTTTCTCCTTTCTCTTCTGCAGCGACTCACCAGCCAGCGGTATCACCTGTATCTGATGCACAGAGCAGACCCATCATTCCTGCAGTCAATGGGGCAGGGGAGGGGCTTTCCATATGGATTGCGTCCTGGCTGAGATTCTAACCTCCAGCACCTCACACTGGGACTGTAGAGGAAATCCTACCCTCACAGAAGCAGTAAAATTTAAGACAAGGTCTTTAGGATGGGGCTCATCTCAGGATGTCTCTAAGAAGAGGTTGGGACACAGTTGTGCAGAGGCAAGACCTAGGGAAAAGAGGCCCTTTCAGTGCCTGGAGAGATGCCTCAGAGGAGGTCAACCTTGCAGACATCCTGGCCTTAGACTTCCAGCCTCCAAACTGGGAGCCAATATGTTTTTGATAGTTGAGCACTGAAGTCTGTGACATTTTTTAAATAGAAGCTGTAGAAAGGTAATACACTATGTTCTTGATCTTGTAAGCAGTCGTGTGTTGTAGAGCTGAAGCCTCCCCAGCGGTCACCCACCACTGCCGCACCAGGGACCAGTACTGTGAGAGTTTAGTCTCTCTTTTCCTGGAGCATCTGGACCACAGACCACTGCCAGTTCCAGCTGTTAGGACCCTGGCGGCATAGCAGGAGGCAACCTGCAGGCCAGGAAGTAGAGGTTCATCTGTACTTGTAGTCCCTAGATTGCCTGCCTGAGCTACATCTCCTAGCAGATCATCAGGGTATTAGATTCCTGTAGGAGCACAAACCCTCCAGTGCAAGGCACATGTAAGGTGTCTAGGTTACTCTCCTTACTGGAATCTAGTGTCGTGTGCTTTAGAATCACCTTTTCTGGACTAGCACCTTTCTGATGCTTCCTTACCAGGGCACAAGCTAAGGCCAGAGAGAGTAAGGAGTATCTCCTGGGTGATGTGTACATTTCTACTTAATGTCTGGCTGGGCTGGATCAGAATTCTTCATCATCTAAGATTCTCATTATTTGTTAAATTGTACCTGTAATGGAACTACAGTAGATGCATAGTTTTCAGTCTGAAGACCTCATTATTATAAAATTGTTAACTTGATGAATGATTCAATTTCAATATTAAGGAGCATAAGCTGGAGACTGAATCAGGGCCATTTTTTAAATCAACTCAGAATCTTGATGAAAAGACAGTGATAAAATGAATGAGAAAAATAGTTCATGGTGTTGAGTTCTGAGATGAGTGTCTGGAGAGGCAGGGTGAAGTTCTGTTCTTCACCTATGGGCATTACATCCAACACCAGTGGTTCTTAGGACTGATAAAATACTGAAAGTAGTCTACCTGAAAAGGAGGGCAGTACCTTTCTCTGAAGCATTTTGGGGAAAATGGCTTATGTATTTCCTGTCAGGGATGCATAGTTGTACTACCTTGGGCCAGTGGTATTCCTGCCAACTTGAAGTTGATTTAGGTTATTACTTCAAAGATGTTCTGGGTCCTCAGTTAATAATGTCTTCATAGAGGACAAAGTACTTAAGAATCAGGAGCCTATTGCAATTAAAAGAACGTCAGTCAGCCCACAGAAAAAGAAAGGCACAGCGCTGGCTGGCGTGAGGTCGGCCTGCAGCAAGCCAAGGCTCCTGTCACACCTGGCCACTGTAGACTTCACGAGCCAGTGCTAGGTCCTCCCATGAGTAATTGGGGCCTGCAGGAAGGCTATTTAGAGATAAGTGTTTTAAATGCCAGAAAAAGAAAATCACAGCATCTCTGCAGCCATGTGAGTTTTGGTGATAGAGTCTGACTTGGGCTTTCCACATGAATCTATCATTTGGTAGAGGCTCAAGGGCATTAGGCACAATTAATGAAACAGGAGCACATCATTTCAACTAGTATAAATCTTCCCTAGAGGAGTAAGATATCCTCAGATGTCAGAAAGCTGCACCAGCTCCACACCAATGGGAGCTTGAAAGCAGCGAAGGGAGAAGATTCAGCCCGTGGCGCTTGGCTTCCTCACCTTGATTTGCACGTGGAGCTAACTGCAGCTCTGCTTCAGGTTATGGATTACATCCTTTAGCGTGTTTAAGTGAGATAGTTATTTCTAATCACTGTGTTTGTTTTGTAGTTTGTGGGCATCTGTGCAACAGCACGTATGTTCACATGTCGTCGTTTTTCTCTTCGCTCTAACTTCATAACTTCATAGCTCTTTTTTTGTATTGTATTCCTGACATCTTTATCTTGAAAGTCCTCCAGTCAAGTGCCAAGTACACAAAGGCAGGCCAGCACGTGTCCTCAGCTTATTATTTAAGCAGGTGCGGCGCCTCTGTCCCCAAGCTGCTTTATTAAAAGACAGCAGTGGGAAGTCACTCTGTGCTCACAGCACAGCCCTGCTCCGCCTGACAATTCTCTGGTCCACAGCTGAGCACAGAGGCAGTGATGATCCCATCGCCTGTAACGAAGCCAGCACAATTCTGTCACCTGAAGACTTCATCGCTCTGGTCAAGTCATATGTATATGGTATCTGGGGAAAGGTCAGGCATTTGAAAGACACAGAAGAAGAATGTGTATTCAACTTATTTGACAACTTAAGAGCCAACAACATTATTATATGGATTTTCTGGTGATTGGTCATATCTAGGCACTGTCTAGGCACTGATCCCTGGCTTGTGCCAAAGTTCCCCTCCTGCATAAGATGTTTTCAATGTGTGCATGACCTTCGTGGTGGGTAATTTTATTTTTGTATTTTAGGGAAGGGTCTACAGGGTGTTCAGGGTCTTGATACTAGCTCAGACTCGTAGTGATCCTATTTACAGCCTCCCAAGAGCTGGGATTACAGATGCACACCACCATGCCCAGTCTCAATCGTAATCTCAGGGCTCCCTATGGGCTGGGCTGGCATGCAGGCCTGGGGATCGAACCCCCAGGCCCTGCACCTGCTTGCAGTCACTTTAATCCACTGAGCTATTTGGCTAGCCCTAGGTAATTATTAATAAAAGTGCTCTTGCTAGAATGCCTCGCTGACTTCTTGAGTATTTCTGTATTTTGATAATACTTCTCTCTCCATTTCCTGTAGTTTTCTTTGAGAGCGTGTTTTTGGAACTCCAAACTGACATTAATGAAAAAAATCATCTCTAATTTATTAAAAACAAGAGTATAACTTTTCAGAAGGTGCTTGTTATACTTTGCATCTAGTTGTACTCGCAAAGATTCATGCAGTGGAGGGGTAGCTTTTGGAGTTTACGATTGATTATTGTGGGTGGTGGTGCTGCACCCACTCTGGGGAAGGTAATCTGCACTACAATGTGATGAGGGGAGAGAGGCTGGCTAGCACCTGAGCTGCTGCCCCTCCCTTTGCTCTCACTGTTTTCCACCACCATGAACGACTGCCCTCTGCCCTGTGCAGCACTGCCTTGGAGCCAGCAGAGTAGGGACTGAAAGCTCCACAAACTGTGAGCTCAATAAACCTTTCCTTCCTTCATTTTGGATGTTGGGTCTTTTATCCCAGCAATGGGAGGAGAGTGAGACAGTGCTTATTTGTACAACTACTGCAGAAGAGTAACTACGAATTTTGACATGCTAACTTTGACATAATGACCCATTTGAAAACGTACCTATTATTTTTGTATGGTATTTCTGTAACAATCAAATATAACCAGTTCACTTGAAAATTACTAACATAAAATGTCTGAGCTGAGGGCACGAGCATATTCCTCAGGATTTTGAGTCAGACTTCTGAAGGCCAAAGACAATCCCATATCGAGGCTTGGACTAGAATGCCACCAGCACTACAGATGTGATGAGAAAATGGGCACAGTAAGCATGTACACTCTATCTGAGGAGGTAGGCTTTCTCTCTTCCAGTTTTTCAGAACTATTTTATTTTTCATGATATAATTGTCTTTTCTTAACCAGGTTATGCCTCGATATTCTGTGTACTAATGTGCCCCAAGCCATATTCTCACTCACTAAGGTTTCTTAGATTACTGGGGCATCTGCGAATGAGGCCTTTGTGTCAACTTTGTTCAGTTTTCTTTCTGATTCTCAGATTTGTTTTGGAAAGATTTTCTTAGTTTTTCAACAGTGAACAATGTTGCTTAATTTTATTAATATATTCTTATTTTTGCTCTATCTCTTATTGCATACCAAAATATTATAAAACAATGACAGTAGTAGCCTTACTCTTAATTTTACTCTGAGTATTTTTTTAACATTTCAATATAACATCTAAGAATTGCTATCTTAAAACTTCACTAAATATATTATAAAAGTATTGTGTTATTTATAGTTTAATTGGTTTCAAAGGTATTAAACAGTTTTAAAATGTATTGAACACTCCTTTAGTAATAGTAAGATATGTAGGTTTTATATTGGATCTCTTCATATACAAAATACTTTTAATTGATTTTCTAGCATTAATGGGATCAATAGTCCTTCATGGGTGGATAATTTTTTATGTATAATTGAAGTATGCTCAATATCTACATGTCCCAGTGAATTTGGGCTTGAGCTTTAATTTATTCTGCATGGTATTTGTTTTGCTTGGGTCTGAGGCCCCTCTCTTAGCATAGTGACACACACTGAGGAACTTGCTCTTATTTCTATCTGAATAGTTTACCTTTTTATGTGGAGCCTCAAACATCTCATCTGTACACTGGTCTGGCTCCGAGAGCTTGTGGTGTGCAACTGCTCATCCTGCGCTCCGCAGCCAAGACTGGGCCTGCCTCTAGTGCTCCACGCACGTCACCTTCCTCAGGTCGAGCTGTGCTCCCCCAGCCTGCCCTGCAACATCGGCAGATCTCAGCCCAGGTCCATCTATTGTAGAAGTGGTGCAAACTTCATCCTCATGCCAGAAACAGATATGTAGCTCTTTCAGCCCAAGGCCTAAGTGTTTTACGAATTCTCATAGTTCCTTTTATCTTCAAAGTCATTTGATTAAGGAAGAATTGGGAGGTACTTTTTTTTAGGATTATCACAAGAGACAAATAAAATTATAAAATCAGTAGTCATGTTACTATTAATTACTGGAACAGCAATAACAATAGCAACAATTTTGTTAATAGCATCCCACAATTCCCAAATTATTTTATTGAATCCACTTTGTGTAGTGAAGAACATTGTCCTTCTTTTTGATGGGTTATTGAAGCGTTATACCCTGGTGAACAGCCTCCCCTGGTCACATGACAGGTAAACAGAGGCACTGAGATTTGACTCAAGTAGTAATTCTGGAAGCAGAACTTCTGCCCACATACTGGGATGAGAAAGGACATTTTTGTTCTTGTTTTTTTGAGGTGGGCTCAACTTGCTATTTTGCCCAGGCTGGCCTTGAACTTGAAAACTCCCTGTTTTAGCCTCCCAGGCTGCTGAGATTACAGAAGCTTACTACTGTATTAGGTTAGGAGAAAAGATTTTATGTATCTCTTAATCTTCCCCCCCCCAAGTCTGAACAATGTCACAGATTGGAGAAAAACCTTGTAATGATGAACCAGTGAAATAAAATAAGATACAGAGATTCATGGAATTTCACAGACATATACTAAAATGAGACCAATTCCTGTGATTAGACCTATGGAATATTGAGATAAAGACTTAATTAAGTAAAATGGGAAAGAATTTGAGAATAATTATTTCTCCAGTTTTTAAGTGAGTTTTCATATACCGGCTTCCTAAATATATTGTAACCAATATAGGTTCTCTCAGCAAAATATTATGCCTTATAAAATTGGATGCAAAATAAAATCATGTTAAAGATCCAGAATTACTACTGAGCTAGAGTAGAAACCCAATAGAAAGAAAGTGGCCCTTTAATACTTTTCTTTCATAGACATTAGATAGCAGAAGAAACAATATATTCCAAGACAAAATGATACCTATTAAAATGTTTGAAGACAAGGTAAATAAAAATGTTCTGTTATAAGTAAGGTACTAAAATCTCATTTTCTTAATCTTTTACACTGATTATGGAGAAAAATGTTTGTGTCAAGACCCTGGCTAGCTGTCCCTTGTTAGCTAAAAACAAGTCATGTTGGGTTCATCTCTTGTTTGATTTGCAACTTCTGAAATTCAGTTCCCTTTGATCACAGCCTAATTTCTCCCATGTTTTCCTGCATTTAAAATTTTGTTTGATTTCCTTTGTTCCAATTGTTACAACTTACCATGGGCTTTCTTGGTGGCAACAGCTGCAAACATCTTTGATGCTGAACTTAAAAGGGTCAATTTTGTGATTCATTTGTATCTTAATTTTGATGTAGGGGACCCAATTAGTTACAAATCTTCCTTTGTGAATCACTGGGAAGCAGCCTCCTACTGTTGTCCCACTCCAGTAATAGCTTTGTTAAAATTGGATGTCTCTCAGGGGAAGAAATAAAGGCTGGTTCTTCTCAATTTTTTCTCAATTTACCTTTGTAACTTCTTTGAAGCTACACTTGCAGGTGAGAGTTATTGACTTATAATAGCCAGCTTAATTCTATTGAAATGTATTGCATTCCAAACTGTTGTTGAGCTTGTTAACAACTGGTCTTGTTATTTAAGCAGCATGGTTACAGCCAAAACTTTTTATAAACCAGTCCCCAAAGGACTCCAAGCACTCCAAGTAGCCATTGGCTGTGAGATAAAAGTTATTATAAAAAAGGCAGTGTGGTTGGACAAATTCAGTTTGGGAACGTAAGTGTCCTGATAGGTATTGCTGTGTAAAAAGACACATAAGTGGAAACTTAAGAAATGGATTTCTCTCTTTCTTATGTCTTCTAAAAATCCATGGACTGGAGCAAGTTTTATTTTTTTTGAATAATTTTATTGGGAAACAAATAGCAATGAGGCAGTTTCAAAATTGATTACTAGCACAGTTTCAATAATTAATACATTGCATATTGTTGTTGTAGTGATTATTCATTGTACAAGATGCAGACATGATATCCTGTCCACAAACACTATTAGAACAAATCTCTCTATTCATTGAATTAAGAGAGTGTAGCTGTATATCTATCCTAACTATTTTCAATATACAGCTACATAATGGTCATTCACTTGTGTCCCCCTTTTTGTTTAGTTTTGTCAGAGATGGGTATTTCATCACCATTCATATATTGCAGGTGCATGAATTCAGCAAAATAATCCAGTATAGTCCAGCAGTCCATAATAGTAGTGGATTATCCATAGGACTGGCAATGTCAGAAGTTGTTGACTTGAGCCTTTTATAGCTCAGCATATTAATAAGGCTTTACTTTTTATACTTAGTTTTTATACTTTTCTGCTGGATGGTTAAGACCAAGATAAAGCAAGACCTATATAACAAGAAATGTAACTTTTGTGTCTGATAAGGTCAGTAAAATCTGGAGCAAGCTTTTAAAAATGCCTATTGGAAGCCAAATTGTCTAGTGCGTGTATATTCTGTCTGTCTTCTTTATATTAATAGAGACTAGTTTCTCAGACTGTGGCCAGGAAGCAGACAGCCTGCTCAGCTTCTCCATTGATATTTGCTTGGCCCCTGGGTCATCTGTGTTGGGGAGCAGGCTGGTGTTTTTGGGGGCCTGTGGTGTGGGAGTGGGGAGGATGAGGAGGAGAGGGCTGGGGGGCAGAGACAGGATGGGTTCTGTTCTGTCAGGTGCTGCTGTGTGGATGTCTCTGCATGTCCCCCAGGTCATCACATGTTGAAGTTCAAGCCCCATGGTAAGGAGGTAAGAGGGAGTCTCCGTTACTTTTCTCTCATTGCTGAGACAAAATATGCAACACCCAAAATTAAGGAAGGAAAGGTTTATTTAACTCACAGTTAGTGAAGCTTTCAGCCCATACTCCAAGCACAGTGGCACTGGCAGAGGGCAATGGTTTGTGGCTGTGAAAACCCGCAAAGAGCAAAGGGAGGGACAGTAGCTGCAGAATCTAGCAAGCCCCTCTCCCTTCCTTATGTTGTATTCAGGCTCTCTGCCCCAGGGCGGGTGGAGCACTCACATCCTTCATCCCAGCGTTGGAACGTGAATTAATCACAAAGACTAGAAGCAGCCTCATGCCTGTATGAGGATTTGGGGGACACTTGGACACAAACCATCACAAGGGGTCAATTGTGACCAGCTGTGGTTACAGTTTATGAAGACCTGTCTCTGCTCAGGCTCACCTGGTGCTGCTTTGTGCTGCCTCAGACAGGGCTGGCAAGGAGATTACCACCAGACAGGAGCCCTCTGCCTTATACCTCCCAAGGGAGACCCAGGATAAGCCCTTTTTCTTTGTAACCTCCTCTGTCTGTGGAACTGTGTGGCTAACCACAGAGAGTGGGCTGATTCCTCAATAGAGCTCCTAATAGGTCAACCAAGGAGCCCTCCCTGGGTCTGGAATGTCCGCCTTTACTCTCTTCTCACTTGGTCATGAGCGTGAACATAAGGGAGCAAGAATATGCAGTGACGATAAACAAAATCTACGGCCAGGAAGAGGCTGATCTTCAGAGGTGAGTTGCAAAAGTCAGGTCCACGTTACATATGGAAAACACACTGTGTCACTCCACCCGTGGCATCCAACACAAATGCTTCTAGGGTGGCAGATCTGACAGAATATCTTGGCATTGTTTCCTGAAGACATTGCACTGTGATGTTAGGAGCAAGGTTAGCCACAGAATCAGCCAGGCAGGGCAGGATACAAAGGGCATGCACTACTATTTGTGTGTGTGTGTGTGTGTGTGTGTGTGTGTGTGTGTGTGTGGCCAGTTTAGATACTGAGATTACAGGCGCACACCACCACACCCAATCTCACTTGCCATCTCAGCGTGCCCTGGGGGAGGGGCTGGCACAACATGCCAGGGATTGAACCCTAGTCCCTGCGTCTGCCTAAGCAGGTACTTTAATCCATTGAGCAATCTGGCCGGCCCTTATGACCATGTAACTTTGGCTCTGGAAGAACATGGGAGCCTCACTTTCTAAAAATCACCATTCTGAACTCTGGGATACTGAGGTACGAGGAGTACAGCTATGAGCCCAACCTGGACAAATTCGGAAGCCTCTGTCACAAAAAAAGCCATCTATCTGGAACAAGGGTTCAGAGTAACTGTGGGCAATGGTGAGTACCCTTAGATTCCACATGTGTGGATTCAACCCACTGCAGATGGAAAACATTCAGAATAAGATTGAGACAATAACATTGTCTCAGTTACTTTTTACTCATTGCTGTGGCAAAATACCTGACACCCCAAATGAAGGAAGGAAAGGTTTATTTAGCTCATACTCAGTGGAGGTTTCAGTTCATACTCGGCTGGCTCCAGGGCAGAAGGCAGCAGTTCATGGTGGCGGAGAGCAGAGGAAGCAGCAGCATTTAAGTCATCTATCAAAGCCTCTCTCCCTTCCTTCCATGCTGACCACAAAGACTAGAGCTCCACCGTGAAGGTCAGAGCTCCTCCAAAGGAGTGCCGCTGCGGACATCAAGCTCCTCTGAAATGGCGGAGCTGTGAAGTGGCACTGCGAAGGGCAGAACTCCTCCAAGGAAGTGGGGAGCAAGAAGCCTTCCTCAACCCCTTTATATACCTTTTTATGCTGAGTCATTCTAGAGTGGGACCTTCACACCCTAGGGCAGTATAAGGACAGATGAGGTAATATACTGAAGAATGGCATAGGTTGTATGCAAATAACACATTATTATGTCCAAGGGAGTTGGGCACCCATTGATTTCAATGTCTCTGAAGGTTCTGGAAGCACCCCTCACTGAATGGTCAATGCAAGAGGCCATGTCAATGGCCAAGGGACCATGGTCCTTTCTCCTCTAGGTTGATACCTGGTATCCTTTGGCTAATAGAAAATAACAGGTGGGCTCCAGCAGGCACCCCAAGGTGGATGAGCTTTGACATCCTCCATGAGAAGGACATAAGCTTGGCACCCTCTGGAGTTGGGGTGAACTTGGAATGCGACAAGTATAGGCAATGAAATAGCCCCCACACTTGGCCCAGGCCACTGATCCTGTACCCCATGGCGCAGAGCTCACACTCCTTGGGAATGGAATTCTCTGGGCTGCAAAGGATGGGGAAGGCAAATCACCACCAATAGAAGGGGGCAGAGACGGACCGCCCCTCAGCAGACCCTGCCCCTAGCTCTTCCAGACATGTTTGTTAACTGTGTATAAAGGGGGCCAGTGCCTTGGAGACTTTTAAAAAGTCTAAATTCAGTAAATAATTCTTATTTATAGAATCAGAAGCTCAGACCTTAAATTAGATCTTTTATTTTACCAAGATGTAAGTATGTATACGTGCATACATGTGTTTTCATTAGTCCATTCTGTAGTCCACAAGGACTCCTTTCCTCATCGAGGATGGGCACATGTGCATGCAATTTTTTTTTATGAGCAGAATAATATTTATTGAGGGTAAGAAAGCTCCTGTCTGAGAGAGGGACAGGAGTGGGGCCTGAGTGGGTAGTTCCCTGGAGGAATTTTTTTTTGGGGGGGGGCATTCAGGATGCCTGCAGGGCAGGTCTGGTTTGGCTTGGGGATGAGGGGATTGAACTACAGCATCCCGAGCCTGACTGCTTGTTTCAGCAGGCACTTAAGCACCTGAGCTAATGGGCAGGCCCCTGCAATTCTTAATTTGTTTTATCTCCTTCCACTTAAAAGTTCCTGCCCTGCCCTGGAATGTGCCCCCACCTGGCCAGGTTTAGAACAGGATTTTACTCCAGTTCTTCACTGTCCGAACAGTTCTATGTTCTACTTTCCCCTTCTGTTAGCATCCTTTCCTAAAATACAGTTTTATTAAAGTACCCTTCCAGCCCATCTGGAATCTTCCTCTTCTGACAGTGGGGAGCCAGCACTGTCAGAAAGAGCAGCGCTGACAGTGTGTGCCGAGCTTTCCGGTGACTGCCTGACCAAGGTGCCCCGCACTGGGCATCTCAGGACAACGAACATGTTCTCTGACAATTCTGGAGTCCAGAAGTCCCGCGAGAAGATGTGGGTGGAGCTGCACTGCTGCTGGGTCAGGGCGGTCCTTCCTGCCTCTCCCCGTTTCTGGAGGCGCCATGTGTCCCTGTGCTTCCGAGGGCATCTGCCTCTGTCTTCACTTGACCTTCTGTCTTCTCTGCTGGAAGTCATTCATGAAGCATAATCCAGGATGCTGTCATCTGAGATTTTTACCTTAACTCTCCCTGCAAATGATGTCATATTCAGAGGTGATTCTGGAGCCCAGGGAGTGGAGGAGGCTTTGGGCTGCGGCACTGTCCAAGCCTCCTCAGGTCAGAGCCCACAGACTGGGTACTTCTTGCATCCACGTTTATGAACAGCACACAAGGCTCTGCTGTTGAGTGGTCTCAGGTCAGATCTCTACTGTACTGGCTGTGGAGAAGAGTGTCACATTTCTTTCTGTGACAGAAATCAGGGCAATTGGATTGGGTGAACAGTGATGACTCACTTGGCTAATTAGAAAACGCGGAGGTCACTTTCCATCGAATAAGTGATGTCACCGTCTTTCATGAGAAGCTATTCAGAGAGCCCTATGATACAGAGGCCTTGGAGGCTCACATTACCCTGATACCCAGGACTTCACCAGCGTTGGCCTCTGGGCAGATGTAGTCACTGTAAGGTGTGCAGGGCAAAATCTGAGTCTAGACAAACCATTAAAACATTATACTGAAGGCAGACGAGATAGTTCAGCAGACTAAGCACCTGCTTAGGCAAACACAGGGACTGGGGTTCAATCCCCAGCACCACATGCCATGCTGGTCCCACCCTGGCCCTGACCTGGGCTCACTGGTGACCAGAGTCTGGGCATGGTGGCATATGCCTGCAGTCTCAGTGCTGGGGAGGCTGAGACAGGAGGATCTCTATGAGTCTGAGCTGAGTAGTGAGAACCTGCACCAAATACATAAAAATAAAAATAAATAAATAAAATCATTGTACTGTAACATAAGCTGCAACACTTGTTTCCCTACATGCTTGTGGGTGCACCAAATTAAGCAAGGTGCTTCTTTATAAAAGTCATTTGACCAGCCTGGTAAATACTGTTTTAGGGGGAGAGTATTTTTCTTGAATTCATAAAAATGTTTTTTTAATGGCAGGGTAATAAGTCCAGTTATCAGGTTTATTCTAACTTTTGCTTTTCAAAAAAGTTCATAGTCATTCTAGTCCTGATTTTAGTTTATTAAAAATCATTTCTGGTGCCAGATTAGTCCATGATTTTGGTCATATAGTTTAGAAAATGCTTAAATAATTGAGTGGAACACATTTAGGAAAATTCCTATTTCCATCTACTTGCACAAATGTAATTTTCTAACATTCATCATTAAAAATAAAAATAAAATTTTTATTTTTAACAATAAGCAAGATGATTGTGTCATCAAAGATATATAAAAACCAATGAGAACAAGTGACCCTCATTCATCGCATTGAGAGCTAAATATGTAGCATTTCATTTTTCTTGACTAATATTTATTAAAACTTTGTATCATGATGTTTTCATTATTTATTTGTTGTAATGATATAATAATAACAAAAATAATATTTATTCCTAGTATATATATAACAGAATAACCAAAAAAGGCTCGCAAGTCTGAAATCCGTATTGCTTATTAAAAAAATCTTTTAAAATGTCCATGAGAGACTGGGTGATGGCGGGCTCTGGGGAAGACTCTCGAGCGCTCTTTAGAGCTGGGGTTCGGGTGGCGCTAGAGGCCTGGCCCCCGTTGCAGATCGCTGTGGATAATGGTTTCGGGGG
>NW_004524584.1:26997547-27002821 GCF_000260255.1 Octodon degus | reverse complement strand
TAGGGGTGACAAGATCTGCCCACCATGCCCTCTCAGGCTGTCAGTTGCTGCCATAGGTTTCCCAGTACAGTCCCTGTTGGGTAGTCAGTGTGAAGAGGAGGGGACAGGTGAGTATGGTGTGGCTGGAGGAGCTAGACTGCTAGAGAGTGGATAGGTGGATTTGTGGAAAGGACCAGCCAAAGGACCAGTACTTGGGCACTACGAGCTGGCTGGTTCAGGACTGATGAGATAGCATTAAGGCAGAAGAGAGTATTTTTAAGATGTGAACAAAAGTAGCTGTTCCTTCTCTGCTAGACACAAGCAGGAAGGAATTCCTATCTCTGCCCAGGTGAGGTCGGGAGAGTAGAGCTATTTTTGGTTTTTTCCAACCTCTTTCCTCATTCTTTCTCCCATCTTATTTAAGTCCAGGGATGAAGCTTAACGTCTTAATAAATAATGCCTTCTTGTTAAAAAAAAATGTCCATGAAATCAAAAGAATGACACAAAATCCCCAACTGTTAGAAAAGAACTCATTGTAGATGTACGTATGTATTTAAGTGGATTGTGGTTGGTTATTAAATCCCTGTGGCAACAGCTCCACGTGTCAAGCAGAAATCAGTTTCTAATGCAGCAGTCTTGGGAGCATCACGCAAATCTGCGTTTCTGGGGCCACACTTTGAGGGCTGCCCAGTGGTCTCAGGAGTCTGCCTTATACCCTTTTTACAAGGGTAATAAAGGGTAATAAAGTGGCTACCAGGACAAAAGCATTCATGATCTCAGGGATGGACAGAGTGGGGGTGAGAGAGTGAGAGCTGAGCTGCGTAGGTCAGAGCAGAGCCTGAGACCATGAAAGTGAATACAGGGGTGAATGCGGAGGTCCCCTACTCCGAGAGCTGCTGGAACTGCTCCTCCGGCTCTTTGGTTTGCCAGGGCTTCTCAGTGCCTCAGGCAGCGCACAAAGCTGGTGCTAGGACCATGGTGTTGTGGTCATCTTTGCTGAGCAAAGTTTCCCAGTGCTTGGGTCTATGTGATTCCTCTCCAGTGGCAAATCAACCTGTCTCCCTATGTGGGGCTGCTCACAGCCTTGCCCAGATCCCAGCTCTACCCTTGTTCTGGTCAGGAATTAGCTGCTGCAGGTTTTACAAAGTGCTTATCCATGTGGTCTTCAGGGGGTCCCATGCAGGCTTCACACTGTCTTGCAGGCTCTTTAAAAGATTGTCCCTGTGTCTCTGGAGTGTGTGAGCTGAAAATGGTCCTAAGAGTTTCACTGTCATGAGGGCAGTTGGTAGGAATCCTTGGCCACTAGGCTGGAGGTGCTGGAGGCCTTGGTGGTCTAGGGAGTAGGACAAGGGAAAGGGAGCATCCATGTCTTCAGATTTCCCCCAGGCCTGACGCGTTCCTTCTATCACAGCCATCCATTGGCCAGCCAGGTCTTCCATGCCGCATGGGAGGGTGGGGACGAGGTCACAAGTGAAAGCACAGGCTTTGCCCAAGAGCCAGACCCACTGTTCAGGAGAGGCCATGCTGGTGGCTCTTGTTATATAAAACAACAGCTCACGTAAGGGGCGACACCATCAATAGAATGTGGGAAGGTATGTGGGCTTTTTCTTGTTTTCTGTTGTTAGAATTCATTTGTTTGATGATTTTAATGTTAGTATGTCTTAGCATGCTAGATTCTGAGAGATAAGATACACTACACTATGGAAACAGACCCACTTTATGAAATTCCATGGATTCTGTGAATCTTATTTGAAATACTATAAACATATTTTCCCTAATTGGAATAGAGTATATCTACTAGGACATACTGCTGAATTATATATTAATAACTCAAGCTACACTTGTCAGTGAAGAAAGCATCACACTTTTTAATCCTGCTGTGATATTTTACATAAAAACACATGTAGGAGGGCTGGAGAGATGGCTCAGTGGTCTAAAGCACCTTAGAACAAGCTTAGCAAAGCACAGGGACCCGGGTTCAATCCCCCAGCACCACATGCCAGCCAGTCCCGCCCCCTGGTGGGCTGAGCTGGCCACACACACACACACACACACACACACACACACACATAAATAAAAAAAATTAAAAAAAGAAGAGAAATAGATGCACTTGTTAAAAAAAAAAAAACACATGTAGGAAATCAGATGTTTTGAAACACGTAGCACTTATTTTAGTTTTTAAAGTAATGCATGCTGGGCCGGCAAGATAGCTTGCCAAGGAAAGTTTAGCCAAGTGCGCAGGGATGGTGGTTCAATCCCCTGTACTACATACCATGCCAGCACAGCCCCGGGGGGCTAAACTGGTCACACACACACACACACACACACACACACACACACACAGTAACACATGCTTATTTGGAGAGTGATACAGAATAATAGATGCAGAAGCACACAAAAAACAAGAAATAAAAATAAAAGAAATTCTGTTACTGGCTCATCATTACTCTTAAGTTTCATTTGTGTAGTCTTTTCCTGTTTAATAAATAGTTTAAAATAGAATTGCAATTATCTGGCGTACGCTGATTAAAATTCTGCTGTAAAATTTTAGCATCTTGCTAGGATTTCCCTATCATCATATTAAGTCTTTTGAAAAAACAAACTTTTGCAGGCACATAGTGGTTTCTATCACGTGGATAAAACATAATTTGGCCTTCTCCATACAAGCTGGCCCTTTGCAAGTTGTCTTTTCTCTTTCTCTAATTTATCTTCTTTCACCTCCTCCTCCCAGTTCCCTTCCCCTCTCTGTCTTTTGCTTTCACCCATTCCTGTAAACAAGGCTTTGTGAAGCACAGGCTGCAGCAGTGTGAGTAATTGCACCACACACTGATGTCCCCAGGGACATTCTTGGGATTAATGGCCCCAGAGAAGAGACCCCCAGGCCGGCGACCAAGTCCCAGAGTCGTGAAACAGGAGCCTGAATGTGGGATCCACCAGCTTTTTCTTCTTCAGAAATAATTTTTTTAAAGGTGACATCATCCTGGTGGCAACAGCCTTGTCTTGTCGAGGACAAGCTAGCACTCAGGACAGCTAGAACCTGTGGGACAGATTCACCCAAGTGCTGCCTTCAGTAGACAAGTCGACAGCACTATCTGCCTGAAGGGTTCATCCTTGCAATTGGATAGTATTTATTTCTGTATCTAGTACAACGCGTTGTGCTTTAAGCACACCCCTTCGAGAGGTGTTTAGCCCTGTCCTTGGGCACTGTGCACTGCCAGAGCTGACCCCTTTCCCACAGCAATCGGATCTCTGTGGTTGTCCCCGGAGCTCTGTACTCCCCACACCTGAAAGCTCTATCTATCATGCTAGAGGACCCCGTCACTCTGCAAAATGTGGACATGAGTTGTTAAATGTGTGGGTACACAGTGGGACTGCGGTTCTGTGGGCTTGAGCACCCCTAAGATTTTTAAAAATTATTTTATTTATTTATTTGGCAGAGGGACTCACTATGCAGCTCAGACTCATAGTGAGACTCCTCCTGTCTCAGCCTCCCCAGCACTGGCATTACAGGCGTGTGCTGCCACACCGGTTTCCATGGCCAGCACCACATCAGCACCACATTTCTGGGGGTGGCGCTTGCCAGGCCAGCGTTCAGACCACTGAGCTAGCTCTCCAGCCCCACACCCCTAAGATATTTTGACCAGTTTTGTTTATATAAACATATTCTTAGCATAGCATAATATGATGTTATTCTATATAGCGTACATATTACATAATGAACACATGAATATATTCCTCGTATTGATAGTGCTCTAAAAGTCTTTGTTTTGAACATATTTTAATCTAGATGGAATGTTGTTTGTTTCTGCAAAATTGTTCTGTGTAGCCAAACTCCACGGTTTCCTTATAGTCTCAGCTTGGGGTGTTTGAAATAGTGAAACTGCTCTCCTATGTTTCGGTTGGCAGGATCAGGGCTCCCTGGCCACTGGGGGTCCCCCTTGCCTTGCTGGCCCCTTCACCTTGGCACCTCTGGTCCCTGTGGTGCTAGTGCAGGCCTGATCAGCTGTCAAAGCCCATGCCCCCCGCAGATCCAGAGCACAGCCTGTGAACTCACACCGCATTTGGGGACCACCCGCCTGAGCTGCAGGGCCCTGTTGCGAGGCACAGGAAGCTCTTGTCCTCCCAAGGTGAAGACTATGGGAGGATCCCAGGAGGGAGATGGCCTGCATCGCTCAGGCCTGCTCCATCCCAATCTGAATTTAGGGTCTTCCTAGCCTAGACCTGTTCTTCTCGCAGGTCCTGTGGTTTTGTTGGGCACCTTCTTTCTGCTGCTGTGATAAAATGAGTCCTGCCCTCAGTTGGAGACAGACACCCTGACAGTGAAAGGGACAGCTTCAGGCTGATGCTCTCAAGGCGTAACACCAGCCAGACACAGAAATGTCTGTAGGCAGCGCTGCCTGGGGAGAGTGGAGAAGGGGCATGAGAGGAGCAGGTTCCAGCTGCCCGTCGATCATGGGACATCAGCTAGTTTTCATTTCATGGGTGAAGTCCAGTCAATTAATAGTGGCTGCCCTGAAGTCTGGGTAGCCCAGGCTACGTCTGAGTCAGAGCACAGTTGGCTGTGATCAATTAGTAATGCTCGCCCAGAGTGCTGGCTGGAGGTTCACACCATGCATGCTAAGTGATGTGCAGCCTGCGCTGCTGACGTGGGTCTCTGCCAGAAGGTGCAGAGAAGGCCATCCCTGGGTGGCGGCCTGAGCACTGGGATAGGTGGCTCGGATTGTGGGCAGAGCCGCTGGCTTCAGGACTCTGTAGTCCCCTCCACAAGATGATTAGGTTAGCAATTGAAAATTCCTAATTTGTGACTATAAAAACTTTAATGAGTGTGAGCCTTTTTACACATATGTGACCAGTAAGCATCATCATCCTGATCTCTTTATTTTTTTTTCCTGTGGCTGGCTCAGCTTACCCTGGGGGCAGGGCTGGCACTACATGTGGTTCCAGGGTTTTGAACTGGTGTCCCTGTGATGGCCTAAGCTTTCCTAAGCAGACGCTTTAGACTGTTGAGCTATCTCGCTGGATAATCATCCTAATTTCTTAATACATTACACAGAAAGCCTTAAATCTTACCCCTTTCCAAAAGGTTTGGGTATTTACAGAATGTGTCTTTTGCCTGATTGGAGATTATATCATAAAGGAGATGACCATAACATGCTACATTACATTCTAATATATATTAACCAATGATTTGGATAAGAAATAAAATTTGTGTGTTGAAATGTACATAAAACACCAAGAACAAATAACACTTCAAACAACATAGATGGGACCTTTTACAGTTTTACTCTGCACTGC
>NW_004524584.1:26995043-26996092 GCF_000260255.1 Octodon degus | reverse complement strand
ATCTCCATCACCACTGTCACCATTATTATCACTGTCACCCACACCACCATCACCATTACTACCACCATCGCCATCATCAGCTCACCGTTAGCGCTACCGTCATCATCACCACCACCACCACCACCACCATTACACTACCATCACCGCAAACAACCGACCCTTCGATATTTTCGAGTCAATTCCCACCCCCACAGGAAGCCCCCAGTAAGCTCTCTCTCTGCCTAGTTGTGAAAAAAGCCTGAAGAAGCTACTTAGCTGTGCGGCAAAGCCACATTCTGCCAAACTGGCTTTCTCAGCAGCAAATTTAGTTAGTGTTCATACATTGTCTGCTTGATTCTCTTCTCTCTTAGTTGTTCCCCAATTTCGGCATAGAAAAATAGATTGTTAGATATTAACCTATAAAAATCCTAAAACTTTTCACTGCAGCCTTTCTTTCAGTATGCCCTCTGCCTAGCCATTAATTCAGCCTGTTCTCATGAGTGTCCCAGATACCGCGATTGCACTGAAGATAAAGAATAAACAAACGGAGCATCATCCTACCCTCTGTGAGCCCACAACTGGGCCAGGACACAGGCAGTTAAACAAAATCAGACAACATCTACTACAGGATTGAGAAGAACTAAACTTGAGATACTCAAGGCATTTTAAATGTTGTGGAGCTGCAAATCATCTGCGGATCTTAAAATATATCTTTTGACTCTATAGTTTTGAGGCCAGAACTTAAGAGTTTCTGACAAGCTCCAGGTGTCCCTCCACTGTCCCTTGCAGACTGCACTGAGATAGTGCTGCATGGGAGTCCAATTCCAGTGACAGGGCTCCTTTAGCAAAGGCTTGATAGGGGAGAGAGAGGACAGCTAAGAAGAATCTTCTGAGATGAGCCCCTCACAAGGGAACATCCGGGGTAGTGAGATGTGAGGCAGAAGAAACACTGCCCAGGAAGGGAGCTGTGGAAAGCCAGCATGTACTGTGTTTTATTATTTAATTTTACTCTTTGCTGCTTCTTCTTTGTTTTATTTTTAGGAAACATCAAATATCTTTTTTTTTTTTTT
>NW_004524584.1:26980078-26993774 GCF_000260255.1 Octodon degus | reverse complement strand
ATTAGCTTATTTTTGCCTGCATGGCTCATAGGTGTTCTTGCCAACACTATTTATTTTGTTGGTCAGTTTGGTCACTGGAAACTCTTTTGGTGAAAGCAATGTTAAAAACATTTGTCACTGAGAAAGGGCTGGAGAGATAGCTCAGTATAAGTGCTTGCCTGGTAAGCACAAGGTCATGAGTTTGATTCCTACTACTGCAAAAAAAAACAAAAACACATTTTGTCTCTGAGAAATCTTCCCGTGGAAGCTGGGCCCCATGGTTGGTTTCCATCAAGGTATAACTTCTTTGAACATGCTTTACTCTTTGGTTCTTTAAGATGTTCTAGGCTCCTGCTGCATGTTTCTTGCTGCAGTCTTAGAATCTTCCATTTCTCCACTAATTTCTGCCACTGGATAAATCCTATACCTAGATTTTTTTTTTCAGTACCAGGGAACAAGCTTGGGATCTTGTGCTTGCCAGGCAAGCACTTATGCCACTGAGCTATCTCCCCAGCCCTGCCACTGGAGAGTAACATTAGAACTTAAGACCCGGATGCTAGCTGTGCTCATTACTAGTGCAGTTTTGTTTCTCTTTAGCTTGTATTGTTTCTCTGTGACTGGAGCAAGAAAATAAAGGGGCATGTGTTAATTTTCATCCATCCACATACCTGCACATTTTTATATATGCAATCATTTGTATCTACAGTAAGATAACCATGACCTTGTAGTGGTATCACTAATTAATTTCCATGTGAATCATCCTCATCCTCACCCCTTTTCCATGTCTGTAAGTTGCCACCCCTACAACGAGAAACTTGGATCCCCCCAGCTGCTGTCTGCTTCTGTAACTGTTCAAGTCCGGTGTGTAGGTGCAGCAGTATCAGCATCATCCACCCAGGGATCCACCTGCGTTCACACGCAGGTCCTCTTGCCTTCATACTTCCAAGGTCAGAAGCTTTTTCTCACCTTCTCATTAATGAGATTATTTGATAGGTTTAAGAACAGATTCTGTAGTTATGATCTGAATTGCTACTGGGATCCCCCAACTTCTAGCCATTTTTAAAATTTGCATAAACTAAGGTTTATTCTTTGAATTCTAAAATTCTATGAGTTTGGAAAAATGCATAATGTTATACTTTTACCATCACAGTGTCGTACAGAATTGCTCCACTCCCCTAAAAATCCTCTGTTTCACCAATGCATCTTGCTTTCCTTTCCCCGGTTGCTTGTGAAGCTCCAGTAGGAGTCTTTAGAGATCTGGCTTTCACAAAATGTTACAATATATTTTGGAGTTATGCAGTTTGTAACCTTTTTAGATGGGCTTTTTGCTCTTAAAATATGTACTTGGTAGCTGATTCAATTTTAATTCTGAACAATATTCCATGCTATGGCTGTACTATGGATTATTTGTGAAGTTCCCTATTATAGGGAATCTCACTTGCTTCTGGTTTTGACAGTTACGAATGAAGCATAGACATATTTGAATGCATGTTTTTGTATGGACATAAGGTGCTCCTGGACCCTGATGAGATGCTGCTTGGCTTTCCTGTCAACTGTCCCCCAAAGTGGCTGCACAATCACACGCTGCCACTGGAAGTGAATACAACTCTCCTTGGCTCTACATTCTCGCAGCATTTGGTGCTGTGAGTGCTTTGGGTTTTAGCCATTCTGGTGGTTCTATACTGGTATCTCATCACTTTGGTTTTCAGTACCTAATGGCATATGATGGCGAGCATCTTTTCATAAACTTGTTTGCAATCTGTATGCTGCTGGTAAGGAGTTGGTCCAGATCTGCTGTCTTCTTAAAATAAGAATGCTTATTTTTAAGGTGTTGACATTTAAGAGGTTGTCTGTATATTGTAAAACAAATTATTTATAAGATATGAAATCTCTGTCTAGTTACTCTTCCCTTGTTGCTGGGACAAATACCCGACACTCAAAGTGAAGGAAAGGTTTATTTAGCTCATAGTTACTGGAGGTTTCAGTCCATGCTCAGCTGGCTCCAAGGCAACCTGGAACACGGCAGGGAGCAACCTTTCATGGTGGCTGCAAAGAGCAAGAGCACAAGGGAGAGGAGTAGCAGCAGCTCAAGCTGCTAGCTTCTCTTCCCACCTTACATTGTAAGGCAAGTTACCTGTCCCAGGGCAGGTGCAGCATCCACACCCACAGTAATCAATCACAAACTCCAGAAGCTGCCCCAAGACTGCATGAGGCTTTGAGGGGACACCTAGACACAAACCATAACTGTCTCTGTATCTTTATAAGTCTGTAGCATACCTTTTGGTTTTTTAAAAGTTAGATCTTTTACAAAGCCAAAGACTTTCATTTATGTCTAAATTATCTTTTTCTTTAATAGGTCATTTTCTGGCACTGCATCAAAAATTTCATCATCTGAGTCTGGGCATGGTGGCCCAGCACTGGGGAGGCTGAAAGCAGGAGCACCACAAGCCCAAGCTGTGTAGTGAGACCCTGTAACAACCAAATACATTAACAACTCTCATGATCAAGCTCAAGGTCATTATGTTTTTCTCTTACATTTTAAAAAGAAGTTTATAGCATTGCATTTTGTATTTAGGTTTATGATCAGTTTTGTGTTATTTTTATGGAAGGTGTAAGGTCTATTTATATATTTTTTCTGTATGAACTGAATGGTTTTAGCACTATTTCTTGAAAAGATTATTCTTCTCCATTGAATTATATTTTCTTCTTAGTCAAGGACAATTGAATATGTTTCCCCAGGCTTATTTCTCGGTCCAGATTTGGTAAGTTTGTCTGCTGATTGCTACCACTTGTTAGCAAGTTCTGAAGTCAAGTCTTGTCTGTCTACTAGTTTAATTCTTCAGTATTTCGTAGACTATTTTGGGTCTTCGCCATTTCCATATGCAGTGTGACACACCACGTGAACAGAGTGGAGGTGCAACAATATCTGGTCATCTCAATAAATGTGCAGAAAACATCCAACAAAATTAAACACTCTTTTCTGGCAAAAACCTCTCCACCAAGGACACATAAGTTGAACTTACCTCAACGTAATAAAGGCCACATATGACAATCCTACAGCTAAATACCCACTGAGCAAAAATTAAAGCTGTTCTTTTAATCTTGGCAACATGACAAGGATGACACTTGCACTGGTTCTCTTCAAAATTAGACTGAAGTCCTATGCAGGACAATTAAGCAAAGAAGAGGAATGAAACTCATTCGGATTGGAAAAGAAGCATAATGATTTCTGTTCCCAGATGGCATAACCTTACAGGTAGACAATCACCAAGACTACACACACACACACACACACACACACACACACACACACACACACGAACTGTTAAAATGAATAAAGTTGAAAGATAAAAATCCACATACAGAGATCAGTTGCATATTTATATATAGCATAGAATAAGTTCTCGGTATCTATGAAATTTTGAGAGCTTGCTGGGATTTTGATTAATAATAGGTTGAATCTATAGATAAAGTCATTCAATATTATTATCTTCACAATATTTTGAATCATCCAGTCATGAACATGGAATATCTTTCCATTTTTAAAGATTTCTTTATTTGTAAATAAGATTTTTATATGTATACCTACATGTCTGCATACATGTATTTGTCTCATAGAAAAATGAGGCTTTTGTTTTTATGCTCAAATTCCAGTTGTTCATTGCTGATATGTGTGTGTATAGAAAAGATGTGATGAAAACACAATGAACACTTGAATATAATAATTTATTACAGTAAAAGGCAGCTTTCATTAATCATCTTCAGAGTATTTCCCCTTAAAACACTTATCCCATCATTCTTGCCTCTTTCTTTCCCTTTTTCTTTTATTGTTTTGGCGCCAAGCATCAAACTCAGACCTTGCGCTTCCAGACAGTCACCGATGCGGCTGAGCTCTATCTCAGACCTTGCGCTTCCAGACAGGCACCGATGCTGCTGAGCTTTATCCCAGCTCTTTCCACTTTCTGAAGCAGTTCTAGAGGCCCTCTTTCTTCTGTGTCTTTAGCTGCTCTGATGTGCCTGCCTTAGTGTCCCAAATGCAAAACACTGACCTGTCCTGGTGATTCTGACTTTGGCAAAGAGCCCAAGGTACATAGTACCGGGTCTGGTGAATAAGATAGGTGAGAACATACCATAATGTTTTACTGGAAAAATTGCCATATATGCTTTGAATTGATTCAGGACAAGGCAGCCAGAAAAGGCATTTTTGAAAGAGAACTTTAAGCATGTTTTCCAAAATGGGCAAGAACAAGAGACTTAGTAGGTTTGAAGTGAGTGGGAATACTTTTTTGTAAATTTTTTGTTTTTTTTTAAATTAATTTTATTGAGAAAGAAGTAGCAATGAGATAGTTTCAAAACAGGTTAGTAGGACAGTTACAATAATTAATACATTGCATATTGTTGTCTTTGTATTAGCTATTTATAGTACAAGATGCAGACATGATATCTTGTCTAAACACTATTAGTTCAAAACTTTCTTCTCATTGAACTAAGAGAAAGTAGCTGTATATCTAAGCTATCTATTTTGTATATACAGATATATATATATTTTTTTTTTCACTACAAAATGGTCCTTCATTTATATCCCCCATTTTTGTTTACTTTTGTCAGAGGTGGGTATTCTACTGCCATTCATATATTATAGGTGCATGAATTCAGAAAGAAATTCAATATAGTCCAGTAGTCTATAATAGTTGTGGTTCATCCACATGACTGGCAACGCCAGAAATTGTTGACTTGAACCTTTTACAGCTCAGCATATTAATATGGCTTTAGTTTTCATACCTCATTTTTATACTTTTCTGCTGGATGGTTAAGACCAAGATAAAGCAAAACCTATACAACAAAAAAATATAACATATCTGACAAGGCCAAGAGAGGGAATACTTTGAAGGGGATACAGGAAAATGTATCTTCTACTGCAACAATTTAAAATTTTTAAAATTTAAACGTTAACTGTATTTTCATGACATCATATGCATATATATATATATACACATCTGTATAGATATATGTACAGATATATGTACATATATCTGTCTATCTATCTTCATCTATTTGCATTTATGAATTAACTTTGGGTATTTGTCTCTTTTCTACTGCTGCGAAGAATACCTAAAGGTTTATTTTGGCAACCTATTTTCAGTCCATGGTCAGGAGGATCAGAGGTGGAACCAGCTTGGCAGATGTGCCCAAAGGAGGAGATGTGCTACTCCAATGGCACTCTGAGAACAGAGAGTAAGAGAGGACGGGATTGCCCCCTTCCACATCAGCCACGAGTCACCCACTTCCAACCAGGTGCCAGTCCACTGTAGGCTCAGCTCCTGAGCCCCTAGGTGGATGGACCGACTGATGACCCTAGCACCCCTGGTTCAATCACTTTCTGCACGAGAAGACACTGGGGGCTTTTTAGATATAAACCATGACACCTTGTATCTTGCAACCTTGATATGATTGCTTTTTAATTTGAAGGATGGTGGATGTTGATACAGTGGGATGATTTCATTTCCCTTTACATAGCCCTTGTTTTCTTTATTTCTTTTTCTTGGATTACTGCAGTAGCTGGGACTTCAAGTGTGATCGTGAGTAGGAAGAGCAAGAATGATGCCTTCCCTGGATCCCATTAATTCTTAAATGTTTATTTTCTGCTATGTGAAAAATTAAATGGAAGGGAGAACAGTGGCAGTACTTCACTAGGCTAATTAAAAATGATTTCCCCAAAACTGTAGCAGGGAGGCTTTGAAGGAGGAGATGGAGTCAAAAGAAATGACTCTGTAGAACCTACCGATGCTCAGTGACTCTCTGTAGAACCAAGCGACTATCAGGATGGTGACAAGAAGCATACTGCAGTTACAGATGCCTCCACAGGGCTGGCTGGGGCACCAGGGTGGTGAGGGCCCTGTTCATCAAGAGGGGGCGACCCTTAGAAACATCAAGAAATATTCTGAGTGCCGGTACTCACATCAAAGTCAGTATTCACACCTCTATGTGAGATATATACTAATACTGGTCTGCTGTTATGGATGAAGAGGGGGCACTGGGGTGGTTAAGTGAGCTTTTAAAGCTTACCTAGATGTATGGTAGACACAGGATTTAAATCTGTTCCCAGAGTCACTGCCCCTAACTGCACATGACTCTTATACAGTCTATCTTGCAGGAGGTTGTTCAGCCTCATATGAATGGTTTTCTTTAAATGTACAAGATGTATCTATTTATTCAGCCAAGTGCTTGATGAACTGTTGTTTATTATAATATCCTCTGTACATTTGTGAATATCTGAAATTATTTGTATCATCTATTTTTTTTTGGGGGGGGGGCAGAACCAGGGATTGAACTCAGGCCCTTGTGCTTGCCAGGGAAGTTTTTATTCCACTGAGCCATCTCCCCAGCCCCCTGTGTCATCTATTTTATTTCCACTTAAATGCTATGAAAGTGTTGCCTTGACTTTCTAAACTTAAAAAAAAAGAAAGGATTTGGTACAGGGTCTCACTATGCAGCACTGACTCCCAGTGATCCTCCTGTTTTCAGCCTCCCCAGCACTGGGATTACAGGCAGGCACCACCACGCCTGGTCTCAATGACCGGCTCCTCATGTCCGGGTGTGGGTGCTGGCATGGTACGTGGTCCTGAGGATTGAACCCTGGTCCCTGTGCTTGCCTAAGCAGGCGCTTAGTCCACTGAGCTATCTTTCTGGCCTTGAAGCCATCAGTTTTGATTCCAGAGTAGCCTCAATCTCATGTGGTATAGATCAAATAACACAGTCTGGAATGGATCAATACAGAGGAGAAAAATTAAGATACTGATCTCCTAGCCTCACAATCTGATTTTAATATCTTTTTTTCCTCTATAGGACAATCATCTATTAAAGAATGATTTCTTCAAGTCCATTTTTAAAGACTCCTTTAATCTCGCCATCTGCAGAATTCATCTTGAAAGAAATGAGGAAAATTTCAGTGGACATTTGAATTTCCTTAATTACAGAACAATGACTAGATCTTATTACTTATTTAGTCTACCGATTAAGATAAAAATTATTCAGATATATACATATATACATATTTGTGAAAAATAATATACACAGGTTTACCTTGCCTACACACACACACCTATGTATCAGATCAGGTAGCTTATGCTGCATCATTTTCTACTGCTTGAGTGGCACAAATCAGCCCACTGCCTTTTCTCACGGTGGTGTGGGTCAGCACTTGGGACTGGGCTCAGCAGCAGGTTCTACTGCTGGCCGTGCCCCAGGAGGCTCATGTAGCTGCATTCTCGGCTTCATGGAACTGAGTGGCTCAAAGCAGACCCATTTCCATACCTGCAAAGGGTGGTAGCATTCACCAGCCCATGCTTCCTATGGCCTCTCCCTAGGGACTCTGTCTTGGCACGGTATTTGCATGATGTTCTTTGCAGGAGTGTCCAGCAGAAGTTGGGATGCTCCAGGAGGTCTTTGCCCAGAACTGACTGCATGTCTTTATTAGTTCCCTCAATCAAAGCAAGTCAGAAATACAGCCCAGCTTCAAGGGAACTGAGAAAAAATCTTGATGAGAAACAGGCCACACTGCCAAGCGTCATGTACAGAGTGATGGGAGGGATGTGCAGCTATTGTCTGTCAGCCATCATGACTGTAGAATCACAAAGGTCCACCTAAACCAGTGCTGCATGTCCACCTTGCCCAAGGGAGCTGTGCTCTACACTAGTCTTCAAAAAGGCAGGATAATGAATGCCTTCCTCTATGCAGAGCATGCTAGGATGGTCAGCAGAGCCAAGGGAGAGATGGTAGTGAAGTTACCTCCGTGGAGGTCAAAGCGTCTACCCAAGAGTGATGTCCGTCCATCACTCCTAACCAGGTTCCTGTTAAAGCAAGGCATATGGCAGCTTCAGAGGTGGCGGTGGCATTTTACACGTGCTAGAAAGAGAACTGGAGTGAGAGTCAACAGTCCTCATGGGTAGCACCACACCTATATACAGTCAGGCGCACTATCAGAATATTCAGTATTCTGAAAATTATATTCCTTTATAATAGCTCAGATGGTTGGTGGCACTGTTGTTTTTACAAAAAAAATTATAGGAAAGCTCTTTATTTTTCTACAGCCAATGCAAATCAAACTTACTTGTTACCCATTTGGCTTTGGTTAGATATGCAGGATTTTATCCACAAATTGAACTAAAAAATACATTTCCATTTTATGGCTGGAACGTTATCATTTCTTTGCATATAGAGTTTGTGATGCTAAGCTGTCCTAATTAAAGTTGCTCAGAAATAATCCAGTGGTTTTTATTTTTCTTCTGAGCTCTAGTTATATTTTGGCTACTTAAAATTAAATACAGGAATATGAATTGCCTTGGCTATGGAATTCTATTTTATATTTTTGCATCATTCCACATTATAAAATATTACAGCATATTATATAAGTATACATTAACCATATAGCATAACTCTATAATATATTATAGTATATTATAGTATTAAACTATCAAGGTGTTGGCTAAATAGCTCAGAGGATTAAAGCACCTACACGCATGTGCAGGGGCTGGGGATTTGATCCCTGGGCCTGCCATAGTGGCTCTGCCCCTGGGGCACATTGAGACAGCAATTGAGACTGGGCATGGTGACTTGTGCCTGTAATCCCAGCTCTTGGGAGGCTGTAAATAGCGGGATCACTACAAGTCCGATCTGGTACTGAGACCCTGAACACTCTGTAGACCCTTCTCTAAAAATAAATAAATCAATGAATAAATAGATAAATTAATAAACTATCAAGACAATAATTGGAAAACAGCTTAACTCATATAAACTTTGCTAAAGGTGATTTTCCAAAAACATATTTGCTTAAAAAAAGTTTAAAAATACTGGATCACCACAAATGATACTTAAAATTGTTGGACCCTTACTCTCAGGCTCATGAGTTTGAGCCTCAGGCTGGGCAGTGCTTGGATTCTATTTTCAAATTCTCAGTCTATCTTGGTTACTCTTCTCTCCTTCCTGAGACAAAATACCTGATCCCAGAATTAAGGAAGGAAAGTTTATTTAGCTCACAGTTCCTGGGGGTTTCAGTCCATAATCAGCTGGCTCCAAGGCAGGGTGGCAGGACAGAGGGGCAGCAGTTCAAGGTCGCAGGAGAGATCAAAACAACAAGAGCACTGGAGGGTGCTCTCCTTATAGTGTGTTCTGGTTTATCACGCACACCTACACTATCTCCCTGCCCTCCTCTTCCACAAACTGAGAATGTTTACAAAGTAAGGCTCTTGACCCCCCTGCTGAGTCACTCAGTTAACCTTTTGAGCTTCTCTAACTGAACCAATGAGCAACACCATAGAGCAGTAAAGTCATGTCCTTTCCATCTCGGGATGTTAAATCAATGAGTTACTTAATTACTAAGCTTCCAGACTTCAAGCTGAAGCAGTGAATCAACCGTTTGTGGTCAAATGCCTGATCTCAGTTCTAAAGTTGCTGGACCCAATAAAAGCGATCATACGGAACACTTGCATCAAAACAGAAAAAAGAACAAGTTTAGTTGTTTTGGTTTTCTTTATTTTGTTAGAATCTTTCCAAGTACTGAAGGAAGAAAGAGCCAAGATTTATGACTTTCAGAGCTACATATGAGGGTTTTATAGGTAAGTGGATGCAACTAGGGACCACGCTCATGAGTGAAATAAATCCGAGCCCCGTGTACAAACATGTTGTCTCGCCGGTGTTAGAGCTTTAAAGAGTAAACAAAATCTGAAAGGTACAACAGATACTGTGAAAGAGAAAGAAACTATTCAAAGGGAAGGCGCAACTGGGATAAGGAAAAGAATACAAGAGAAGAAGGAAGGGAAAAAGAAATATATATGTGTACACACAGGATAGCTTGTATAATTTTAGTGCTGATTTCTGCTTGTCTATGGAAAGTTAATGCTTAAACTTTTTCTCTCCTTTTAATTTTTTTGTAACTTTTGGATCAATTTTTCATACTTATATCTGGTAATCTGAACAGCTATTATGAAGACAACAACAGGCATCATAACAACCGTTGTTGAATTCCTGTTATTGTGTTGAGTGAGGTTCTATATAGTTTCTATTTTTTTTTTGACTTTTTAAAGTTGTCTTTAAAAGTAAAAAAAAAAAAATCAAATTTTTCAGAGGCTTAATTTTTTTTTCTTTTTAAAAATGAAATTTTCTATTCAGGTAGAAGATTTTACTCATATCTTTCTAAAATTCAAGTTAAAGAAAAAACTTTGTTGTGGTTTAAATTAATGGTCTGTTTAACTTAGTACGCAGCTATAAACCCACAACAAACTGGCAATCCTGCACCTACTTTCTTACTTTCTCTTAAAAATCCCACATTTTTTAACATGTGTGCTATTTCTCGGTGGGTTTTAGTTAACAGACCCTGCCATGAAGTGACTGCTGGTGCTCTCCCCTGAGCCCCGGAAGCCCTGTCTTCTGGAATGTGTGAATGTCATCTTAGTTGGATAAAGAACTTTTCCAAATGGCCTTATGCATTTTGCAGTGGGATGCTCCTGAGGTGCCTGGGAAGACCCTGCAGATAGTGACGGGCATCTTCCTACGTGGCAGGAGAAGAGAGGAGAGCACTAGGAGGAGACAGAGGCAGGGTCTGGCCGCAGGGCAGCCACCACAAGGGAGAAGAGGCGCGGCGCGGATAGACAGGAGCCTCCAGCAGCAATCAACCCGCCCACTCCTTTGCATTGGGGCGCCGGCCCCCAGGACTGGGCGAATACGTGTTTTAAGCCCCCCACTTGGTGGGCATCCTAGGAATGGCGCAGTCCCCCAGGCCCTCAGATTGCCTCTTTCTTTCCCGGCATTCCTCGACGTTTCACGACCTCGTCTCATTTGGGTCCCCAGTGAAGCAGTCATTGTGACAGCACAGCCATCAGACGCGACCACAAAGGTGGCTTTGCGATCCGTGCCTTCACGGGGTGTGCAGGGGGTTTCATGTAGAAACAGTTTGCTTTCATTGCAGAAGCCGAAAGTGGGACAAAGCTGAAAGAATAGGAGGCCCGGGCTGGCCCTGCGCTGCCGGCTCAGCCACGCCGACATCCGGACCCCTAAACCGCGCGCATGTTCCGTGATGATTTGCACTTTCTATGCTTCTGTTTTGTTTCGCTGGCTTGATATTTGCCTCTGGAAGGTGCTACAGTCTAGCATCCATTATTTTCTTCTACCCATTAAAATGCAAATTTATACTGGTCTGCAATATGAAATAGATTTGGATAAACTGAAGTTTTCTCCTCTCAATTCTTTACTGGTTAAATGTTAAGCTGGATTATCTATGAAAATTCAGCCTATTCCTTGAAGTTCAGATAAAATGCCACTTCCCAATTCAGAATTTTTCTTTTAACCTCCACTCTTGAGATGGACTGGATTTTTTTCTTTTTCTTTTTCTTTTTCTTTTTTTTTAAGAGGCTGGGGATTGAACTCAGGGCCTTGCGCGTGGCAGGGAAGTGGCCTACCACTGAGTTACACACCTAGCCCTGATATTTCTTACACCTGGGAAGTGTGACAGTGAACTCTTATTGTCATTCCAGGCACCAGACCAGACTGATCCCCTGCATACATTTAATCTTTGGGGACCACAACAGCCATTAATCCCTCCTTCCAAGTAAAATAACAAACTTGGCATTGAGAAAGAGCTGGTCTGAAGTTGTGTTAGTGAGCTACTGACTCAAGGCCCTGCCACTCAAACCTGACAGCTTAAACACCAATGTATTAGCCCTGAGTCCTGCATCGGAAGCCCAGCAAGCATGAGTGGATTCCATGCCCTGGTTCTTCCAAGCTGCTGTCTTGGCTGTACTGTTTTCTAGGTCTGGGGAAGAAACTTTCCCAGTGTCTTCTCCCTGCTGGGAGCCTCAGTTCCTTGCAGCTGTAGGACTGAGGTGCCACCTTTGGACACTTCATCTCTTCCCCCTTCTGGCCAGCAATGGCACGGTGCACCCCAAGGTCTCTATTTTGATGACCTCCTATGATGAAACCTGCTCCACTTAGATCGCACAGGATAATCGCTTCATCTTAAAGCTGACTGCATAGTAAACCGAGTTACGCCTGCAAAATCACTTTTGCTGTGGCTGTTAGCTTATAAAGTGATCCTTATAAGTCTCAGTGTTTGGAAGGTGATGCTGTGCTCATTAGCAGATGGAGCCATGGAGGAAGTCAGTAGCTCAGTGTGCCCCTAGGAGGCAGAGCCTTGTTGGGAGGGTCACCCTGGGGACCTGAAAGGGAGCATGCCTGCTCCTTGCTCCTCCTTTCCCTCTTGGCTTTCTGGACACCATGGGATGTGCAGCTGTTCTTCATCTCCTTCTGCCTCATTCCTTCTGCCCTAGAGCTGGCCAACTTTGCACTAAGCCCACTGGAAACTGAGTCTAACAAGTTGTGGGTGCCGGGTGTTTTGTTCCACTGGTGGGACTGATACACCATGGAAGTTAGCACATTGTCAAATGTGATGTCTCATTATCTTTGTGGCCCCGGGGATGAGGCTATGCACTGTTGTTGGGGCCATAGTGCTGCTCATCATCATTTACAGTCAGTCAGGCACTGAACAGGGCTATAGATTCCGAACTGTTTTAGTCCCTTCCCTGTGCCCTGCTGTCTCTCTAGAATCCACTGAGACAGTACAGGGTAAGAGCCAGGACCAGACTCTGGACAGCCATGCCTGAATTCACCTCCTTGGTCCTGTCACCTGCAGGATGGGAATAAAACCAGTGCCTGCATGGTTATACGGTGGTTCAAGAAGTAAGTGACTTACTTAATATTTGTAAAAGGTTTATGTACCACACGGTGTGGCAGATGATAAGCATCGTAAACACTATTGTAAATAAATGAAACTAAGGGAACCTAGGAGAGAGAAGGGAAAAGAAATGGTGGGGGAGAGGAGAGAGAGGGAGGAGAGAGAACACAATTGAGAAAATTTGTGTCACCGGAGGACAGTTCACAAGTTGTTAAACAGGGGAAATGTTTGTCATAACGTTGTCCTACTTTTAAAGTAACAGGCTAAGATGTTTTCACACCAGGCTTCAACCTACTTTTTGGCAAAGAATATGATTCTCTGCTCTCCATGTTCACTAATCAAGCGAGAGTTTAATTGGATTCAGAAAAATTATATAATGAGAATTTAACAACTTTTTTGCCTATTTCCAGATGGATTACTCAGTGGGAAAAATAATTATGAGAAGATATTTTTTCAAGATTTTTCTACTTTTTAAAGCTTTACTTCATTTTTTCTTTTAAGATTTTTGGGGCAGAGCTGCAGTTATTAAAGCAGCTGCTGAGAGCAAAACCACCACACAATTAAGAGATAATTAGTGCCCAGGATTGAAAGACCCTCGATACAGCTGTGATGCCCTCGCTGGGATGTGGCGGGTGGCTGATGGACGCACACCACAAAGGCATCTCAGACCTTGGAGCTACCCTTCAAATGCCACGTGTTCTTGCCAGCAGCTGTGCTCTCAGCATCTACAAAATATACTCATTAATATTTATGATATTGAAGAAGAAGAAGAAGAAGGAGAAGGGAAAGGGGAAGGGGAAGAGGAAGAGGAAGATGAAGACGAAGACGAAGAAGACAAAGAAGACAAAGATGAAGAAGGAGAAGGAGAAGGAGAAGAAGAAGAAGAAGAGGAAGAGGAAGAGGAAGACGAAGACAAAGAAGACAAAGATGAAGAAGGAGAAGGAGAAGGAGAAGGAAAAGAAGAAGAAGGAGGAGGAGGAGGAGGAGGAGGAG
>NW_004524584.1:26962350-26969384 GCF_000260255.1 Octodon degus | reverse complement strand
TTAAAAGAAACAAACTGGCACAGTGGGTTAGGAAGCAAAATCCAAAAATATGGTGTACATAAGAAATTCACTTAACTCATAAAAAATTAATAGGCTGAAAATCAAAGGATGGAAAACAATACTACATGCACCAGCACCTGAGAAAAAAAAACAGGGGTAGTAATCCTATTGTCAGACAGTATCAACTTCAAACCAAGAATGATCAAAGAAAATAAAGAAAGCCACTATATACTGGTTAGGAGAAAATTCAAGAGGAAAACCTAACAGTCATAAATATGTATGCACTAAACACTGGAGCACCGAACTATATAAAACAAATCTAAATGGACATGAAAAATCTAATATCAAATACTACAATCTTAACAGGAGTCCTTAACACCCCCTTATCCCAAAGAGATAGATCAACCAGACAAAAATTTAGCAAAGAAGTAGCAGAAATGAACCAGAGCTTGGAATAAATGGACTTAGTGAATGTGTACAGAGTGTTCCACCCAACCTCAGCTGAATAAACATTTTTTTTGAGCTGCACATGGACCATTTTCAAAACATAGACAACATACTAGTCCATAGGTCATGCTTAAGTTTATGCACAAAACAAATTCTCTGATGCATATTATCTGACCACACTGCAATGAATCTGGAAATAAATGACAAAAGAAAGCAGAAAAAAACAATAAATACATGGACATTAAACAACACTGTACTCAGCAACCAATGGGTAACAGATGAAATCAGGCAAGAAATTGAACAATATCTACAATTTAATGAAAATTCAAGAACAACTTATCAGAACTCACGGGATGCGATGATAGCAGTTCTCAGAGGGAAATTTATAGCTGCGAACTCACACATTAGGAAAAAAGAATGGGAACAAATGAACACCCTAATGTTGCACCTCCAACATCTATAAAAGGAAGAGCAAAACATAACCAGAGTCCAAGGATGGGAAGAAATCATAAAGATTAGAACAGAAATGAATTCAATTTAGATGAAGAAAACAGTTCAAACAATTAATGAATCAAAATGCTGGTTCCTTGAAAGATTAAATAAAACTGATAAGCCCCTAGCTAACCTTATAAAAAAGGAAAGAAAAAATTCAAACAGAAAAAATAAGGAATGAGAAAGGTATAATTACCTCAGATCCATTTGAAATTCAGAAGATAATCAAGAGCTACTTTGAGAATTTTTACTCACACGCAATGGAAGACATAGAAGAAATGGACAGATTCCAAGAAATGTACAAATTACCAAAATTGAATCAAGAAGATATAACAACCCTCAATAACCCAAGAACAGTCAATGAAATACAAAATGTAATAAAAAAATGACAAAAAAGTCCAGGTTCTCATGGATTCACAGCTGAATTCTATAAGAAATTTATGGAAGGCATAATCCCTATACTCCTCAAACTCTTCAATGAAATTGAAAAGGAAGGAATCCTCCCAAAATCATTCCTGGAGGCAAGTATGATGCTAATACCAGAACGAAGGAGAGATAGAGTGCCATAAGGTGTTGAGTGGTAAGTCTAAGGTCCTAAATTAAATCCCAGTACAAAAAAAATGAAAAATAAATAAAAAGAGGGGAAGAGAGGCCAAAGGGAAAGAGGGTGATTGGAGAAAACAGAAAACAGAAACATCAAGACATACATGACATTTTTATAAAATAGAGTACTACACAGCTATATCGAAAGGTAAACTTGGAACCTGGCATGGTGGTGCATGCCTACAATCCCAGCCCTTAGGAAAGCTGAGACAGGAGGATCACTACAAGTTTGAACTGCATAGCAAGACTCTGTAGCAAATAAATAAAAAAAGAAGAAAAAGAATAATAAAACTGAGGCTTTTATAGGTAAATGAATACAACTAGAAACCAAACGGATAAGTGAAATAAAGCAGATCCACATGTGTAAACATCATATGGTCTCACTAGTGTAAGAACCTGAAATAGTAAATGAAATCCAAAAGTTATGGTAGATACTGTGGAAAGGAAATAAACTGTTCAAAGGGAAGGAACAACTAGATGTAGAAAAAGAGAAAAGCCTGGAGCCAGGGAGATGGCTCAGTGGAATAAGCGCTTCCCTGGCAAACGCAAGGGCCTGAGTTCAATCCCTAGTTCTGCCAAAACAAAACAAAACAAAACAAAAAAAAAAAAAAAAAAAGAAGAAGAAAAAGAAAAAGAGGAAAAAAATAAGGAAGTGAAAAAATGTATATGTATATACACAGACTAGCTTGGTTAATTTACTGCTGATTTCCATTGAAAGGAACAGTTAATGTATACACTTCTTCATTTTTCTTCTTTTTCTTTTTGATTTTTTTTTTTGGTTAAGGTTTTTTTTTTGTTTCTAGTCCAATTTTGTATGCTTATATCTGGTAATCTGAACAAATAATTTGAAGAAAACAATATGCAATTTAACAGGCATTGAATTTCTATCATTTCTTTAGTGAAATTCTGTATTTTTTCTAATGTTTCATCTTATTTTTACTACTTTTTGTTCTCTTAAAAATACAAACGGCCCAAAACAAAAATATATATTATTAGGCGCAAATTCCATATTATCACTATATGTATATCTAAGATGTACCATAAAATTAATTTAAAAAAGGGAGAGGAACACAAATTTTAACTCAACCTGGGCAATTTATTAACACTTCGTCTCAAAATACAAAATTGAAAAAAAAAAAAAAAAAAAACAGGGATATAACTCAGTACAAAGGCCCTAAATTCAATATCCATGACAATACAAATTCAATACACACACACACACACACACACACACACACACAATTTGCCCAGGTACATTATGTTAATTGATATTTAAAACAAGAAAATGCCAGGGGAGGAACAAAACAAACAAACAAACACCAAGCAGACAGACAAGCAAACAATACAAACTGAGTGGGAGGGCTTTGCAAGCAGGGCTCCCAGCAGTCCTGGAGTCCAGGGGAAGCTCCCAAAAAGGCAGGACTACTAGGTCAGAACCCGGTGCACCCTGATGTAGTGGTTGATACATTGGGTCAACTTGAGGTTAGAAGCTTAAGTAAATTGTTCAGCATTTCCACACCCTAGGGTATGGAGGCCCCTCCCCAAGGGCATGGAGGCCCCAACCTACAGTGACTCATCACTTAAAGGATATAGAAGGGAATTGATGAAGGATGGAGCATTCTATTTCCTTGGAGGAGCTTCTTCACAGTCAGCTTGGATGTCCTTTTCTGGCTTCTAGTGCCCTCTTCAGCTTCTGCCTTGGATCCTTCAGCCTTCTGGTGTGGAGTCATCAGCCTCTATTGCAGACCCATCAGCCTCCTGACACAGAACGCTGCAATGAACTCCAGACCTCGGACTGAATCCTTCAGTCTCCAGAGTGCAGATGCTCTCCGTACTCTTCCTTATCAAACTCTGCAGCTGAACATCACAAGCCAGTCTTGTAATTTTTTACACATTTGTGCATCCTGTGTTATATCTATTCCTCTAGTAACACCCTGACTGACACATCTGATGTTATTTTCATTTTCCTGCTTTCTAAAGCGACTGAATATTTTGAGATGTTCATAGCTTATGTAATTTTTCTTATGAATTGTTTATTTGTATCCTTTGTGCATTTTTTCTTTCTTTCTTTTTTCTTTTTGTGGACCTGGGGATTGAACTCAGGCCCTTGCGCTTGCCAGGGAAGCACTTACTCCACTGAGCCATCTCCCCGGCCCCTGTGCATTCTTTCTAATTGAAATATTTTTTTCTATTTGTTATAAACATTTTTTTTAACTTTAAAGATATGTTAACTCTTGGTCTACCATACATTTAAAGTAGAAATTTGAGCCAGGTATGGTGGCACATGGCTGTATTTCCAACACAGCGTGAGGCTGAGGCAGAAGATGACAAGTTCAAGGCCAGCCTGAGAAAATTAGCAAGACCCTGCTCCAAAGCTAGAAAGTGATAACAGGTTGGTGCAAAGAATTTAAATATCTCATAGTTTCTCTTACATGGAAACCCTAAACTATAAATGAAGAGTTAATAAAAAGCAGAGATGGTAGAAAAGAGGAAGGCAGACATTTTGAAAATTGGGAAGGCGATCAGGTGAATGAGGGAGGGCTGAAAAATGATCAACACAAAACGCACGTCATCTATCAGTTCCCCAAAATAAATGTCAATATTATATACATCCACAAACATATAAAAAAGGGCCTAGAGATGTAGCCCTAGGTTCAGCACCTCAGTACAATAACAATAATACTAGCAATAATAATAATAGTAGCAAATTAAACAATCTTTTGGAGTCTATATATATGTTTTATAAGTTGCTTAATCTGTTCATTTTTTCAGTGAAATGCTTTTTTGTTTTGCTTTGCTTTAAGATTTGACAATTCTCTCTAAATTAACATTAACTCGGTCTTACAGACATTTACTTTTTTATTATTGCTTTTCTTTTGATAGTCTTTTAAGTCACATAAAAATGTAAACTTTTAGATTTTTAAGGTGCTTAATTTGTCACTCTTTGAAATATTCAATCCCTTTCCAGTTCATTTTTATCAAGTGATACAGAAGGCATATGCTAAACCCTGTCATTTGATAAGCCTTGACAGATACATGCCTCCGTCAACCCTGCAGTATAGAATAGTTCTCTTCCCCAAGACAGTGGGGCACTCTCTTGCTGTGGATTCCCCTGGCCAGCTCTCAGCTCGGCACAGTCTTGCTTTCTGTTGCTACAGAGTAACTTTGCCTCTTCTGGAATGGCGAGGCCCTCTGACATGCACTTGCCGGTGTCTGACCTTCCCCCTCCATGTAACATCGTTGTGTTATCGTGAGCTAAGTCACGATGCATGTTCCTGCTGTCTTCATGGAGGAAAATGTTCTTTCTCTCGAGTACATGGCTAGGAGTGAAATCGCTGGCACACACAAGGAGCATGTTTGACTTTTTAACAAGTTAACAAATGGTTTTCCAGAGCAGCTGTATACTTTCCACTCCACCCATGGAAACGGAAGCTCCAATTCTTCCAAATCTCCACCATCACTTATTTAATCCTTTAATTAATTCCTATGCAAACTCTGAGACAACAAAACCTAACCTGATCTTCCTCTAGGGAATGAGCTACTTAGCCCTGTACAATTCATCCAGTAGCTCAGAATTGCTCCGTTGCTCTAAATCCCACAATGATTTTACATATGTTCTTTTTTTCTGGGTCATCCACTGACTCTGTTGGTTCCGCTGGGTCCAGTATCACTGAATTTTAGCCATTGTGGATTCATAACATGCTTCAAGTGCTGCAACGAAAGTCATGTCCTTATACTCTTTCTGCTCCAAAAGATTGCCACCTAGTCCCATGAATTTAATCTTGCATGAAGTTCAGTTTCCTAAAAAATTGCTTTTTGTGAGCCAAGCAATGATAGGGGAGTAGAGGGTAAAATTAAAATGTTTTTCTAGTTTTCTAAGACATCCTGACCCCAAATCTTATTCCTTAAAATTTCATTTTTATTTTTGATTGACACACAATAGTTGTAAGTACTTACGGGATACAGTATATTAATTCAATATGTCTATATGCTATGTAATTATCAAGTCAGATGATGACCATCATTCCACTTTCCACTGGTTACGAGGTGAGTGAGTTTCCTTGGGAAGATCTGTGCATGAGTTTGAACATACACCGATCATTTTCACCCCCATTGGCTCTCTACCCCACCTGCAGTTCCACAGTTGAAGGGCTCAATCCATGGGGTACATTTTGCAAAGGTTCAGTCCCCATAGCCTGTCCTGAGCTCATTCCTGGCTTAGTTTTCCTCTCTCTTGCCCAATCACGGGCTCCATCGGATTGTTCCCTTGTACTCATGTCCTTCCAATTCCTCTTCTACTTCTTCATGAAACACAGAGCACGCTGCTGTGAAGTGTACTCACTCGAGCAGGATGGGACACTGGAACCTGTTCCACCTTCACTCCAACCGTGTTTTGGATGGCCACCATCCCCCCCCCACATATCTTAGCCTGTAGTCACAGACATGGAACTTCTTCTCTGGGATGCGGAATTACCCCAGACAGGGTGGCTGTTAGGAGAGCAGCAAAAGTCACAGATGTTGGTAGGGATGTAGAGAAAAGGGAAGTCCTCGACACTGTTGGTGGAAATACACTGACATACTCCTTATGGACATTCCTCAAAAAAGTAAAAAATAGATCTACAGAGTGAAGCAGCTACTTTCCTTCTAGATACACATCCAAAGTCGAGAAACCAGACAGCAGAGATTCACCTGCATGCCCATGTTCACCACAGCATGAGTCAGAACAGCGTCCCTGGTGCACGAATAAAGCAAACATGGTCCATATGTGCAAGGGAGTATTATTTGGCTACAAAAAGATTGACAGCTTCTCTTTGCAAGAAAATGCATGAAACTGGCAAGCACCGTGTTAAGTAAAACCAGCCAGGTACAAAAAGAAAAATACCACCATTCTCACCCACACACAGAAACCAACACCTCTTTAGAAAGAAGATCTAGGTGTTATTACACAAAAAAGGCAGAAAAGATTGTCTTAAAAAATACTCTATATATCACTGAAGTTCAGAAGTCTTTTTAATTAGAGCTTCAGGCATGGTGGGAATTCCTCTGGAAAGCAATTTTCAAAGTCTATTTTTGGAGGGTGATTTACATTTCTTGTTCACATGCTCCAGATACGACCATGAGGTTATTAAGGCAGCCACCAAACGTGCTCAGCTGAGCTGGCAGACTCTGACGTGACCTTGTCTCCTGGGTCCAAGTTATTCTCCAGTGCTCGTCCCCTCCGCAGAGCCGCTCGCACTGACCTGTGCCATGGCAAGGACCTCGTGGCCAACCCGCACGCTGTTTCAGGAGGAGATTAGTTCTTAGAGGATCCTTGAAAGGGTTCGGGGGTTCCCCGTAGTGATCTCTCTCTCTCTCTCTCTCTCTCTCTCTCTCTCTCTCTCTCTCTCTCTCTCTCTCTCTGCTCTCAAAGAGCCATCCCAACTGTGAAGTGGTGGGACTCTTTGTGGAAAATGAGGGCAGCAAGCGTGACATAGCGCAAAGGAAGAGTTTAG
>NW_004524584.1:26954734-26962250 GCF_000260255.1 Octodon degus | reverse complement strand
GAAGAAGAAGGAGGAGGAGGAGGAGGAGGAGGAGGAGGAAGAAGAAGAAGAAGAAGAAGAAGAAGAAGAAGAAGAAGAAGAAGAAGAAGAAGAAGAAGAAGAAGAAGAAGAAGAAGAAGACGCTCCATCAATGAGACTGCATCCAGCAACTTATTAGATGACTCAGGGGAAAACCAGGTGCTATTCATTCTTTATTGCTTACTGAAATCAGACTCAAGTGCTGGCAAAACCTATGCTTCAGATAGTGGGAGAATGAAAAGAGATAGAAGGTCGTCTACCTTCAAATTACCAGGAGAGGACAGGATAACATGAAGGCAATGAAGGAAATAAAATCTACATCAACAAGGAGCGGTAAATGGAAGAAGCAGAAAACAGGAAAGCGGAAGTAAGAGAGCACGTCAGCTGTGGTGGACGCGACTCAGCGCACAGCACCTGCTGGCATGCTTGAGTTCCTGAGCTCCACTCCCAGGACTAAGACAGACAGAAAGTACAAGAATGGTGGGATAAGTGTGCTTGATGTGAGGGAGAGGAGACTTTACATTGGCAGCAATGTGTCTTTTACTGTAGTATTTTCTTCCATTTTATGTATTTGGATCGCTACGCAGCTCATACTCCTAGTGGTGCTCCTGTTTTCCGCCTCTCCAGGGCTGGGATTATAGGCGTTGGCCACCATGCCTGGAGTCAGTCACAGCTCAGCGGGCCCTGGGGACGGGGCTCGCATGGCATGCAGCACTGGGGATGGAGCCCTGGTCCCTGCGATTGCTAAAGCAGGTTCGTAGTGCCCTGAGCTACCTTGCCAGCCCTCGTAATACTTTTTAAAATTGAAACATGCACCATATGCTTTGGTGACCTCTTTGGGCCCGTTTCCCTTTTCGAAAGTTTTATCTTCCTACTTCACATTAACTAGGAATTGTTTTACTCTTAGTTTATAATTTGTGTTTTTCATATAAGAAAAAACAAAAAATTTTTAGACTCGTGTATCTGATTTATTTCCGTTAACATTATGTTCTCAAGGTGTATGCATTTTTTCTAAAAATGGTTGAGGTGTAGCCTTTTTTATGGTAGAGTAGTACTCCCTCATGAAGAACATCATGGGATTCTTCTCCTGTCGTGCGGCTGTGTCTCCTTCTCCTACAGTAGCTCTGTGCCCCTGGGCTGCTCTCCAGGGCTGATGCTGAGCATGCTCTCATCATCCTCTGCTCCTGCACCTCACAACCCAGAGGACCCCAACACACACACATCTGCCCTTTGCCTGGGGCCAGGGCTCACCTTCCATCCCCTACTGGAGTCCACAGATCCTGGGAAATCCACCTGTAGTGTGCAGCTCAGAAGGAATGTGTCCTTCCTCATGCTTTCCCAAAGCTGTGGGCCTCTTTCAAGAGCCCCGACATCTAGAGAGCACACTTCCCTAATTTTCAGTGCTTTTACAGATTCTGCAGAGACAAAAATATGGATTAATGCCAATGACAATTTTATGTATCACCCATTAGAATGTCAATACAGGGACAGCGAGATAGCTTAGCTGACTAAGTGCTTGCTTAGGCAAACTCAGGGATGGGGATTTGATCCCCAGCACCACATGCCATGCTGGCCCTGTCCCTGGGTGCACTGAGCTGGCCACCAAGATTGGGTGTGTTGTTGCATGCCTATAATCCCAGCACTGAGGAGGCTGAAAGCAGGAGGACCACTAGGAGTCCTAGCTGCATAGTGAAACCTTGTGCCAAATACATTGAAAAAAATTTAGAAACTCAAGGCATACTTTCATAGTGGAGTTCATGACTCTTGTGACTTGTGGGCCTAGAGTTCTGTTGCCCATGTTCAGGAGTCCAGAACTCAGTTTGTCCATTTGCTCAAATGTTAGCAAACTTTGGAGGTATCAGCCATGGTAGAACATTACTAGCAGCTACATTTATTAAACTTGGATCCATTTGCTAATTTGCCACAGGGGACAGACTCTCTGGCACAAGGATGCTCGTATCCAAGGTAACCTCTCCCAAAACAGCAGAATTTGTGCAGATGGACAGCAAGAGAAAGAGAGAGTTTGTGAAAAGCTATAGTCATATTGCATCGCCCTCAACTTCTGCAAATGATACCCTGGTGATTAGAAGACTGTTTTGTGCTGTGAGAGTGGTTTTACAGTAAATGATGTTACTCAGGTTTCCATTTGTCCTGATTCACAGCAGGCTTGTCTTGAGAACACATTGAATCATATACATGGCTGCAGTATAGATGAATTGGCAATAGTCTTTAAATCAGATTATCAACCAGTGTTGCTCCCAGTTACTTGCATATCAATAGCAAGTCATTTGATGAAAATTAATTAGACCTGTGGGTGACTCATTCATTATTGATTGTTTACTAGATTTAACTCTGGGCAGTAACTGGTGTGCCCTATTTCAATACTTATAGTGTACTGCTGAGCTATTCACTGTGTGGTTCTCAGACTAGCAGCCCTGGGATCACCTTGGAGCTTGCCAGGGATGTCCATCCATGGAGTATGCCTGGGCTATGGAATCACAGTTTCTAGGAGTGGAGTGCACATCCTTCAAGAGCAATCATGAGAACTGTGCTATGATGGTCATACTCATGCAGTCTATGTTCTGTATCCTGCCTGCTCCACTATAAACTGGGTCACCCTGGGAACATTAGTTAACTTGTCTGAGACTCAGGTTCTACAATGGTTGATTGATTTTGTGTCAACTTGGGAAGTTTAGAAGGATAACTAAGTTAGCTCAGCAATTCCACACCCTAGGGTATAGAGAAACCCACTCTAGAGTAATGGTCTAGATGGTATAAAAGGGAGATGAGGAAGGATAGACTTACTTCTGTGCTTCAAAGGAGCTCCAGTCTTTGCCTTCAGCTTGGTTGTCATCTCTTGGCTTCTGTATAGGTTCTTCAGCCTTCTAGCATAGGCTTTTCAGCCTTCTGCCACAGACCCATAAGCCTCCTGTTATGGGCTTGCATTAAGTACTGCAGTGAGCTCCAGACCTTAGACTGGAATCTTCAGTCTCCAGTGTGCAGATGCCCTCTGCACTTGTCCTCATCCAACTCTGTCTGTGGTTATCATAAACAAATCTTGTAATTTTTCATACATTTGTACATCTCGTGTTATGTTTGTTTCTCTAGTAAAACATTGATTGTTACAGACTATAAAATGAGACGAATACTACAACTTACCCCACCCAGCCCTTGTAAGGACTTACTGGATCAACACAAAGAAAACTCTGAAGAATACCTGGCAAATAGAAGGCACCCTCTTTGTGTTTGCTGTTGTGATGCTTCCACTCCAGGGGTGACAGGATGGGGTTACAGAAGTGTCTGCTTTAGGTGCTCAGGGCACTAAGAGCTCCACATGTGTGATGGACAGACGGAAGGCAGGGCAGGTGTCTCCACCACTTGGCAGTCCCAAGGCCTTGAACAACCCCATCTGTCCGACCCTTTGTGACATTAGAAGTGTTGGCATATTTTATGTTGTGGAAAAATACAGCTAGCTTAAGATTTATCACTTACGTATGTGTACTTCCAGCATTCCTCATAACTCTTGCTTCTTGACCAAAACTCTGGACCCACTGCACTTTCAGTCCTCACTCCCATCTCCCCAAGCCCTGGCAACCACTACTTCACTCTCTGTTTCTAATACTTGAATTCCTGGTTCTTCCTGTTTGTGAAATCCTACAACATTTGCCTTTGTTTCCCTGCCTTATTTCATGTCATGTGATTTCCTTCAGGTTCATCCATGTTGTACTTGTGCTAGAGTTCTTTTCCTGTTTGAAGCTGATGATATTCCATTGTATGGAGGCATCATGATGGACATTCTTAAGATCACTGTGTCTTCAACTGCATGACTTAGCATCGGCCTAGTCTCAGGTCCTGGTAAAGTCCCAAGAAGAGGACAGCAGGCCAGTGGCCCACCCAGTCTGAATTGGACTATTTATTCCAGACAATAAATTCACCTGCTTCAAAGCATAGACAATTTAAATGAAGATTAAGAGCTTGGAAAGCACATGGTTAATGTTTTCAGTTCTTTAAAATTGCATGACTAGCCAGGTGTGGTGGTGTACACCACCCTAGAAGGTTGAAGCAAAAGGATCATAGAAAAGGATCCTTTTCCCCCATAACCACACCAGCATTTGTTACTGGCTGATTTCTTGAGGACAGCCATTATTTCTGGAATGAGATTGAATCTCAGTGTCATTTTAATTTGCATGTCTTGAATGACCAGTGATACTGAACATTTTTCATATATTTATTTATTGTGTGGATGTCTTCACCTGAGTAGTGTGAATTTATTTCTGATGACTATTTTTCACTTGCTCCTTAAACATGGGACAGTCTAATATTTTCTTCAGTTATTTATATACTCTAGATATTAGTCCTTTGAGGAACAACTGAGAAATTGCTTTACTACTCTGTAAGGTATTTCTTCCTTCCTTTGCTACGCAAAAGCTTTTCCATAAGATGAGGTCCTAGTTGTTGATTCTTTGTAATATTTCCTGTGCAAACCAAGTTTTGTTCATAAAGTGATTACTTACACCTATGTCTTTAAGTGTTCTACCTGTTCTCTCTCTCCCAACAGAAATAGTATTTCTGTTTCAATATTTAGATACTTGATCCATTTTGATTTTGATTTAGTGAATGGTGAGAAATATGGGTCTAGTTTTAATCTTCAGCATGTGGAGAGCCAGTTTTCCAGCATCATATATAGAATCTGTCTTTCTCCGAGTGAATGTGCTTGGCCTTTTTTCAAACATAAGCTGGTTGACTGTGTTTGGCGTTGTTTCTGTGTCTCCTAATGTGTTACACTGATCCTTGCATCTGTTTTTTTTTCTGTTGTTGTTTTGTTGGCTTTTCTTTTTGTTTCTTCCAGTACCATGTTGTTTTTTATCATAGTGGCTTTGCAGTATAATTTCAAGTCAGGAATTGTGATGCCCCATGCTTTGCCTTGGTTACCAAGAAGTGATTTTGCTATTCTAGGCCTCTTCTGCTTCCAAATGAATTTCAGAGTTTTTTTTTTCTAATTCTGTGAGATAAGCTATTAGTATTTTGATCAGGATTACATAAAATCTGTACAACAATGTTGGGGACTATGGCCATTTTCACTATGTTATTTCTTCCTATGCAAGGAAAAGGAATATTGTTCCATGTTACAATATTCTCTTCAATATCTTTTATAAAGTACTGTAGTTTTCAATATAAAGGTCTTTTACTATCTTCATTAGATTGATTTCTAAATATTTCATCTTTTGCATGCTATTGAAAAATATGTTGTTTCCCTAATTGCTTTCTCAGTGAGTTTGTTACTTGTGTATAGGAATGCTATTGATTTTTGAGTGTTGACTTTATATCCAGCTACACTACTGAATTTAGTTATTAAATCAAGAAGACTCTTGGTGGAGTTTTTGGGGGTCTTCTATATTGAGGATCATGTCATCTGGAAATAATGATAATTTACCTTCTTTTTTTTTTTTTTTTTTTTTTTTTGCGGAACCAGAGATTGAACTCAGGTCCTTGTGCTTGCCAGGGAAGCGCTTATTACACTGAGCCGTCTCCCTGGCCCCAATAATTTACCTTCTTATTTTCATGCTCTAATTACTTTTATTCCTTTCTCTTGTCCAATTTCTCTGGCTAGTGTTTCCAAAATGATATTGAGTAGTTCTCCACTGCTGGTGAGAGTATAGACTTGTGCAAGCACTATGAAAACCAGTGTAGAGATTACTTAAAAAACAAAACTAGAGGTTCCATTTGATCCAGGTATTCCTCTGCTTTATATATTCCAGAAAGAGTTAAAAAGTCATACAGTAGCAAAGGCATAATAATATATGCACACCCATGCATATAGCAGCACAGTTTGGTAAATCTGAGAAAGATTCCAAATGTTCATCAATGGATGAATGGATAGATGTGTTAGTTTTATACAATGAAGTTATCTCAGTTACTTTTCTCTCACTGGTGAAGCAAAATATCCAGTGCTCAAAGTGTAGAAATGACATATTTAATTAGAGGGCCCCTCCAGATCCAGCCCATGCCCAGACTCACTGAGTGTGCTCCTGTGCAACCACTGGAACTCTCCGAGACCAAGCCCAGGTCCGCTGTGTGAGTGAGAACTTCTGCTCCACTCTATGGACACCTCCAGACCCAGTGAAAGCCCATGCCCTGCAAGTGTGTGGAAGAGCTTCTATGATTCCCTGCATGATATGTACCACTCCAGAACCAGACCAGGCCTGCCATACAGGCCTGGGGTGAAACTCTGCAGCTGAAGACCATGCAGAAAGAGTAGGGGCCAGAAACACTCAACTAATTCAGGAGCAGAACATCTTGCCAGAGGGGCACAAAAGGTTTACTTCCAAGGGCTGCAGCAGAAAGGAGCTGAGTACAGCAGCCAGACCCAAACCAGCCACTACTGGATGAACTCAAACTTAGTAGATTTGCACCTGAATTTCAGTAGGTGCTAAGGTTATAACTGTACCTAAGCTCTACACCAAAGGTTAGGAGGCAGTACTATATGAAATGACAAAGAGAAGGAGCAAAATAGAATGTCAGGCCAAGAGCCAACCCAGAACAAGTACAGAGGACACTAGCACAGAAGAAATTGGGAATCACACAGCTGAAATGTCTGAATCAATAAAGTCTGAAGTAAAGAAACAACTGCAGAAAGGTATTGATGAACTCAGATGAGAAATAACCTCTGAAATAAAAAAAGAAATCTCTGAATTAATAGCATCTGAAGTAAAGAATTAAATGCAGAAACATATGGAGGAATCAGATCAGAAATAATCTCTGTAGTAAAAGAATTAATAACTGCTCCCCTAGAGACCCTGATAAAAAATAGCAGAGATTAGAAAAATAATGGATTCCTTGAATGAGCAATATGGGAAAGAAATACATCACATGAAGTAGTGTCAAAGAAATACAGAGGAATGTAAAATCTCAATCACAAACTTACAAAACCATTTCAGTGAAAGTGAAGATAGTTTCAGATCTTGAAGACATTGTCACAGCTAGTGAAAAGGTAAGAAAAGATCTTTTAAAAACAACTAGGATAGAGGAAAAAATAATTCATCACCAGCAAGATGATGTAAAGATAAACAACGTGAGACTAATAGGCACCAATGAGAAAGAAGGAGTCAATAAATATGTTATAAAAAGAATATGGACAGAAGTAATAGTAGAAAATTTCCCAAATACGAGGAAAGAATCTGACATTCAGGTAACTGAAACATACAGAACTCCAAATAACTTCAAACTACTGAAGAACACACTGAAACATATAATCGTCAAGATCCCAGAAGTCCGGCACAAGAACAATATACTGAAAGCTGCTAGAGAAAAGAAACAAATCACATTTAAAGGAAAAACCATAAGAATAATGGAAGACTTCTCTTCATAAACCATGAAGGCAAGAAGAGCATGTAGCAGAGTACTTCAACTTCTGTATGAAAGCAAATTCCAGCCCAGACTACTATACTCTTCAAAACTCTCTTTCAAGTTTGATGGAGAAGGGAAATACTTCCATGAC
>NW_004524584.1:26942279-26945234 GCF_000260255.1 Octodon degus | reverse complement strand
TCTCTCTCTCTCTCTCTCTCTCTCTCTCTCTCTCTCTCTCTCTCTCTCTCTCTGCAGGTCCTTGTCCTCACTCCTGCAAAGCATGAGGAAGTGGGACTCTTTGTGGAAAATGAGGGCAGCAAGCGTGACATAGCGCAAAGGAAGAGTTTAGGAAACGTGTGGCAAAGCAACCTTAGCAGCAGACCGACGCTGCAAGATGGAGTTCTGAGCTTGAGGTACTCCTCATATATACACGGGTAAGCTGGTTTTTAAAAATAACTGCTGCGCTGATTGGTGCGGGTTAAGCCAAGCAGGGTCTCAGCTTTGTTTCCGGAAAGGGACCAATATTAGTTGGAGATTTCTTAAGTAATAAGCATGAGTAACGTTTTCATGCGGGTGCTGTAGGGTACATGACACATAATAAGCATTTGATGATTTTACAGTCTTATACAACATGGTATCTTCCTGGGGTTTTGTCTACATTTGCCCTTACAATATGGACTAAAATCCATGATAATAATTCATGAGATTCCATGTGATTTATTTTCCTAATGTTCTTAGAGGAGATCCAAACAGAAAATAGGAAATTTTTTTTCTTAGCCACAACAGAATTGCTTCTGGTCTTTGCCAGCCAAACAGAAATTTGAAGACATATGTGCTGCTCCTGGGTATACAAGGTGACACAGTCACTGTGGGACACTGCCCAGGGGAAAATAGAACTCCTGTAAGGTCCAGCACTTCTGCCACAGATACGTACCTTGAAGAAGTGGCAATGGGAACAGGTGTTTGCACACCTGTGTTTTTACAACAACTAAATAACGGGCAGGTAAATCATGTACAGATATCCAATGGAATATTATTGAGACGTGGAAAGGCTGTTCTAACACACATTACACAATGGATGAATCTAGAGGGAACATTATGTGAAGTGAAATGCAGCAGTTGTAACAGGAGAAGTATAACCTGTGGAGTTGTAGTCGTGGGAAGAACTTAGAGTCACTGGATTCATAAAGGAGGCAGAGTGGTGGCTTCCAGAGGCTGAGTTAGGGTGAGGGGACTATTGTTTAGTAGGAATAGAATTTCAATTTTGCCAGATGCAAAAGTTTCTAGAAATAGATGATTGTTACCCAGAAATGTAAATATATTCAGTGCCACTCAATAGTCCATTTCAAAATGTTTAAATGGAAAATTTTATATTATATTTATTTTACTGTGATTAAAACAAATTTGGGAGCTGGGGATATAACTCAGTCTTAGAGTACCTGTCTAACATACATGATGTTATAGATTTAACTCCTAGCACTGTAAGAAAATCTGAGAGAGATAAGGAGAGAGGGAGAAAGGGAGGGAGAGAGAGACATTGGAGAGAGAGACATAGGAGAGAGAGAGAGAGAGAGAGAGAGAGAGAGAGCAGAAAACAAAGGAAAAGTTTAAAGTAAATTAGACAAAAAAATCCAGACTGTCCAAATCATTAAGGACCATTTTGTTATTGAGAGTACATTAATTGTGATATAAATAATGAAAATATGTTTAGATAGCTCAACACAAGGACATTTATTTCTCACTCATCCCAAGTACAGCTCATGATGATTTGGACCTTCAGTCAGTTTTGCAGGTTACCCTCAGAGCAAGGCTCACATGTCTTGGTCTAACCCATTGTCATGAGGGCACAAGCAGTGCAGGGAACAGTGGGAATCACCACCAGCTATGCATCTAGGGTGAAGAAGACTCCTGCTGTTCTTGAAATCTGCAGTTGACCATTGGCTCAGATTTCCTGGGTTCTTTCTAAAAAGCTCAGTGATATCATAGCAGTCAGAATTCTGTAGAAAAGATGGTCCATGTGGAGAGCTGAGAGACAGTATGTCTATTGACTCATCCTACCTCAATGCAAAAGCATGGAGCATGGAAATATGCTTTTCCTTATTTCAATCAATTTGTATTTTGATCAGAAAATAAATTGCTTTTGCAACAGCAATCTAAATTTTCCTTCTGAAAGGCAGGCAGAGGGACTATGGAAATAGTCATGATTAAGATCACATCAATTTTGCAGACAGACCAGTGCAGGAAGTTGAGAGATGACAGGTACAGCAGGGAAAGTGGAGTTCAGCTGTTAGGGCTCTGTGCTGCACTTCCATGCCCTGTGCTCCAGCTCCGAAGGGCAGGACTGAGAAGTGGGATTTCTGGGCTCTGCAAGCATGGGCCTTAGTTCAGTAAGTTGCTTATGGTCTCTACAAGATTCTTCATCCTGAAGAATGAAGGAGGTCATGGGCAGAAATTTACCTGGTCAGGGCTGCAGCTTTTGTACTCAAATGAAAAGAGAAGGAGATTCACCTTTTTTGCTATTCTATGTGGATTCATGAAAATTTAAGTTTGAATTATAATTTCTTACAGTGTTAGGAGCAATACACCCAAAACCCTTGAGATTACACAACTCCATTATGTTTCTACTCACGCCAGGTATCTGCACAGAAACAGCTCATGCCCAAACCATCAAGGCCAACCCCACCATTCCTGAGTCACAGTAGCTCTATCCTGAGAACTTAGTGTTACACAAACACCCTGTTGTTGTGCAAACTGGCCTGTGAGCATACACAGAAAATTTTGCTCCCTTTCTAAAGGCTGAAGTGCGCTACTCTATAAATATCCATCTCACCACATCCCCACAGTGGTCTCAGCCTCAGTGGCCATTATGTCCAAGTTAGAGCCTCCCTCATCATTGCTGTGTCTCTTGTTGCTTCCTTGCAAATCTTACAAAAAGGAGTTCTGTAAGTTCTACTGCAGTCTTCTTCATTAAATACACTTGCATGGACTTGGACCATCTTCAGGAATGCGAATCACCACTTCCCAGTATATCTATTTTGTCAGATCAGGAGTTGCCACATGGTGTGTTCTTAAGGAACGCATTACTGAATTGTGCCACATTTTCTGCTGGAAAGTCACTCATCGCCTATTTCTAGTGTGCAAATTTTCTCTAAC
>NW_004524584.1:26941184-26942179 GCF_000260255.1 Octodon degus | reverse complement strand
TGAACCTGTTGTGCCCCTCTGGCAAGATTTTCTGCTCCTGGACTAGTTGGGTGGTTCTGTACCCTACAATCTCTGCAGGGATTGCAGCTGCAGGATTTCACCCAAGGCCTGTATGTCAGGCCTGAGCTGAGCCTGGAGGGGACAAGGTGTAGTAGGGGGGAAAGGCAGCTCTCCCACACACTCACTGGGCCTGGGCTAGGACTGGGTCTGGCGGTTCATGGAACGCAGCAGAAATTTCTACTCAGCGGGCAGGGTGCAGGAGGTACTACGGAGTGGTAGGGGGCTTCCCAAGGGGGTGGAAGAGGGTTTCACCTACGCTACACCTGGGCTGGGATCAGTAGTAGGTCCCTTGAGCACAGGGCAATGAGAAGCTCTCCCACACACTCACCGGGCCTGGGCTAATACTGGGTCTGGGGGTTCCCGGAAGGCAGCAGAAATTCTTACTCGGCAGGTGGGGTGGGAGTGGTGCTGTGGAGTGTTGGGGGGCATCCCAAAGGGGTAGAAGAGGGTCTCACCCATGCTGCGCCTGGAACCAGTAGTAGGTCCTGCAGGCGCAGGGTAGCAGGAAGCTCTCCCACACACTCACCGGGTCTGGGCTAGGACTGGGTCTGGGGGGTCCTGGAATGTGGCAGAAATTCCTATTCGGAAAGCGGGGTGGAGGAAGTGCTGCGGAGTGGTGGGGGACGTCGCAAGTGGGTGGAAGAGGGTCTCACCCATGCTGTGCCTGGGCTGGGACCAGTAGTAGGTCCTGCTGGCACAGGGTAGCAACAGTTATGGAAATCAGTGTGGAGACTCATTAGAAAAGTTGGACTGGAAATCCCATTTAAACCAGCTATTCCTTTACTGGGAATTTTCCTGGAGGATCTGAAAACATCATATCATAGGGATATATGTGTGCCTATGTTTATAGCAGCACAATTTATGATAGCCAAATCTTGGCAACAACCAAGATGCCCATCACCTGAGGAATGGTTGAAAAAGATGTGGTATTTTTA
>NW_004524584.1:26929636-26940664 GCF_000260255.1 Octodon degus | reverse complement strand
CCCGATTGAATCTCAGTGTCTTTTTAAATTTGTATCTCTTGAATAACCAATGATGTTGAATGTTTTTTCATACATTTATTTGCTGTTCGTAGTTTTTCTTCTAAGAAGTTTATGTTCACCTGCGATGCCCATTTTAAAATTGGGTCTTTGAATTCTGGGGGCCAGATTCTCTGTAATCCTTTATTTGATTTAGATAGATTAAAACAGAAAACTACAGGCCAACCTCTCTAATGAACATATATGCAAAAGTCCTCAATAAAATTCTAGCAAACAGAATGCAGCAAATCATCAAGAAGATTATACATCATGACCAAGTTGGATTCATCCCACAAATGCAGGGATAGTTCAATATACAAATATCCATAAATGTAATACATCATATCAACAGATCCAAAGACCTTATTAATTCAAAATCAAGTCTCTGCACAGGTTGGGTCTATTAGACTTAATAGACCCAAGGAGGACCAGTTCAGTGATGTCACTGTGGGTTTTTTTTTTTTTTTTTCGGAACTGGGGATTGAATTCAGGCCCTTGCACTTGCCAGAGAAGCACTTATTCCACTGAGCCATCTCCCCAGCCAGTGATGTCACCGTGAAGCTAGGAACATGATGCCTCTCTGGGCTGCTGCATCAGGACCTGGTGAGCACCTATGGAATGGATCTGATACTGAAGGGAGTTTAGTTTTCCTCCCTGGCATTTCCCTGTATTGCAAAACAAGCTTTGAGTACTTTTCACCCTGTGGATCTCTCAAGAGCACATAAGGAAATCTGGATATATCCTAAGTCTTCAAACTAAGAACCATTCCCTAAGTCCATTCCCAGTTGACTTGCAGGCTGCTCTTTTGAGTGTACCATTCTTCAACACCAATAATGATGGGATGTGTTTATATTTTATATATTTAGCGATGTATTCATTGGAAAAACATCTGTGATATTCCACTGCATGCCAAGCACCATCTAATTGCTGGAGTACAGCAGTGAAAGGCAGTCTGTAGCTAGTGGAATTTTCATTCTAGGAATAATGACAGACAAAAACAAAGCATTGAACAGTGATAAACACTAACAAAAAAGAAGACTAAAGGAAAGTAATGACCTAAAGAGCTCTGGTGACATGGGTGATGCTGGAGCAGAAAGCTAAGCAATGAGAGGGCTGAGACAGGTGAATATGGAGGAAGGGGGTTCAATCTCATTGAATTTAAGGCCACACATGGTTTCGCATGCATGCTACAGGCTCCACTGACATAGTTGTCCTGCGTCCAACAAAGCCCAGCCTAGAGTCGGGGATTTAGAGCTCTGTGATCCTAGGCAAATGGACTGGAGTCACACGGCGGACCTATGCAGTGCCCTACAAATGGGCCCACCCCTCCTTTCTGGCCACCTGTGTAAGAGAAAACTTCTTTACTCAGGTACCTTTCAGGTTGCTCTTCCCCCATCTCTACTCTTTACCTGTTTTCGTGGCAGTTCCAAAATGTCCAAAGGTTGTCCATCACATGAATTATTTCTTGCTAGTAATTCTAGCATGCATTTACTCTTTCTCCTCCTCTTCTTTCTCCTCCTCCTTTCCTTTTTTCTCCTTTTCCTCTTCTCCTTGTTCTACTACATTACTGTGGAGAGCAGCTGAAGCTGGAGATCAACCATGTTCAGGGCTAGAGCAAGGCCAGCCCTGAAAGCATGGGCTGCCCAAGGGGAGCCGGTGAATAAGCTGTTAAGCAGAGGATTTTCACCTGACAGCAACCTGGTGACTGAATAAACGAACATACTACAGTCATTGGGTGATCTCTTCACTCCACTGAGATAGGGATCTGCTGACCTTCGATTTCTATATTTTCATTCTGGCCTTTATTTCTGTATGGTCCTCCCCCTGGGAGTTTTCAAGAACTGTGCTGAATGCAGCACAGCACCAGGCATTGAACTCAGGGCCTTCCTCCTGAGTTAGAACCCCAATCATTTCTTGTTTTTTATTTTGAGACAAGGTCTTGCTAAGTCACTGTTGTCCAGGCTGGGTTTGGACTTGTGACATTCTTGCCTCAGCTTCTCAAAGTGCTTGAATTACAGGCATGTACCACAAAACTTGGTTAGGTTAACTCTTAAGTAATGATACAACAAATGTTTTCTATTGTTTATGTAGAAAGTACAGATTTTCATCCCGTTACATTCTTTATTTGTAGATACTGAGCCAACATTGACTATCACAAAAATTCCTTCTTAGAAATCATTAAATATCCTTTGTTATTCTATTAATAATTTTATTTTCACATAGAATTTTCAGGACTAATTTTAAATTCTATATCTCCATTTGTACTGTGGATGCTTATAATTAGGTTTTCTTTTTAATTGTATATTTATATAAAGGCTATTATAACTTCTTTAAAACAGGCACACTTGTCAAGTATTCTCAATTTTAGATAATAAATAAGTGCTTATTGTTCAAATAAAAAGTAGCCTCTCAAGAGTTTTCACCAAAACAAGGAATTTTAACTATTCTGTTGATCATGAATCTAACTTAACTTTAATACAATGTCCCTTTCTTCAAGGTATTGACAAGAGTTAATGCAGTTTGCATATTTTGACTTGTTAAATAACAAACACAAAACAAATGTAAATGTGGCTCCAGTTTCAGTACACTTTTGCATAGTGCAAAACAACTTGCTTAAGTATTATGCATGTATGCATATTTGTTTCATTAAAAACTCATTTGAAGGGGCCAGGGAGATGGATCAGTAGAATAAGCGCTTGCCTGGCAAGCGCAAGGACTTAAGTTCAACCCTTCATTCTGAACAAAACAAAACAAAACAAAACAAAACAAAACAAAACAACCCCCCCCCACAAACCTTCATATTTGAGGGCCGGTCTGATAGCTCAGTGGACTAAAGCACCTGCTTAGGCAGAGCGCAGCAGCTGGAGTTTGATCCTCAGTGTGCCGCGGTGGCCCTGTCCACAGGGCGCACTGAGACAGTGACTGAGACTGGACGTGGTGGCATGTGCCTGTAATCCCAGCACTTGGGAGGCTGACAACAGAAGAATCACTACGAGTCTGATCTATGCAGTGAGACCCTGTAGGCCCTGTCCTAAATATACAAAAGAAAAAAAAAATCTTCATATTTGAGGCAGAGGTTACCCTTTGATGTATTACCTCTTGCTTTAATTTAATTACATGAAATTGGGAAAATTGGAACTGGGTGTTATACTTAAGAAAGGTGGTGGGAAAGCCAGGACTCTGGAGTAATCTGGAAAAAAGAGATGTGGCTAGAATCTTCCTAAATTACACCGAGGTCATGCAACTAGAGTCTGTGAACTTCTGCATGAATCTATTGGAAACACCCTCAAACTTTGCTTAGTATTATGCTTCTGTATGTAACATTTACCGTGTTATGGGCAAGTAATCACAATAGTAATAGTAGATAACATCTTTTCAGATGCAACTGTGACCTGTAAGTTGGATAGAGTTATTCTGATGCTTCCATACAGTGCTAGGGATGTGTAGCAATTCTGTGAATGATGTTAAGAAACTGCCTCATAGCTATTTGTCCAATCAACAGACAAATAACAAATAACAATAACAAATAAACAAAGAATTGGATGTGTATATGCTGCATATAGTTGGTAAATGGAGTTTTGGATGTCTAAGTTTACTTTCCATTAAAAATCAGTTCCTATACCCCGTTGTTTAGGTCTTTTTATGTTGATATTTGGAATGAAGCAAGTATTCCTGACTCTCCTTTAATAAGCAGGATATGTACACCTTGGATCAAAGCACAGTAAAAATTGCCAGAGAAAAGCTTTTGGAATTCCATTTAACAGTGAGCTAAAGGAAGAGAGTTTTTCAGATGGGAAGAGCTCAAGATGGAGCACTGCTATTGAGGATTCCTGCGTGGGAGACTCAGTAGTGGGGCCTCTTGGCTTCATGATTTGAGTCCATGGCAGAAAAAAGGCAAGAATGCTGCTCAAATGTGGGGCTTTCATGTTAGCCAGACCCTACTTTATAAAGTGTCAGTCCCTGCTGCTGTCTCCAGGGTTAGCAAGTAGGATCCACCAGAGACCCAGTATGCAGCCTCTGATTCCACTTGGTGCGACCAAAAGCTGTGATCAAATAATACAGTTAACATTTAAATTTCAGAAATGATTACAGTGAAAGGCCCCTTGTTATCATCACTCCTCAAAATGTCTCCCCTTTCTTTACACGTCTTCTATCATTCTTGCCACTTTTGGAGGCAGTTCTGGAAGCCTGCTTCTTTGAGTGCCTTTAGTTGTGCTGTCACGGGTGCCTTGGTGTCCTGTATTGTCAGGTATATTCAAAGACATATTTGTATATACCTCACAGGTATATCTGTCTTTACCATTCACGATTATTTTGGCTTTGAGGAAGAGCCAGAAGTCACAAGGTGCAGATCTGGTGACTAAGATAGATGAGGACCCTGCCTTCCTATTGGTTGGCATTTGGCAGCAGCACATACCATAATTTTGATCACACCTAGTGTAAAGACATTCGTGGGAGAGGGTTTCCAGAGCTACCTCAGAAAGAGGCAAGAATGCTGGGAAGAATGCACTCAAAGGAAAAGAGATTTTGAGGGTGATAAATATCAATGTGTCTTACTCTAATACATTTTTTAAAATTCCAACATTCCTGTTACAGTTGAGTGTCATCTCATGTCTTGTGCCCCTGAAATTCAGAGGCCTTGGCTCAGTGACCTGAGATCTTCACCTAACCTATTAGAGCCTTGCGTTTGTCCACTTCCTGCTGAAGGAAATCCTGCCTGCCATGATGCAGGAATCAGATTGGTTCTGCAAAATCAGCACTGACATAATAGTTCATTTGAATAAGAAAGTAAATACGTGAAAACTGGCTCTTTAAATGAATTTTAAAATTGACTAGAAACAAAAAATGTGGCTGAAATGTCTCTTCTTATCAGTCTAGGTCAACACAAGTAAGTGCTTTAGTGTCATTGCTCATTAGTCTATATAACGAACATCACACTTTTAGATAGTGTTGGATTGTTTTCTCCTACTTCATAATTGCTCTGTATCCAAAATAATATTTACTTTTTTCTGCTTTAGAACAAGAAATGATGTACTTTGAGTATATCTGACAATAATTACTTTTGAAATACATTTGAGCTCATCCTGTTTTTATGGCCAAAAGTACTTATTTCATAGTTGTGTGAATTCCTAGGAGGAAGGAAACTTTATGAATCACTATGCTAAATCATAACTAGAAAAATGTATTGACAAAACCAAGCAAAACCCCATTCTTGATTGCTTAATTGCCAATATTGTCAAACTCTTCTCCCCATAAAATAGAATTTGTGATAAGCTACATTACATTTTGCTCCAGGTAGCAAGAATAGTTTTTTTTAAGAATGCATATTATTTAAGTACAATAAGACAACATTCACATTGGTGAATAATTGAAGACTATTTCATGAAGTGAAGTTTCTATATAGTGAAATGCATATATAGGGAACTACATTGTACAGTAATATCTATTAATGACTACAGAACCGTCTAAAGACTTCCTTTTTGATTCCTTTTGTACTTGTGCTTCTGTCTCAATATAAGACATATCAAACCAATATTACTCTACACAAATGGCTCTAGGGCCTTGGGTACTATTGCTAACTATTCCTTGCAGATTCATTTTTCTAGGCTTTGACATGACACTGGTGATAAACAGATTGTGCAGGGCATGCGCAGTCCTGCAAAAGCATATCCATGACTGAGGCCTTGCAAGGGGCACAGTCTCTCTTTGTCGGACCCCTGGTATGCTTTCTAGAGGATTCACAGTATTTGAGGAAGGCACCCACCGTATCCCCCTTTCTAGAATATCTGGCATCTGAATACTCCCTGAGTGATGCTATTATGAATCCCTTCTGAAATTCCATTTTCTCTTTCATGTGCAGTAGAAAGTTTCTACAAGTCATCACTAAACCTTTATGGATCTGATGTGATATACTTCTCTGTTAAAAGCATGGCACTCCATGCAAGTAGCCAATTCGTGGTTTTCAAATCCTCTCCCCCATAAGAATCACTCTCTACCTTGTCAGATTCTATCCTGCCCTTCATTCATTCTCCATAAATAGTCCCCAAAGTGGTGTCTTAGTCTGTTTTCTATTGCCATAGCAGAGTACCACAGTCTGGGAAGTTTGTAAAGATTCCTGAGGCTGGATGCCCAGGATTAAGAGTTTGCATCTGGGGAAAGCCTTGCATCATGTCATCCAGGGTAAACCACAAGGGGGCAGTAAACAGCAGGGAAGAGGGACAGATGGGGCGCTGGGCTGGTGTGAGTAGAATCCACTTGCAGGAAAATGAATCCAGCTCTTTTCAGGACCTAGTCACCAGCTAGAGGTGCCTCCACCTCTAACTTTCCACACGAGAGTTGGAAATTTAGAAATCATATTCTAACCAATGCAGGACACAATCATGTTTTATAGCTAACAAAAGTATTAAAAGGATAGTGCTGGGTGCTGATATCTATCTGTGACATATTTTTCAGTCCTTGGTCAAATCTGGGATAGGGTTGATGTTTAACTATTGTTAAGAAGTTCAGACTTTATCATGTGAACTCCTCACATTGCTAAAGAGCCACATTTACTCCTCCTTTGAAGAGACACATAACTTTTTTGAAGATGAGGCCACCCACCAAGATGGTTGGGTAGGATATGTTTACACCATAAGCCATATAGTTAAGCTCTCCTGTCATTCAGATTATGGGAAAGAGCAGAAGACACTGACTCTACCTCCGTGGAAGCAGCAAGTTATGGCAACAACTACACATGAAAAGCGGGCCTGCCTGACCTTGGTTACCACTTCCACTGACCTTGATCAGTAAGGCAGAACTCTTACACACACTTCACAGAGCATACATATTACAGACAGGTAGGAAGGGGCAACAGAAGCCAGAACCCTTAATGAGTCTGTGCTCCAAGAACCCAGAAAGCTGCTAGTGAGGGGAGCCCCACCTGTATCTATCTCCCTCCTTCTGTAGCTGAAGGGCCCCTAAAGAGGCTGCTTGATTCACTGGGCCAAGTGTGGGTGCATCCTGCCTCCAGGTGAGACTAGAACAGAGCCAATTCATATTCAACAGTTTTCTTTGAAAACCATGGTGGGGGCGGCTATGTAAGCCCAAGGGCACAAAGAAACTGTCCTGTTAGGGATAAAAAAAAAATTAAAAATGGTTTATGTAACACTCACATGCAGCTAGCAGATGTTTGTCTGATGGATTCATGTGTTTTTATCACTGATCATTGAGCAGCAGATTTTATTCACAAATATATCCACAGGCATTTTAATCTAACAGGTAACAGTTGTGCTATGATTTGTGTCTAGATGTCTCCCTAAAGCTTCATTCGGTTATAGAGCTTTTGCAGAGGTGGCGGAATATAGAGTGGGTGATCCTGGGGTAAAGGATGTCTAACAACTAAATCAGTCCACTGATTGTCTTGCCCTAATCCCAGCAGTTGGAATAAGAAAAAAGAGGCAGAAGCATGCTGTGAAGCTCTCTGGTCACTTTTGGTATTTTTCACTGCCATGAATGGTTACTCCCCAGCCATGTTCCACCCTGCCTTGGAGCCAAGTATGAGCTGAAACCTTTACAAACTGTGAGCTAAATAAATCTTCCTTCTTTAACCTTGGATGTGCCATAGTTTGCTTCAGCTATGAGACAAGTAACTAAGGTGGTTACATCTCTGAGAGACAGAAAAATAAGTTGTACTTCTAGGATAAAAGAAAACTGCCCGATATTGGATCAGGGCAAAATGGTGCTACGGGTTCCAAGGTACTGCATGCAGCACCTTCTTCCATGTGTCCAGTCCAGCGTGGCAGCCAGCACACATGTAGATGTGCAATGAAATCCTTGGTTATGCATCTTGTGCTCAAAGCATCACCAGTCAACACCAGGGAGATTTGTGCAGTGTGGAATGAAGAGAATTTCCGATATCATAATGGTAACCTTATGCTTTATAACCTCCTCCTGCACCACAAGGAAGGCTCGGGCGTGATAAGGAAGAGAGATCTCAATGTATGGGGAAAGATTCCAAAACAGGGAATTTCGCTAAGCTACATAGCCAATGCTTTTTTTTTTCCTTTTATTTTGAGACAGGGTCTCACTAAGTTGTTAAATTGCCAAGGCTAACAACTGATGACTTATGCTGAGCCTCCCTCAGCCTTCCAGAGTTCTGGAATACAGGAGTATGTCATGATCTCAGTTTCTTTTTTCTAAATAATTCTTCTACAGAAGATACATTTGAGAAAACTGTGTTAAGTGACTAGAGCACTTGACTCTAAGTTAGAAATCACAGCTTTAGGCCCAAGGTAGATCATTAAAAACTGGCTTCAGGAAGATATGTTCTCTGATACTAATGTCTAAACATGGAGAGAAGACACAACCTTGTTTTTCCATAGAGTCCATAGTTATAGAAATCCAAGGTGACAGCAATCCACATCAAGTTCATTTCAGTAAAAATTGGTGATTTGTGTGCTCATTTGATGTTAAGACCAACTGTAATGAGGGCTCATCCTGGAGCAGTGCCTGGCCTTGCCCTCCTTTCTGTGGTATTTTTGTCGTCTAGGTGAATCCATCCTTGGGAAGCTTCAAGTTCCTCCTCGCTGGTGACAACAAGGCTGCTAATAGCACCAGAAAATTAATTTTCTTCTACAAAGGAGATTTTACCCTGTCTTCTCAAACAAATACAAAGGATTGGCTGTGATTTGACCAACTCTGGCCTTGTATCCATCCTGGGTGGACATTCAGTGCTGATATTAGTGGCCACCCTTGGGTCACACGCCTTCTCCTGATTCAGCAATGGGATCAGCCACAAATAAGCAAGGATGAAGCAAGTTGCCGACTCCAAGAAAAGCTGAATAAAGACAGTGAGAGGAATCTAGATGGCATATGGGCAACATCCTGTGAACCCAGCTCTAAAAACAAACAGTAAAAGACATGAAAAATCAAATAATTGCTAACACAATTGTAATGGGGGACCGTATATCCCACTGCCACAACTAGATCAACTAGAGAAAAAGTAAACAATTAAATATTAGAACTATATCAAGCTTCTGAACAAATGGATTTAATAGACGTCTGCAGTGTTCCAGCTCACAACATCAGAATATACATTCTTTTCACTTGCACATGGGACAGTCTCCAAAACAAATCACATACTAGCTTACAGAACACACTTAAGTAAATGGAAAGGAATTGAAATGATTCCATGCATATTGTTACACCATAGTGCAGTGAAATTGGAAATCAGTGGCAAAAGAAACCCTAAGAACTTTATAAATACATAAAAATTTTAAATAATAACCTCCTAAATTATCAATGAGTCACTGATGAAATTACAGGAGAAATTAGATATTTCTATTATTAAATGAAAATTTTAATACAATGTATTGGAACTTACAGGACATGATGAAAGCAGTCCTACAAGGGAAATTTATAGCAGTGAATTTCCACATCAGAAAAACTCAGTGAGCTCAAGTAAACAACTTGATGTTGAACCTCAAACTTCTAGAAAACAAAGAGCAAGTCAAATACAATACATGGGAGGAAGTTCTAAAGATAAGAGTGGAAATTAATGCAATGGAGCCTAAGTAAATAATAGAAAGAATCAACAAATTGAAGAGCTAGCTCTTTTAAAGATTAAATAAAATTCTCAAACCTTTAGCCAGGCTTATTAACAAAAGGAAAGAGAAGATTCAAATGCATGCCATTAGGAAGGAGAAGGGTGAAATCACCATGGATCTTGCTGAAATCCAGCAGATCATCATTGCTTAATTAGAGAAACTGTATCCTGATAAGATGAAAGCACAGAAGCAATGCACAGATTCCTAGATATATATGAGTTACCAGCTTTATATCAAGAAGATATAAAGACACACAAATTATGGTGTGGAGACACAGAGGTTTGAGCAGTGGACCTACAAGCCAATGGCAACTATGAAAAATCCAGGGCCAGATTCACTTTCGGAACCCTCAGAGGGATTTAATGCTGCCAATACCTTGATTTCTGACTTCCACCCACCTGTCTATGGGATCCATTTCTTTTGAAAATCACGTAATCTATGGTACTCTTGTGGATTTTTGAAGAAACTTAAATCATTAAATCATTAGTTGCTCAGAAATGTAATGTTTAAATTCAAGATAGCTGAATTTAAAGACATTTTCTAATGTCCACTAAAAATATGAAGATCATATTTGAGGGCCGGGGAGATATCTCAGTAGAGTAAGCACTTGCCTAGAGCTCAAAGAATGCTGAGAAAATAAATTTTTTTTGCTATGAATATTTTGTTTTGCTTGTAAGGCTTCATATTTAAATTTCCTTTTGTTATTTGATTCTCATTAACACTATTCCAAGTGGTGAAATTGCCAGAACTCATTTTATAAAGATGCTGTACCCTCAACTCTGAATTGATACCAGTCTGAGTGTAGTGTACTTGCGAACATTTGCTGTTACATTTGTTTTATATATTCCTGTAATAAAGGATTAGTTTGTATGAAAAAATAAAACTATTCAAAATAAATTTAAAAACAGGTTTTTTTTGTTGTTTGTTTGTTTGTTTGTTTGTTTGCAGAAGAGGGGATTGAACTCAGGCCCTTGAGCTTGCCAGGGAAGCGCTTATTCTACTGAGCCACCTCCCCAGCCCCAACAACTTTCTTAAAATAAGAAAAGACATAAAGATCCTAAATAACCCAAAGTTAGTCAGTGAAATTTAAGATATAATTGAAAATTTACTAAAAGGTAAATCTCAGGTCCTGGGGGATTTACTGCTGAATTATAGATGAAATTTAGAGACGACTTAATGCTCCTACTTCTCAAATTCTCAAACCTATAACTTAAATTAAACAGGAAGCAGACATTACCTTAATACCTAAACAAGGGAAGGATCCAACAAAAGAGAGAGAAAGCAAGGGCAAGAGCGAGAGAGCGAGAGAGCGAGAGAGCGAGAGAGCGAGAGCGAGAGCGAGAGAGAGAATTGCAGATCGATCTGTGGTGTATTAACTAGTAGTGAACATTTAATCCCCAATTGAAGT
>NW_004524584.1:26892032-26916564 GCF_000260255.1 Octodon degus | reverse complement strand
TCTATATCTTCTGCAGCTGTTTGTGTATTTTAGAAGCCGTTGATTCATTGCTTTCACCTGTGTGATTTCCAATTTTTTTGTGTTAGTGTCCTCTTCACTTGTTATTGGTGGGCTTGGGTTCTGAGGTTGCATTTTGTTCCTTCTCATCATTTTGTGTGACACTGTCTTCTGACCTTTGTTGTAGATCTTTGCTGTAGTTATAACCTTCTCATGTACTGAAGTTCAGTACATGAACTTCTGGCTGCTGCACTCAGCTCCTTCCCATTGCTGCCCTTGAGGGTGAACCTGTTGTGCCCCTGTGGCAAGATGTTCTACTCCTGGTCCAGCTGGGTGAATCTATCCTGTACACTCTCTGCAGGGATTTCAGCTGCAGGGTTACTCCCCAGTCATGTATGCCAGGCCTGAGCTGTGCCTGGAAGGGGCAAGGTGCAGTAGGGGGAAGAGGAAGCTCTCCCACACACTCACTGGACCTGGGCTAGGACTGGGTCTGGGGGTTCCCAGCGAGGCAGGAATTCCTACTCAGCAGGCGGGGTGAGGGAGTTGCTGCGGAGTGATGGGGGGCATCCCAAGTGGGTGGGAGATGGTCTGGTCCTCGCTGCGCCTGGGCTGGGACTGGTCCCGCTGGCACAGGGTAGCAGAATGCTCTCCCACACACTCACCGGACCTGGGCTAGGACTCCACATTGTTTCTTTGGTGTGGGAAACTGAAAGGGTAAATAAAGAGCAAAGTATATAATAGATATTGGAAAATGTTCAAATGAGAAGGGGGTCAAGTGTGAGAGGAGTAGGAAAGGAAAGGAGGGACAAGAAAGATAAATCAGAGAAGGAAAAATTGGAAGCAAAGCTCTTTAAAAAAGGAGGGAAGAAGGTTTGAAGGAAGAGGAGGGGAATGGGGTAAAAGAAAGCAGAAGAAAGATGTATTATGTACCAGTACAAATTCCCTTTGATGACTATTATTATGTATATCTAAATATGCCAATAGGACTGAGAATAGTTAAGCAGTATAAATGCCTACCTGACAAGCAGAAAGTCCTGAGTTCAATCCCTGGAACCACGTGCTGTGCCATCCCTCGAACTTGGGGCATGCCATGCTGGCCCCCGAACTGCAGGCATGGTGGTGCACACCTGTAATTTCAACACTATGGAGCCTGAGACAGGTGGATCACTATGAGTCTAAACTGTGTCTAGATTCTGTAGCAAAAGAATAAACTACAAAAATATAATAAAAAATAAAATATACCAATAAAATTTTATTTTTCCTTTTTATCTTTTAAATTTTGCTGTATTCTGTTTAGTAGAAAGTAGGCATGGCATATTTTTAAGAGAAGACAATTATGCTAAGATGAAAATTGAGAAAAGTAGCATCACTGAGTTCATTTTCCTTTTTCTTTAATGTTAATTTTATTTTGAAAAATAAAAGCAGGTGGGGAGATAGCACAGTAGGACAAATGCTTCCATGGCAAGAGCAAGGGCTGTAGTTCAATCCCTAGTTCCACAAAAAACCAAACAAACAAGCAAATAAACAAACAACCTAAAAGCAAAGCAAGAAAAAACAATCAGAAACAAAGACACAAGCAGGGCATCAAACAACAGTACATATGTTACAGATTTTCAAGCCAAGAAGAGCTTATTAACAATGGTTGATATATGATCGATTTTATCATCAAATCTGTTGCTCAGATTAGCAGATATAGTTATGTAAGATTGGACATATGGTTAGATATTGCCACTTGCTTTCAAGAAACCTTAACTATTTGTTCTTGTCCCTTTGTTAACCTTTTTTTAAAGTTTGTTTTTTTCCCATAATTTTATTGAGAAACAAATAGCGATGAGACAGTTTGAAATCAAATTGGTAGGACAGTTTCAATAATTAACACATTGCATACAGTCTTTCTAGTGGTTATTTGCTGTACAAGATGCAGACGTGTTATCCTATTTACAAACACCATTAGAACAAATCCTTCTATTCATTGAAAATGAAACTATATATCTATCCTAACCATTTTGAATACACAGATACAAAATGGACATTCATCTGTATCCACTTTTTTTGTTAAGTTCCATTATTTGAATATTATAGGTGTGCTAACTGAGCAAAATATTCTAAAAGAATTCAGTAGTCCATAACAGTATTGGGTCTTCCGCTTGACTGGCCATGTCAGAAATTGTTGACCTGAGTCCCCTACAGCTCAACATAATAGCATGGCTTTACTTCTTATATTTTGTTTTTATACTTTTCTGCTGGATGGTTAAGACCAAGCAAGACCTATGCAACCAGAGTTGTAGCTTTTGCATCTGATAAGGTCCAAAAAGGAAAATATCATACCATGTCCTTTAAGTAGATTGTAAGGCAAAAATACAGTATAAATCTTAATATAAAAATTAAGATTAAGCAGTATTCAGAAAATTAAATATTAATTAATTGAAAATTAATTATTTCAAAACAATTGAATTAAGAAAAAGTATTCATGACAATGAAGAATTACTAATAATAAAACATAAGATAAATACTGGAATGGCAAATAATGACCAGCTATTCTAACAGTTTGGGGAAAGCGTAATGCACAAAGTTCTAGTATGTTGTGGACTTGGACAGCGTCCATGATGCTTACTGGTGGCTAGTTGTCACTTGTGGGACTGAGCTACTGCTATTTTCTTGATATCCATCCTGTAGACCTATACAGAATCATGACCCATAGGGTGCAGGACAAATCCATTTGTAGAGTATGCTGATGGAAATACCTTGTTGCTGTATAAAAATGAATAACTGAAAGACTGCTTTTGTATATCTCTTATTCTCCTGTGTTTAATTGTTTGCCCTGTATGGTGGGTTATTTCCATTCCCATTCATGGAGTTGTGGTCATTTTGGTCCCTCTCTAGAACATCCTTTTGTTGTCTATGTAGGCTTCACTTTGTCATTATGAAATTCTTTATTTGTTCTTTGTCGTGGAAGTATTTCACTTCTCCACTATACTTAAAAGAGGGTTTTGTAGGGTATATCAGTCTGAGTTGGAATTTCTTTCTTTGCAGGACTTGTAGTACTTTGCTCCATGCTCTTCTTGACTTGATGGTTTGTGAAGAGAAATCTGCTATTATTGTGATGGGTTTTCCTTGAAATGTGACCTGTTTCTTTTCCTTAGTGGCTTTTATTATATTTTAGTATAAATATGTATGGGTATGTTTTTAATTGGGTTGGGGTTATTTGGAGTTCTACATGATTCAGCTACTGAATATCAGATTGTTTCCCCATATTTGGGAAGTTTTCTGCTATTATTTCCATCCATATTCTTTCTATATCATTTGCATTAACTCTTTATCATTGATGCCTATTAGTCTTATGTTATTCATCTTTGCATCATCTTGCAGATGTTGAATTATTTTTTCCTTCATCGTAGATGTTTTCAAAAGATCTTTTCTTATTTTTCCACTAGGTACAATGGTGTCTTCAAGGTCTGAAAGTCTATTTTCACTATCATTCAAATGGTTTCGCCAGCTTGTGATGGAAGTTTTAATTTCCTGTATATCACTATGAATTTGCTTCGTGCATTCTGTTTTCTTTCCTGTATTGCTGATTCAAGGATTCCATCATTTTTCTTTTCTTTTTCTTTTTCTGTTCTTTTTTTCTTTTGTACTTTTTTTCCTTTTTTGGTACCAGGGATTGAACTGAAGAGTCTGCTCTTGCCATCAAGCGCTTATTTTACTGAGCTATCTCCCTGACCTTTCTCATTATTTTTCTATTCTCCTCTTTTTTATGTGTCTTCTTTAGAAGGACTTAGTACTTCTTCATTATAGTTACCATTTCTTTGTTACTTCAGAAATTATTTCTGATCTGATTTCCTCTACACCTCTTGGCAGTTGTTTCTTTACTTCCGATGTATTATTTCAGATATTTCAGGTGGGTGATTTCCAATTTCTTCTATGCTAATGTCTCCTGCATTTGTCCTGGTTGGGCTCAGGGCACGAGAATATATTTTGCTCTTCTCTTTGTCATTTTGTATAGCACTGTCTTCTGAACTTTGGTGTAGAGGTTAGATAGAGTTATTACCTTAGCACCAGGTCCAGATCTATCAAGTTCAAACTCATCCATGTGGGTGTGGCTTAGGTCTGGTTGCTGTGCTCCACTTCCTCCTGCTGCAGCCCTTAGAGGTGAACCCACTCTGCCTTTTAGGCAAGAGATACTGCTCCTGGATCAGCTGGGTGGGTCTTGCTTCCAGTCTCTTTTGGGAGTTCTCTTGCATGGTTCCACACTCAGCCTGTATGCTGGGCCTGGACTCTGTGTCCAATCAGCATCCCGTGGGCCCTGGGTGGTCTTGTTCATATGCTGGGCCTGGGCTCTGGATCAAATGAAGATCTGGCAGGCCTCAGGCAGTCCCATTCACAGGCCAGGCCTGCGTTGAATCAGAATCAAATGAGCCCTGGGCTGTTTCACTCACAGGCCAGGCCTGGTTTGAATGAGGACTCATCCGGCCCCTTGTGGTCTCTTTCACATGCTGGGTCTAGGTCAAATCTCACAATGTTGTTCTAATTTAAATTTCTCAAATGGCCAGTGATGTGGAGCATTTTTTCAGATATTTATTTGCCTCTTGTATTTATTCCTCTGAGAAGTGTGTATTAATCTCAGATTCCCCTTTTTGAAATTGGATCTTTAAATTTTGGGGCCATAATGTTTTCTAGTTCTTTATAAATTCTTTTGACACGCAGAAACTTTGCAATAAAAGGATGTCTCAGTTGTTGATTCTGTTAAGTATTTCCTGTGCAGTTTCATTTTTGTTCATGTACAGTCTGCCTACCCCTATATCTTCAAGAGTTCCACCTACTTTCTCTTCCAGGAGATTTAGCATTTCTGTTTTAATGATTGGATCTTTAACCCATTTTGACGTTAGTTTAGTACCTGGCAATAGAGCTGGGTCTAGCATTAATTTGTGGCATGTGGAGAGCTAGTTTTTCCAGCACCATTTTTTTTTTTTTAAGAGGCTGTCTTTCTTCAATGAAAGTGTTCGGCTCCTTTGTCCAAGATAAGATGTCTGAGTGTTCTTTTTTTCCAGTACCATGATGATTTTGTCACAGTAGCTTTGTAGTACAATTACAAGTCAGGGATTGCAATGCTTCCTGCCTTGCCTTTGTTGCCCAGGACTGCCTTTGCTATTCTAGGTCTCTTCTGGCTCCAAATAAATTTTAGGAATGTATTCTCTAGCTCTGTGAGGTATGTTGATGGCATTTTGATAGGAATTGCATTAAATCTGTACAACAATTTTGGGAGTATGGCCATTTTCACAATATTGTTCTTCCTATTCAGAAGCAAGGAATATCTTTCTATTTACTGAAATCCTCTTCGATCTCTTTTTTCAGAGTACTGTAATTTTCACTGAATAGAAATTTTACTCCCTCAGTTAGATGAATTCCTAGGTATTTCATTTTTGGTACAATTGAGGGTATTATTTCTTTAATTCGCTTTCAGTGTGTTTGTTATCTGTGTAGAGGAATGCTACAGATTTTTGGGTATTGACTTTGAAATCTACTATGCTATTGAATTTGTTTATTAATTCTATTAGATTCTTGGTGGAGTATTTTGGATCTTCCAAGTAGAGTTTCATGTCTTCTGCAAATAATGATAGTTTAACTTCTTCATTACCTATTCTTATTCTTTTTATTTCTCTCTCTTATCTAATAGCTCTAGCTATGGGTATAATTTTTGACATATTGCTTCTTTTTAATTTCTTTCTTTTTTTGTATTTTAGGGAAGGGTCTACAGTGTATTCAGAGTCTTACTACTAGACCTACTTGTAGTGATCTGCCTGTGTACAGCCCCCCAAGAGCTGGGATTACAGATGTACACCACCACACCTAGTCTCAATTGCCATCTCAGTGTGCCATGGGGGTGGGGCCAGCACAGCAGTCCTGGGGATTGAACAGCTGGCCCCTGCACCTGCTTTCAGGTGCTTTAATCCACCGAGCTATTTGGCCCACCCTCCATTTAATTTCATTGATGTGTTTGAGGAATATTGGGATTACTCTTCTCTAAATTTTTTATAGAACTCAGTTGTGCATCCAATCAAGATCTGTGCTTTTCTTTGTTGGTAAGTTTTTTAAAATTACATTTTCAATTTCATTGGCTGATATTGGGTTATTCAGAGTTTTTATATCTTCTTGTTTCAGTTTTGGTAATTTGTAACTTTCCAGGAATTTGTCTTTTTGTTCTGCGTCTTCAATTATATGAGAGTAATAATTTTCAAAGCAGCAATTTTGATCTGAATTTCTAGAGAATGTGCAGTACTTTCACTCTTTTCATTCGTTATTGCTTTCATTTGAGTTTTTCTTTACTCTTTTTGATGAGATTATCTAGGGCCTTACCAATTTTATTTAATCTTTTGATTCATTAATTCTTTGTATTGTTTTCTCCATATCAATTGCATTAATTTCTTCTCTAATCTACATGATTTCCTCCTGTTTTATGGGCTTTGGGCTTGGTTTGCTCTTCTTTTTCTAGAAGCATGAGGTGCAGCATTAGGGTGTTTATTTGTTCTTGCTCTGTTTTCCTAATGTGTAAGTTCATCACTATAAATTTTCCTCTATTAACTGTTCTCATTGCATCCCACAAATTCTTGTAAATTGTGCTTGTATTTTTGTTGGATTGTAGATATTATTTAATTTTTTAAAAACTTATCTGTAACCCTTTAGGTGCTGAGGAAGTTGCCGTCTAATTTCCATATGTTTTTGTGATTTTCATGGTTTCTTTTTTTAATGTATTAATACAGGGTCTACAAGTTCTCACTACGTAGATCAAACTTGTAGTGATTCTCCTGTTTTCAGCCTCCCAAGCACTGGGATTATAGCCGTGTGCCACCAAACCCAGTCTCATTCACCATCTCTGAGTGCCCCGGAAGTTGGGCTGGCATGGCACACCGGTGTTTGAATGCTGGCCACTTTAGTCAGCTAAGTTATCTGGTCAGCCCTTTATGGTTTCTTCCTGAATTTCCATGTTCATTGCATTCTGGTCAAAAAATATATATGGGATAATTTCTGGTTTTTTGCATATGCTTAAGCATCATGTATGGACTAGTATGTGGTCTATCTTAAAAATGTCCCATGTGCAGCTGCAAAGCATGTGTATTCAGCTGTTTTTGGGTGGAGCACTCTGTTGATGTCCACTAAGTCCATTTGTTCAAATATGTTCGGTTCAGTTCTGCTACCTGTTTGCTAATTTCTTGCCTGATTGATTTATCTTTTTGAGATAAAGGAGTGTTAGTGTCCCCTGTTAAGATTGTGATACTGAATTTTTCATGTCTTATCAACAGTAAAATTTGTCTTATCAACAATATGCAAAGTATTAATTGTTGTAACTGTCCTACTAACTTGTTTGAAACTGTTTCATTGTTACTTTTTTATCAATAAATTAGTATATATATACATATATATTCATATATACATATATGTATATACATATATATACTAATATACTATATACATGTATATGTGTATATGTATATATACACATAATTTTTATGAGACAAATTATGTATATATTTATATATACATAATTTTTCTCATATTATTGAGTATTTCTGTATTTGGTGCATACATATTTATGACTGTTATCTCCTCCTCTTGAATTATTTCCCTAACTAGTATATAGTGACCTTCTTTATCTCATTTGATCATTCTTGTTTTGAAGTTCAGGTTGTCTGCAATGAGAATGTCTACCCCTGCTTTTTTGTGAGGTCCTGGAGCATGTAGTATTGTTTTCTTTCATTTGACTTTCAGCCTATGAATTTCTTCATGGGTTAGATTGTGTTTATTGTACACAACATATTGTTGGATTTTGTTTCTTAATCCATTCTGCCAGTCTATTTCTTTTAGTTGGTGAATTGAGTTCATTTACATTGTTGGTTATAAGTGATATGTATTGACTTAGGTTTGTCATGTTATTTTCCTATTGTTGGTTTCATACATTTATACTGTGTTTAATAGTTTTCTGTGTTTTTTGGGTTCTTTCTGTTGTCATTCTTAGAATTGGGTGTATTTGATCCCTTTCTAAAATATCTTTTAGTATTCTCTGTGGGTTGGTTTGGTCATCCTGAATTTTTTATTTGCCATGGAAGTTTTTCACTTCATTAAACTTGAGAAAGAGTTTTACAGGGCATATCAGTCTAGGTTGGAATCTTTTTCTTAGAGGACTTAAAGTACTTCACTCCCTGCTCTTCTTGACTTAATGGTTTATGAGAGAAATCTGCTGCTATTCTGATGGGTTTTCCTTTAAATGTGATCTATTTCTTTTCTCAAGTGGCTTTTAGTATATTGGTCTTGTGCTTGATTTCTGGGATCTTGACTATTATATTTCTTGGTGTAGTTTTAATTGCATTGATATTATGTGGGGTTCTATATTCCTCAGTTACCTGAATGTCAGATTGTTTCCACATATTTGGGAAGTTTTCTGATATTTCTTCTGCCCGTATTCTTTTGATGCCATTTGTGTTGCTTCCCTCTTTCTCACTAATGCCTATTATTGTTATACTGCTCATCCTTTCATCATGTTGCAAATGTTGAATTACTATTTCCTGGATCTTAGTTGTTTTTAAGAGATCTTTCCTCACCTTTTCACTAGCTTCATTGGAGCCTTCAAGGTCTGAAAGTTTATCTTTACTTTCATGCAGATGGTTTTGCCAGCTTGTGATTGAAGTTTTAATTTCCTGCATAGCACTTTTAATCTGCGTCATGCATTCTATTTCTTTCCTATATTGCTTATCCAAAGTTTTCATCATTTTTCTATTCTTCTATTTTTTACAATCAGTGTCTCCTTTTAGAAATGCTTAATAGTTCTTTTTTGGTAGTTATCATTTCTTTTCTTTGTCTTTTTTTTTAACATGTGTGATTACCTCTGATCTCATTTCCTCTATACTCTTCTGAAGTTGTTTCTTGAAATTGTGGCTTCCAATTTCTTCTATGCTGAAGTCTCTGGACTTTGTTTTTGTGTAACCTGGGCCCAAGAATGCATTTTTCTTCTTCTTTTTGTCATTTTCTATTTTAGAAAGAACTCTTTATTTTGATTTCTGTGATAACTTTTTGTGAAAGTTTGAGAGTAGGTAACTGTCTCACTGGAATCAGACCCTCTCTTCAAAGAGTCTTTTTTTTTAATATCTCCTGTCTCAGAGATACTTGTCTTATGTATGTCCCAAGGTTTTGCCTTCTCTATTGATTGAGAGTGAGATATTGGTTTCTGTTTGGCACTATCCTCTGCCCTTCAGTGTATGAGTTTTGTGAAGTTATTATCCAAGCCCCTCCCAATATTTTTTTTTAAAGTATGATTCCTTTTTTTAAAAAAAAATATTTATTTATTTATTTATTTTGTGTCTGTGTGTGGCTAGCTCAGCCCACCAGGGGGCGGGGCTGGCTGACATGTGGTGCTGGGGGATTGAACCCTGTGCTTTGCTTAGCTTAGCTTGTTTTAAGTAGGTGCTTTAGACCACTGAGCCATCTCACCAGCCCAATATTAATACCCAAGGGAAAATATGTGTTTAAGACAGATTGACTTTCCTATTTGCTGTAGAACAATTAGCATTACTAATAACAGCTAGTGAAATTTAGAAATTAACAAACATTTTTAATTAATGGATTTGTACTTTAGACTATAGAAGCAAACATTACAGCTGAATAACCAAGAAGATCTTAAATACAGAATATGTATTTAAATTAGTTCCCCATGAGTTCTACCTGGGGATGTTCCCTTTATATACCTAAGATTTTCCAGGCAGACGAGCTCATTCCAGTTTCCTGCTTCCAACTCTGTGTCCACAGAATGCTCCTGTAGTTTTAGGCCTCAATCTGAGCTTGGCTGGGCCCAGCATGACAGGATGGGCCATCTGCCTAGTGGCTTCTGGTCCTGAAGCTCTTTCCAGGTGGGCCCACCTAGGTAGAATGGGCCTGCTATGCTCAGTACCAATAAAATTTTAAAAAGAAAAGATTAGCAATTTTATTTTATAAATTTAGCCAAACATGGATAATCAGATTTATCAAACATTACACCAGAATAATCTATAGACCAATCTTTTAAGTGAATAAAGAAGCAAAATATTTAAAAGGAACATTGAATAAAACCCATGATTACACATCACTCGGGGTTTGACTAAATCTAGTATAAGGGCTTTTGCCTGCAGAAAGGTGGCAAGCAAGGGGCATAGTCAAGTGAGGGAAGGACACAAGACCTTAGTTTCTTATTTACACTGCTCAGCCTTGCAATTGGTAGTCTGTTATCTACACAATCTTACCCATGGGATGGATTGCAATATCAGCCATATGCTAGCAAGTTAGAAAGGTAGATTTCCACCCCAACAGACTCCAAACTTATCACCCATTGTTCAGAAACTTTTTCAAATGGAGAGGTATCTCAACTGGCACATGTCCACAACAGAGCTCCTTATTTTAACTTTCATTCACTCTTCTCCTTCTTAAAAATAATAGCCATGTTCACTAAGTCATGCCAGTGACCTGAAAGAGTGTGAAAGAAGCAAGGAGAAAAGGCAAGAAGGAGAGAAGCACAGAAGAAAAGGAGAAAGAGAAGAAGTAAATGAGAGAGGAAGAAAAGGGGTAAGCAAGGGTTAAGGGATGAAGCAACGGATGGTTGGCAGTCCCACAAGGGAGTTAAGTTTAGAGTTCAAGAGGAAGCTTCAAGGATTGGAGACCTCCAAGCCTGCAGGGGGAGCACTGGCTTCTGTTTTCTCTTAGAAGGTGGAGGACATTTGCATGGGAAACACCTTGTGGTCTTCTGGAGTGACATTTAAATCCGGTGCTTTGCATTGCTTTATAATTATTTTTGCTGCAGTGTAAATATATTTCGGAATATTGAATGGAGAGAGGAAAAACCCCAAAATATAGGGACAAATATTTGGAAGGGATTTGACTATGAAAGAAGGAAATTTGAGTCCAAAAGATCAGCTGTAAAGGCGAGTGGAGAAAAGCCAATGAAGGGATTTAAAAAATTATGGAACTGAAAGAGCCTGGTGCTTTTGAACCATGGTGGTTGTGTGTTTTAAGTAGAATTAATTCTATGTGGGCTTCACAAGGAAAGGCTTGGAAAGGAGGTCTGCCTTGGCTCAGCCAGGGTCCATTTTCTGTCCTATTTGAATGATTTTATTACATCTTAAATATACAATAGGGTTAATAAGTGAGTACATGCACATGTTTCTTCAAGCAGCAATTTTTCCTTTGATAATGAAATGGGAAGACCCAGTTGGGAAGGCTATTGAAACCATCCTTCACTGGGATGATGGCTGTGACATGGAATGAATGCTTGCAGGCAGCTGGAAAGCAGAAAGACGAACTCTGCAGCCCCTGCTTCCTTCACTGCTGCCAGCAGTGTCAATCTTAGTGCACAAGGGAAAGATTCCACTTTCTGTGGAGGCGCTGGACGATTTGAATGTAAGTAAGCAACTCTCGGCCTGTCAGCTTCCTCCAAATACTTAGCCCTGTCTCCCTTAATGAGTGCTCATTACAGATGAGCGCCAGTGAACGGGTCTAATCAGGAGAACATGGGGTAATAATCATGTGAATTTCTCCACATCGGGGCTTGCTCCCTCTGTTCTGAGCCATTTGTCCATGTCAACCTGTCACCTCTATGAGCAGCTGACTGACATGTGAAGCCAGACAGGCATGTTTTTTCATCCTGGAGCCAGAAATTCTCTGATGCATCCTTCTCACTAAAAGCCAAGTGCCTAAGGGACCCAAAGTGGATCAGTTTTACTTTGTAGCCTTTGTTTTGTTGATCATTAAAGTGCTTAGGGCAAACTATGGCTAATGTCACAGTTCTCTCTCTCTCTCTCTCTCTCTCTCTCTCTCTCTCTCTCTCTCTCTCTCTCTTTCTCTGTCTGTCTCCAAATTTTTATTTCTTTACTGCAAGCTTGCAGCACATAGTGACTACACTCACGGTGGGAAGTGAGTGCATGCACACAACATACCCGATTCTTTTTGTGTCCCCTTCATCTCTCCTCCTTCCATCTCTTGGCCCCTTTTCCTTTTTTATTTTAGGGAAGAGCCTACAAGGTGTTCAGGGTCTCACTACTAGATTGAACTCTTAGTGATTCTCCTGTTTGCAGCCTCCCAAGTGCTGGGATTACAGGTGTGCTCCACCACACCCTGTAATCAATTGCTGTCTCAGCGCATCCTGAGGGTGGGGCCTGCACAGCAAGCCCAGGAAGATAGAAGCCCCTGCCCCTGCCCCTGCACCTGCTTGCAGGCGCTTTAATCTACTGAGCTATTTGACTGGCCCTTATACTTTCCCTTTGCAAAAGCTGTCTCGCTGTTTCCTTTTACCTAACTTTTATTTTGCTCGTCAATTACTTATGCTTGGGGTTTCTTGGGTAAGAGAAACCATGTGATATTTAAGCTGGGTGATGCAGTTCCCTTAATGTTATTGTCTCAGGGCGCACTTATTTTCCTACAAGTGACTCATGTAGTACTCCACAGTGTATACATTCCACATTTTCTTTATCCACTCATCTATTGATCCAAGATTCAGCCATCATGAGTTGTGCTCTATAAATGTGATATGCAAGGATCACTATCATTTGACTTCTTTAACTGTCTGGGGAAGATACCTAGAAGGGGATTAGCCACAGAATATCTACTCTAGTGCCTTGAGAAGTCTCCATACGGATTTCCATGAGGTTGCTGCAGTTCACACATCCACCAACACTCTGATTGATGCAGCAAGGTCCCAGGTGGGAGGCAGAAGATGCCCTGCTGTCTTCACCCGAGCACCACAGGAAGCCTCCTGGGGTGGGTGGGGCCTGGGCTGAGTAGCCACAGATAGCCTCCCCCGTCTCTTCTGCCACCTGCTGTCCCACAGTGCTGCGCCTTCAGTATGCTTCATGTGCTCTGCACCGAGACAGGTCATGAAAGTTCTGGAAGGACGAGATACCCCGTCAGTCCAGTGAAATTTTATTTTTACTCCACAGTATCCCAAGTCATGAGCCAGGTACTACTGAGACGATTCTCCTGGAGAATGTTTCCCTCCACTCCACACACTGCTCCTGACCAAAGATACACTGGACTTCCCAAGACTCCAGTGGCTCTGAAAGATTCTGGATTCCCAAAGTCAGAGTATGTGAGTGAGCAGAGTTGGCTAAAGATGCTCTGAAGACTCCAGAACGTGTAAGTTCCTTCCCTACCTTCCTGTCAGTGCTGCAAGACTATGTTGCTCTTCTAATCTTCACATGGGAATCTCCTCTTTATTTTCTGTTTCTAGCTAGTGCTATCTTTGGCAAAATTGAGGTATCTAGTTCATGCGGTAGACACTCAAGGGCCAGGCCACAAATATCAGGGCCATTCTGGAGTTGACAGAGATGAACCACATGCTGTTGTAATGACACTGGCTACTGAGGAATAGAAAGAGCCATAAAACATGTTTTTCAAAGTCACTTGGTGACCTGAGTTCAATCTCTGGTTCCGAGAAAAAAAAAAGTCACTTGGTGATACTTCTCTTTTCCTGGCACCAAAAACCCTCCTGCAAGGAGTTTGGTTCTCTTTACCAAACTTACTGTGTACCAGATACCAAATGAATGAGTACGCAAATGAACAGGTGTATGTTAGAATGCAGAAAATCTGCCCTCCCAGTGCCAGCTGTCCCAAGGACATGCAGGTGGGTGACCCCCATTTGCAATGGAAAATGTAGATATGGTGACAGAAGTTAGATTAGCTTAGGATCAAAGAAACTGCATCCACTGAGAATTCTTTACTTCATGATCTCCTAGGTGGGAGCCATTCCAAGTTTTACTTTCCAACTTGCAGGATGTAAAATAGGAAAGGATTTTCATTAACTCCTTTTCTGTACTGAACAAAGAAGAGCAGAGTTCATTAGCATTGGCTTGAGCATGGACCTTCCTTGATCAAATCTACTCCTTGGTGGCTGCTTGGAGATCTTGGCAGCTCCCCCATCCATGGGGCCTGGGACAAGAAGGGCAAAATAACGTCCTGCATGGCACAGACATTATAACTTCACAGAGTGACAAAGCTTCCTGGGTATTGGCTCTCACTACTGCTGCATGAGTTCCCTCATCTGCAAAGTGCATCCTGACGCTCCTTCCAGACAGAGTTAGATGGTGGCTGAAGCACTTCAGGAGACACATTAGCTACTTAGAAGAATAACTCCTGAGACTGCCATGGGACCAAACTGGGCCCTGCACTTGGTACCAACATTTTGACACTAGAGCAGATGGGACCATGTGGATCAGCTACCAAAGAAGACATAAAAGATCAGTGGTGACTGTAGTTCAGACCACTGTCTTCTTGCCCCTGCAGGAGACCATTCAGCCTGGGGGATGCACCTTCTCTCTTTTTCAAAGGATCATTTTCTCCCCAAACACTTTTGTGCTTTCTCCTTTTTATTTTCATTTTTTTCTTATTTCACTGCTGAAATGAAAAGTAATCATTTGCATCCATCTGTTTATCTGACCAGTTCATTGATCAAGACAGCATGAACCTAGAAAGCCCTGTTGTTCTTCCCTTGACCAGTGACAGTAGCGCATGTACTCATAAGTACTTATACCTCAGTGTAGGGTCTCCTAAGCATATTTTGTTCAAGTGCTAAGTTGGAAATTTCTCAATTCCTCCAGTGTTCACAAACAGCCCCTCCTTTTCACTCTCTTGGGGAGTTGTCTAAACAGCTCATAGTTTTGTGTCTCATTGTCCCTTTAGTCATGGAATGACTTTGAAACAGAAAGTATATCCACCTTTGCTAAGACTGTCATTCTCAGTCATGGTGATTGTGCCCCCCCCAAGACATTCATGGGGTCTAAAATATTTTTGGTTTTTACAGCCTGTGGAGGCCAATGTGATAATGGCATGGAGCAAGCGCAGATCAAGGATGTAGTAGACATCCTTCATGGCATGTGCCAATGTCAAGATCCTCACATTATCAGGTGTGGCAACAAATGCCAATAATCTCAGCAACTCAAGAGACTGAGATAGGAGAATCACAAGTTTGAGCTTAGTCTTGGCAAATCAGTGAGACTTTTTCTCAAAATAAAAAGTGTTAGAATTGTAGTTCAATGCAAAGACCTGGGTTCATCCTCAGTACTGCAAATAAACCAAAACCAACAAAACCACCACCACTACCATCACCTACACAATCAACAACACACCACAGCAGCAATGAATGTTACATATTAGTATAGCTGAGAGTAAGCTAAAATGATAACAAAATGTAGCAAGGATACATGTTAATCAATACTAATTTAACATTTTCATGATCTGATAGGTAGCTATCGCCATGAATTGAATCACATACCATTTTACAGTTACTTCTCCACTATAGCTACTAGCTTATGTAAAAAAAAAATACTCTTCCTTTTGGAAAAATAACAAGAAAAATCTTCCAAATCCTGAAGTATGTCAAGGAAGAGGTTAAAGGGATAGAAATCATCTGGGATGTGAGTGTTTTCTGGTCGTTTGCCTTTCTGCATGGTGTAACTGTCTGCTCAGAAAAGAGTGTAGAGAGACCACTGCTGACACCAGAAACCAGAAAGACTGACTTCTGCAAGAGCATGACCAAGTCTATGGCTTCTCACTGCAGCTACCGAGGCCTACTGGCAACAATCCACTTTTGTCTGAAGACAATACATACGGAACTAAGACAGGGATGAGGCACCGCCTTTCTACTCCTGTCTTCCAAGGACTTTGTCTTCTGCAAGACCATTCCCTAGAGAATCCTGCCTCATCTTTGGTGCTGGCCCCGCCTTTTTATGTGATAATAAATTGTTACTCTATGCTCATGCCTGCTGTACATTTAAAATAAGTTGCCTTTCATCTTTCCAAAACATTGTGTAGCTCTTCTCTGTGCGTGCAGATCCCATCCACAAGTATGTGTGGCCCAGTATAGGAGAATCCCTGCTATCACAAAGGCCCGAGAGGTGACAGGTGCTAAGTGATTCACATTTAGTCACACACTGATGTTTTCATGGTGTTTGCAATACGTATAAGCCTTATGGCCTTGATTTTGTATTTAGTGATATCTGTGTGATAATCTGTATATTTTACTACATAACTACATCAAATTTTAGGCGATCCTGATTTGCTCACCTTTTATATATCAGAGAAGTAGGATGTGGGATTCCTATATTATTGGCCCTGGGACATAATGATAGCAGAAGTCAATTTTTTTAGAAGTATTTTTTTATTTTTATTTGTTTAATTTTTTTTGGGGGGGCGCGGGTACCGGGGATTGAACTCAGGACTTTGCGCTTGCCAGGTTATCTCCCCAGCCTATTAGAAGTATTTTTTAAAGAACATCACAACGACATGAAATAGACCTCTAGTGAGATCTATCACTAGAATATCTATTCATGGCAGGGGCAAAGACTGGGGAACACTGGCTGGTTCTCCAGTTGGAAAGACTTTCAGCCATCATCAGAATGTATCCAATTGCAATATTTGCTTATGGGGCCCACAAAACTCAGAAGAACCAAGAAATGCAAAAGCAATCAGAAAGAAGAAAATTATAGTGGAACCATCTCTTTCTTATTCGAATGTCTCCGAACTAAATTGAGATGGCAGGGATAGAAACAAACACACACTGCTTTCCTCCCCCATTGCATTCATTGTCAGAGTCTTGCTCCTCAAAGGCATCCTGCTCTATGTCAAGAAGAACAGAGTTTGAATGATTGAAAAAGTTTAAAAATCTTTACATCTTTAAAAACTGACTGAATTTCCTTCTCCCAACATGCTAACACACCAGGTCATTGTCCATTTCCTTATAGTATTGGCAGTTTCTTACTGGGGCCTACACCAATGACTTCATTGTGGTGGCAAATGCGGCAGACCTCACCAGGCGAAGATAAATGGCTCCTCTGGATCTACTCATTTGCTGCCTGGCGACTTCATGCTTTAGTCTCCAGAGTCTGTTCTTTGCTGCACACCTGCTCTGCTTTTTTGAAACAGTCAGTACTTGCTAATGTTTATATAAGTTTTGTGTTTGTAAATATTTGAGAGCTTCGTTTGCCACGTGGCTTGGAGTTTTCTGTTGTACCAAGATCACCACCATCCTACACCCACTGTTCTTCTGGCTGAAGATGAGGATTTCCAAGTTGGTGCCCTGGATGATTGTGGGATCTATGCTGTGTGCATCTATCAGTACTGGCATCTATGAAAAATATGCAAGCATTATTGAAAAATTTATGGTAAGACTTTTTTCCAAAAGTGTAACTGAAACCAAAGCAATAGTCATTGCACAGCCTTAAGTTTTTGTTTTTCATTTTACAATGCCATTAAGTATCTTCCTCATTGCTGTTTTGCTTGTGATCTTCCCCCTGGGAAGACATGCTCAACAGATGAGAACCATTGCAGCTGAAACCCAGGACCCCTTCAGGGGTGCCCCTTTCAGGGCAATTCTATTCATCCTGTCCTTATTCTTCCTCTACTCCCATTACATAATGGTCCTTTTATTTTTTTCTCCAAAATATATCAGTTAGGAAGCTTCCTCTTTGATTTCTTCACCTTGCTGGCTGTCACCTACCCATCTATACACTCTCATCTTAATTTTAGGAAAGCTTTAAATGGAACAAAGTGTGAAGAAGTTCATACTCTGTGTTCAGTGCAGTCAGTGAGAAGGATTTGTGTCCATTGAAAGGATCTTGGAGGCAATGTCTTTTCTGTGTCTGTCACTCCTCACTCACTCAACAAACATTCTTCTAACTCACGTACAGTTCATTATCCGAGCTCATGCATCCTGAATTTGATTTTATACCTTCACACAAGGAGATATTGGTCTGTAAGTACAATATATTTCTCTGAGTTGCATTTATGTCAGAGTTGAGTTTGTGATATGTAACCTCCTTCTTGCAAGGTAAATGGTATGGAGATCTTTGCACAGGATATCTTCCAACTGCATGGGATATCACAATTTTCTCAAAGATGAAGATATTGAGGAAGATGAGAAGCACTTATTTGAACTTGTGATCTCCAAAAGACACAGAATGCTTTGGCAACTGCTCCAAAAGGATTTCTAATATTCAATCATTTACCTTACTCAAATGAGCTGACTTCATTGCATTCTATCTGTACATGATGGCTGCCCTCTTTAATGAAGCATTTCCTAGTCCAAAAAAGGGCTGAAGATCAGGAAGCCCTTGTATATCCGTGGGTGCATATTTACTATGTGAGTCCTGCAGAGAATCAAATGATATGGTGACACTTCTTAAGAAATGATAAAAAGGTTGATAGATGGATGAAAAGAACCAGGATTAGAAGAGAGAAGATTTGAGACCTGAAGGCTTAACTTCCATTTTCCCTAATGGTGCACCCAGGTCAGACAATAGCTCACAAATGTGTTTCATTATATTCTTATGCACTTGGCTTCGAGATTTTCCAATCCATGGTGTTTATCTGTTCCGCCACCTCAAGGCTTGTCTTACCAGCGAGGGAGAAGCAGTAGGTATATATGGCTGCATGTCTTGCTAGCTGATTTACCTCAGAGATGCCTGTTCTGCAGGATTGGCTGATGATTTTAGAAACTAAGAGGTTTGTGCATGTTTCCAAACAAATTCAAAGCCCATTTGCTCTCAGGCAGGCCCATGAAATAAATGATGTTCTGAAGCTTAGCTGTTAACTTGGGTTCATGTGTAATGATGGATAAACTGTTATATTTTGCTTCACTAACTGACAATCGTAAGAATTAGAATTCTGTTTTTTAATGTCAGATATGGACTCATAGATGAGTGCTTCAGAAGACCTGGAAAAGCTCAGGTTTGCTTGACTGTGGGAATGAAAGTGTTCGAATGAAAGTGTTCTCACAGATTTGATCTGACTCCCCAGGAAGCAAGGGAGCATTGCTAGAGCAGTGTCTGGAGGTGAATGTGGCTGCTGTTGGGGAAGGAACACTGAAGACGCCTCCTCCTTCTTCTCACATCTGCAGCTCAGCTCATATGAGCTCTGTGAACCCAGGATGTGAGTTCCAATAGGTTGGCAGAGAGAGCAGGAGCAAGTTATATATCACCCAGGGAGAAATCCCCTAGTATTTTATTCTCAGGTACTAACTTGTGATTGCATTTCATGTACGTTTGCTCTAATAGTCCTCGTTAGTAGCATGACTATGGAAATATGCTCAAGTTTGTCTACTTACTATTATCAAAAGGTGTAATGAGAAGAAAAACATAGAGCAGAGTAAGTTGTTCTGGAAACCTTTCCAGGCCTACTTTCCCTGAAATAACTTTCTTGCAGAAATGTACCTTTTTTTCAAAATAAACAAACAAAACACTTTTGAATCTGCAGATATAGCTCAGTATAAAGGTTCCAGGGCATCTATATCTCAGCTGTCTCACCCTCCTTGGGCCTGTCCCTTCTCCCACATGAAAAGAAGAAGAAAAGTCAGAGGAAGCCAGTGGAAAGTTAGTCTTTTTTCCTACATACTGAAGAAGACTCTATGAACTTCTTCCAAGGACAGAGAGGAGATCTTAGAGCTGCAACACCACCAAATCTGGGTCAGCAGTCCTGCTTTATGAGGTAAAGGCACCATCTCCATTGTCCTAAGAGTTTACATTTGGTGGACTGTGTACTGAGCTTGTGGCTATGACTTCAATCTTGTGGGCTATAAATGAATGATCCCAAAGCTTGTTTGGGAATGCTACATACCAAAGGAGAAATGCAAGGGGCGGGGAGGCACTACACACAGATACAAGTGCAACAGACTCTTAGCTCTATAAAGCAAAGCTGTTTTGACTCTCATACTCATAAACACAAAGAAATTGCATTTCTGTATTGCAACAAATTGAATATTAAGAGGCTGAATACTAGAATTAAAGATATCTCCCTCCGATTACTGCTCTCATTTGCTCTCGCACTGTCTTGAATGCAGTGTCCTCACATTCCTGGGGCCCTTATCACTTTGCTGTTACACCAAGTCATAATTTGTGTTTCATCCTGAATATTTCATTATATAATTATTTTAAATAGTTAGACAATCTTGACTTTCTCAGCATTTGCGCATCAAATATTGGTAGGTGGGGTTCCATTGTTGTCATGGAACATAATGGTAGTGGAAGATTTCTCTCTCTCTCTCTTCTTTCTTTCTTTCTTTCTTTCTTTCTTTCTTTCTTTCTTTCTTTCTTTCTTTCTTTCTTTCTTTCTTTCTTTCTTATCTGAACCAGGCATTGAACTCAGGCCCTTGCACTTGCCAAGGAAGCACTTATTCCACGGAGCCATCTCCCTGGCCCCAGATATCTTTCTTTTAAAGTGGTGTTTGAAGAGTACCTCGATAACAGGAAGTAGAATTCTCGCGAAGACACAGCTACTCACTCATGATGGAGATGAAGAAAGAGGAGCTCTGGCTAGTCCTCCAGCTGAGGAGATTTTCTACAGTCACCTGAGGATATCTAATTCCACTATTTGCTTATGGCGATCACAAAAGTTAAGCAAAACTTGAAAATGTAAAATCCATGAGCAGGAAGCAAATCATTGTGGGATTATCCCTTTCTTATTTGAATGTCATAGAACTAAATTGAGAAAACAGTGATATAAACAAATGCACACTATTTTCCTACTCCACTGCCTTTATCATTGGAGTTGTGCTTCTTGAAGGAGTCCTGCTGTAGAAGAAGTAAAACTGAGAGCATAATTAAATGAAGATTTTTGAAACTCTATACATCCTGTAAGACTTTCTTCCTCCCAGCATGCTTACACATTACCTAATCCATTTCCTTATAGCAGTGGCACAATTTCTTACTGGAGTCTTCATAAATGGCTTCATCATGGCGGTGAATGCGGTGGATTTCATCAGGAAGAGACAAATGGCTCCTCTGGATGTGCTTATTTCCTGCCTGGTGTCTTCAAGGGTTTCTCTGCAATTGTTGATCTTACTTCTGTACCTGGTTTCTGTCTCTGCTGTTAAACAGTCTGGACTTGCTGTGTATTATATTATTTTTATGTTTGTAAGTATTTGGGAGCTTTGGTTGGCCACATGGCTCGGAGTATACTACTGCGCCAAGATCGCTACCATCCCTCACCCCCTCTTCTTCTGGCTAAAAATGAGGATTTCCAAGTTGGTGCCATGGCTGATTCTGTGGTCAACACTGTATGCATTTATCAGTTCTGGCATTCAAGTAAAACACATACGGGCTGTTACTCAAAAAGATTTTATAAACTTTTTCTCCAGTAATGCAACTCAAACCAAAGGAATAGACATTGTACCATTTTCACTTTTGATTTTTCATCTGACAGTACCATTAATTATTTTTCTCATTGCTATTCTACTCTTGATTTTGTCCCTGGGGAGACATGCCCAGAAGATGAGAACCATTGCTACGGGAACCCAGGACCCCCGCAGGAGTGCCCCCATCAGGGCAATACTGTCCATCCTGTCCTTTCTCATCCTCCACTTCTCCCACTACATGATGGACATTTTGTTCTTTTTCACAATATTCCAGGTTGGAACCTTCCTTTTTGTCTTCTGCATAATAGGGGCTGGTACCTATCCATCTTTACATTCCATCATCTTAATTTTAGGAAATCCTAAACTGAAACAAAATGCAAAGAATTTCCTACTCTGTTGTCAGTAAGGTCAGTGGGGAGGATTTGTATCATTCAAGATGATTTAGGAGGCAATCCTAAATTGTTCTCTCCTCTTCACTTACCCAATAAATATACTGTCCCCAAGTATATTGCTCATCATCTTAGCCTATCTATTCTGAGGCACCTTTACAGATTTGTCAAGTTCAGAAAACGGTACATTGATATGTAAAGCACAAGTGTAATGAACAGATTACATCTATGTCAGAGTTCTGTTTGTGATACAGAACTGACTTTTTGCAAGATAAATAGTACAGAGATATTTGCACAAGATATATTCCACTGAGTGAAAATAATAATTCCTTCAGAGTTAAAATTCTTAAAGAAGAAAAGTATTTTCTTGAACTTGTGATGTCAGAAAAACACAGAAACCTGTAGCACCACACTTGGTAGGCTTTCTAGTCTTGTATGAATTAACAGCCTTCAAAGGGCAGGTTGTTCATCCCTTGCCTACTTGCATATGTTTCTTCCATCTTTACTGAAGTCACAGCTACTGAAACCCTTCTCTGAATGACAAGGCAGCTGAAGACAGGGAGTAGGGAGTCCTCAGTTTCTGTGAGCTGCTGCACTGTGTCCATCTTATAAAGACCCTTGATATCATGATGGTACTCCCTAGAAATAGACAAAAAGTTGAGAGGTGTGGGAAAAGGAGGAAGAGGAGAGGGAGGAGTTGAGATTATAAGGTTCATTTTCTTTTCTTTTTTGTGGTCAGTTTAGCACTCTGGAATGGCGTAAGTTTCCAGGAATCAAACTGTGGTCCCTGCACTTGCCTAAGCCTGTGCTTTAGACCGCTGAGATATCTCACCAGCCCTGTAAGGTTCATTTGCCTTCATGCCAAATTTTTCATCTCAGATAGACAATGGATTATAGTTTTTTTTTTCTACATGTGTACTCTTGGCTTCAGGATCTTGCTAATGGATGGTGGAAAGCTGGTCCCTGGACCACAAAGCTTGTCTTCCCAGTGAGGCAACACTGGTAGCTGAGAAGGGCTGGGAGATTCCACATCTTCTTGACCTCAGAGATGCATTTGCTGTTGGATGGCTGGTGATTTTGGAAATTAAGTGGTTTATGTATACTGCTAAACCAAATTCAAAGATCCTCTTTTTTCAGGCATGTCAGTTAAATAAAAGATCTTAGGTTTTGCTGTTAGTTTGGGCTTATGTGTGAAGACTTATAAACCATGTTATATTTAGATTTGTCAATCGCCACTAGTAAGAATTCAAATTCTGATAGCTGAATAATAGAAATGTAACCCATAGAGAAGATGCTTCACAAGACCTGGAAGTCTGTGTCTTCATGGCTGTGAGAATTACAGTGCTCTCTGTCTTCGCACAGCTTGGATCTGGTTCCCCAGGAAACAAAGGAGCAGCCCCCAGCTCACCCTGTGTTAGTCAGCACTGGGACAAGCACAGTGTCTGGAGGTGAATGCTGCTACTGCTGGGGCAGGACTTCTGGAGGCCCCGCTTGTTCTTTTCGCATCTGCATGCACCAAAGGCTTGTTCTGTGAACCAAGGATATGAGTTCCTGCAGGCGAGCAGAGCGAGCATGAGCAAGTCTAACACCCACGGAGAAATCTGCTGGGATTTTGTTTCTCACTTACCAAATTGTGATTCATTCTCATGTATTTTTGAACTAAAAGTGCTTATTAATAGCATCACTAAGAAGGAATGACTAAGTTAGTATACTTGTAAGATTGCCAAGATTTGTAATAAAGTAAAATTACAGAATATAATAAAGCATTCTCAAAAGATAAGTACTGCCTGCTTTCCTCGAAATAACTTTCTTGCAGAAATGTAGATGAGCTATTGTACTGCTTGATGTCGTGCATAGCACTCATTGCTGTGTCTTAAAAGCAGAAGAGCCTCAGCCTTGTCTCTCTTGAGCCCTCCTTAGCTGGACTCAGAAGCACTGCTGAATTGCTTTTGTCCTCCTCTCATCTAGAAGGAGATTGACCTCTATCTCTGTAAGCATAACTGCCATCCCTCTGCTTTTATGAAGGGGGTCTGCTACCCAAGCATGGTAGTGCATGGCTATCATTTCAGATGTCTGCGAGGCTGAGGCAGGAGGGGTGTATGTGTGAGCCTAGCTTCAACAACTTAGCCACAGAACAATAACTCCATGGTGTGAAAACATTTCGATGCTCATTCTAAAGGCTATGATTGCAGTTATAGAATCATGGGAAGCAAAAAGGTAAAGAAGTGAGAGAGAGAGAGTAAGACAGAGAGAAACACAGAGGCGAGAGAGTTGGAGAGAGAGTGAGCGAGCGAGAGAGCGAGAGAGTGAGAAAACAAAAAGGAAAGAAAGCAACATAGGAACAAAAAGAAGGAAGGACAGACTAGGAAGGAAAAAAAATAAGAAAAAGGAAGAAAGGAAGGAAAGAAGGAAGAAAAGAGAGAAACAAGGGTGTGAGCTGTACTCATGGCAATGGCTGCTGTCTGGCTGAGGCTTGAGCATCCCTGAGGTTCCCGTGTGGAAGTTCATCCTCCCTATGGAGAATGAGAGAGAAGAAACGTAATCTTTTGGGGTATTTACAGTGGGGTTAGTCTTCAGAGTGGGGGCACAGGATGAACCTTGGTCACTTCAGGACAGGGAGGCCAGATGCAGAACAGACATTCCATGCTCTCACCATCTCTCTCAGAAAGCAGATGCTGCTCTGCCATGGGAACAGAGCCAGAAGGCAAGAAAATCCTCGGTTTCTGGTAGCCCCTCATTTGGCAGTAGGATGGCAGGATGACACAGGACAAGACAGGCTTCAGCCTTATAAATACCGATGCCAAGAGGTGTCAGGACATCTTCTGTGCTGTCCCATTTCCCTCCATGCCCTACGTCTCAGGAGGTCAGTGCTGTGCTGCAGTCAGACTGGCTTCCAGAGAGAGTTTTGAACAGACTTTGGGCTCAGAGAAGCCTATTCCTGAAGAGATCATCTGCAGGGACAGCCCTTTGCATTTAAAAGAGAAGTTCCCCAGCTGTAACTCTCAAGTGTGAC
>NW_004524584.1:26889563-26891047 GCF_000260255.1 Octodon degus | reverse complement strand
TACACCACCAACACACTGTCAGGAATGTTACTGACCCACACCCCATACCTCTCTCACCACAGATGGGTCTGAATGATAATTGGGAGTTCCAAAAATACAAAAATGAAAGAGCAATTGTAAATCTCAGTCCTCCAGCCCACAGAGAAGTCCAGGAGACAAGGATGTACAAGAACTTGAAAATCACACACCTGAAATTTCTGAAATGATACAAACTGAAGTAAATAAACAAATCTATTAGGCTACATAATAAATCATGTTAAAGGGCTGGTGAGATAGCTCAGTAGACTAAGCACCTTCTTTGGCAAGCACAGTGACCAGAGTTTGATCCCTGGCACCACGTACTGTGCCAGTTCCAGTCCCGGGTTTGCTGAACCAGTGCTCAAGACTAGGCATGGTGGTGCACACCTGTAATCCTAGCCCAGGGGAGGATGAAAACAGGAGGATCACCAGGAGTCCAAACTGTGCAGTGAGACACTGTACCAAATATATACATATAAAAGAAATCCTATCAGAAATAATCTCTCAGGTCAAAGAAGAAATGATAACAATCATAAAAGAATTGTTCAGCAGATCTAAAGAAGACATAGATTAAAAATTATAGAGAATGGAAAAATGATAGGGATATTGAACAAAATAATGTAGGAAAAATTAGAATGTATAAGACAGATGCAGACATGCAGGAAATGAAGAATTCCATTAAAATTGGGCAAATCACTTGAACAAAACTGAAGATGGATTTTTAGATATTGGAGATAGCAGGGAAGCTAATTAATGCAATGAATCATGAGGGAATTCGTTTACATCGATGAAACTGCTCCCTTAATTTCTGTGAGGCTATTACATGACTTTGCATTTGCCCAAAGGAATAGAACTGTACAACAAAAGTCATATGTAATGGCTGTAAATTTAAAACAAATAAAACTTAGGCATTTGAAGAAAAAGAAAGAAAGATTTCCTAAAACTAACAAGAAACTAGGGAATAACAATTTGGTAGATAGAAAATGATGCAAAGAGAAAAGTACAAAATTTATAGTTGTCAATGAAATAGGAAGAGACAGAACAAATGACATAAAAAGACTTTGGGTAGAAATAGTAGTAGAAAATTTCCCAAGCATGAGAAAAGAATCTGACATACAGTTAAGTGAGGTATCTAGAACTCCAATTAGCCATAAACAAAATAAATCTATACCAAGACGCATAATAATCAAGATCCCAGAACTAGAGAAAAAGAACAGATATCAAAAGCTGTCAGAGGGAAGAAAGAGATAACCTACTTTGGCAAGACAATAAGAATCTTGGCAGATTGTGTAGCAAAAACCACCAAATAAAGAGGAGCTTGAAGTGAATTATTTCAGATTCTGACAGAAAATAACTGCCAACCCTGATTTATGTAACCTGAAACTATCTTATAAAACTTGATGGTAGACCCAGTCCTAGCCCAGGTCCGGTGAGTGTGTGGAGAGCTTCCTGCTACCCTGCGCAGG
>NW_004524584.1:26848742-26867716 GCF_000260255.1 Octodon degus | reverse complement strand
GTGTTACCTCTTCCTCTTGAATTTTTCCCCTAACCAGTAGATAGTGGCCTTCTTTCAGATTACTGTAATTTTCATCCAATAAATCTTTTACTTCTTTTGCTAGATTAATTCCTAAGTATTTGTAAAAGTAAGTGCTATTGTAAAAGGTATTGTTTCTTTATTTTCTCTCTCAATGTGTTTGCTATCTGTGTAGAGGAATGCTATTGTCTTTTGGTTATTGAGTTTGTATCTTCAAATGCTACCGAATTTATGTATAAATTCTAGTAGCTTCTTGGTGGAGTACTTTGGGTCTTCCAAATACAGTATCATGTCATCTGCACATAATGATATTTTAACTTTTTCTTAACCTATTTTATTATTCTTACTCCTTTTATTTCTCTCTCTTGTCTAATGGCTTCAGGTAATGATTCCAGAACTACATTGAATAGAAGTGGTGATAGAAGACATCCTTGTCTTATACCTGATCTGAGAAGAGATTTCAGTTTTTCCCCATTTAGAATTATGTTAGAGGCTGGATTGTCATAGATGACTTTTATCAGATTGAGATTGAGACCTCTGTTCTAATTTTCTGTATTATTTTGAACATAAATTAGTGTTGGACTTTTTCAAAATCCTTTTCTGCATCAATTAAAGTGGTTTTACTATTTGGCTCTATTTATATACTGTGTTACATTTTCAGATTTGCATATGTTGAACCATCCTTGCATCAATGGGATGAATCCTTCCTGGTCATGGTGTATAGTCTTCTTAGTGATTTGCTGTATTCTATTTCCTAGGACTTTATTGGGTATATTTACATCTATGTTCATGAGGGAGATTGGCTTGTACTTTCCATGTTTATTTTCATATTTCTCTCATTATGGTGTCAACATAATACCTAAATCTAAGAATGATTTTGGCAGTATTGTTTCATTTTCAATTTCATTGAAGAGTGTGAGGAATATTTTATTTATATCTTCTATAAAATTCTTGTAGAATTCAGCTGTGCATCTATCAGAACATGAACTTTTGTCAGTAGGTTTTTTTTTTATTACATTTTGAATTTAATTGGCTGTTATTGGGTTATTGAGAGTTCGTATATGTTCTTTTATTGTATTTTAGGACAGGGTGTATAGAGAGTACAGGGTCTCACTGTGTAGATAGGACTTGAAGTGCTCCTCCTGTTTGCAGCTTCCCAAGTGCTGGGATTACATATGCGAACTTCTCTCAGTGTGCCCTGGGGGTGGGCATGGCCCGGCAGGCCCAGGGATCCAAATCTCAGACACCATGTCTGCCTAAGCAGGCACTTTAGTTCACTGAACTATTTGGCCAGCCCTCTTATATCTTTTTGATTCAGTTGTGATAATTTGTGCATTTCTAGGAACCTGTGCATTTCTTCTGTGTCTTCAGTTCTGTGAGAGTAAGGATTCTCAAAATAACTATTGATAATCTTCTCAATTGCCACAGAATCTGTGGTGATTTCATCCCTTTCATTCGCAGTTGCTTGAATCTGAGATGTTTCTTTCCTCTGTTTGATGAGGTTAGCTAGGGGCTTGTCAATTTTACTTAATGCTTCAAAGAACCAGATTTTTGATTAGTGAGCTCTTTGTATTGTTTTCTTTGTCTTAATTGCATTAATCTCTGCTCTGATCTTTATGATTTCCTCCCATTTTGGGCTTTTGGCTTGATTTTCTCTTCTTTTTTCTTAGATGTTTGAGGTGCAGCATTAGGGTTTTTACTTGTCCCTTTTCTATTTTCCTAATGTGTGAGTTCACAGCTATTAATTTACCTCTAAGAACTGCTTTCATTGCATCCCATAATTTCCAATAAGTTGTGCTTTAATTTTCATATATTGTGGACATTGTTTAATTTCTTGTTTCATTTCATTTGTAACTTCTTTGTTTCTGAGGAATTTGTTGTTTAATTTCCGTGTATTTATTTTTTTTGTGGTTTCTTTCATCATTTATTTCCAGTTTCATTGCCCTGTGATTAGATATGATGTGTGCGACAATTTCTGTTTTCTTGAGTATCCTTAAGCACGACTTATGGCCTAGTATGTGGTCTTTTTTAGAAAATGACATATGTGCAACTGAAAGGAATGTGTATTATGATGTGGTTAGGTGGAACCCTTTTTATATGTACAGTAAGTCCATTTGCTCCAAGTTCTGGCTCAGTTCTGCTACTTCTTTGTTAATGTTTTGCTGCTTGACCTATCTGTTCAGGATAAGAGGGTGTTAATGTCTCCTGTTAAGTCTGTGGTATTAAATAATAGTTTTTTTTCATGTACATTAATATTTTTCTTGTATAGTTATGTGCTCCTGTGTTTGGTGAGTATATATTTATGACTGCTACCTCCTCTTCTTGAATAGTTCCCTAAGTAGTATTTTGTGGCCCTCTTTATTTTATTTGATCATTCTTCCTTTGATGTTCAGACTGTCTGCAAATAAGATTGCTATCCCTGCCCTTTTCTGAGGTGCTGGGGCATGTAGTATTATTTTCCATCCTTTGAGTTTCAGGCTATGAATCTTTTTTATGTGTTAAGTGTGTTTCTTGAATACAGAACATTGTTGGATTTTGGTTCGTATCCACTGTGCTAATCTATGTCTTTTAATTGGAGAGCTGAGTCCCTATACACTGATGATTATAATGGAGATGCATCGCTTTATGATTTACATGTAACTTGCTTGCTGTTGTTTACCCTTTTTTCTCCTGTGTTTAATTGTTGGCCTTATTCTGTAGGTTCTTTCTGTTCTCATTCATGGAGTTGTGGTGGTCACGTTGGTCCCTCTATAGAACATAGAGTATAGAAAATATAGAATATAGAATACCGTTCAGTTGTGTGTGTTGGCTTTGTCATCATGAAATTCTTTATTTGTTCTTTGTCATGGAAGTTTTTCATTTTTCCTTCAAACTTGAAAGAGATATTTGCAGGGTACAGCAGTCTGGGCTGGAATTTTTTCTTGGAGAACTTGACATACTTTAGTCCATGCTCTTCTTGACTTGCTGGGTTGTGAAGAGAAATCTGCCATTTTTCTGATGGGTTTTCCTTTAAATTTGATATGTTTCTTTTCTCTAGTGGCTTTTAGTATATTGATCTTACGTTGAATTTCTGGGACCGTGACTATTACATGTCTGGCTAGGCTTTTAATTGGGTTGATTTTATTTGGAATTCTATATGCTTTGTTTACCTGATTGTCCGATTGTTTTCCCATGTTTGGGAAGTTTTCTGTTATTACTTCTCTTCATATTCTTTTTATATCATTTGTATTGACTCCCTCTTTCTCATTGATGCCTATTAATCTTAGGTTGTTCACCTTTGCATCGTTTTGCATACGTTGAATTTTTTTCCTGAATCCTAGTTGTTTTCAAGAAATCTTTTCTTACCTTTTCACTAACTACAATGGTGTCTTTAAGGTCTGAAAGTCTATTTTGACTATCATTCAAACGTTTTTGCCAGCTTGTGATGGAAGTTTTAATTTCTTGTATATCACTGTGAATATGATTCATGCATTCTGGTTTTTTCCTATATTGTTCATTTAAGGACTACACTTGCCCATTTTTTTTTTATCAGTGTCTTCTTTAAAATCATTTAGTAATACTTTCATTATGGTTTCCATTTCCATTTTTTATTTCAGAGATTATTTCTGATCTGATTTCCTCTGTACATTCTGTGTTTCCTTACTTCAGGAACTATGAATTCAGAGATTTCATGTGTCTTCCAATTTCTTCTATGCTAATATCTTCTGTGTTTGTTCTGGGTGGGCTTGGGGCCTGAGAATGCATTTTGCTCCTGTTTGACAATTTGTATAGCACTGTCCTCTGACCTTTGGTCTAGAACTTCCGTGCAGTTATTACCTCAGCACTTACCAAAATTCTTTCCCAAGAGAGGTTATGTGCTTGAGGCAGTTATAGTTTTGTATTACAGAAATACAATTAGGAACACTAACAATGAGTAGTGATATTTAGCAACTGACAAACTTTTGTAACTAATGGGTTTGTATTTTTGGCCATGAAAATTAACGTTATGTTTGTTTAGCTATGCAGACATTAAAATGGGAATTTGTATTTAAGTTAGTTCACTTAAATTCTGTCTGATCACCTCACCTTGATGTACGTGGGGGGTTCCAGTCAAACTAGTTCAGCCTGGTTACCTGTTGGCTCCTCTCTCAATCAAGTGAGAAAGCGTATACTCTCATAGGTCTGAGTTTGGCTAAGTTTCTCAGTTTCTTGGGTCTGGATCTGCCAAGTTTGAAGTCGTCCATATTTGCGTCTGGTTGTTGTGCTACACGTCTTTTTACTGCAGCCAGCGGAAGTGACCCCACTGTGCCCCTCTGGCTATATGGTTCCCTCCTGGATTAGCTGGGTGGGTCTGGCCCCTAACTTCTCTGCAGGGAGTTCTGCCACGTGGTTTGACACCAAGTCTGCCTTATGAAGGAGGTTTCTGTGACTGTGTGGAGGGTCCCACACAATGTCAGTCCTGTGCGCTTGCTGGAAAGGGATCCAGTCAACAGGCAGTAAGTCCCACACACACTCTTCGCCTAGCCTCTGGCTGGAAAGGGATCTGGTGACCAACTCTGGTCCTGAGCTCTGGCTGGAAATGACCAAACTCAAAATTATTGACAAAAGAAATCACAAAACTTCAAACAGACAAGAAAATTAAATCACAACCTCCCAACAACCAGTGTGTCACAGATTAAATTGAAGAACAAAATAAATGATACTTAAAATAAAAAGAAATGCAGGTTCAACACACCAGAACCTGCATGATACTATGCAAGTTGTCTTTTTAAAAATAATTTCATTGTTATTTTATTTTATTTTTCTCTCATAATTTTATTGAGAAACAAATAGCAATGAGACAGTTTTAAATCAAATTGGTAGGACAGTTTCAATAATTAACACATTGCATACATTCTTCCTAGTGGTTAGTTGCTGTACAAGATGAGGACATGATACTCTATTTACAAACATCCTTAGAACAAATCCCTCTATTCATTAAGAGAATGTAACTATATACCTATCCTAACCACTTTGAATACACAGACACAAAATGGGCATTCATCTGTATCCTCTTTTTTTTGTTAAATTCCATTATTTGAATATTACAGGTGTGTAAATCCAGCAAAATATTCTAAAAGAGTCCAGTAGCCCATAATAGTATTGGGTCTTCCGCTTGACTGGCAATGTCAGAAATTATTGACCTGAGACCCCTACAGCTTAGCATAACAGCATGGCTTTACATCTTCTATTTTGTTTTTATACTTTTCTGCTGGATGGTTAACACCAAGGTAAAGCAAGACCTATGCAACAAGAGTTGTAGCTTTTGGGTCTGATAAAGTCAGTGAAATCCCCTCAGGATTTATCCTGAGATCCTGTACCTCAGATTGTAGATCCTTTGTCAGTGTCAGCCATGTGGATGAGTCATGGCCATTGCTTGGCCAATGTGCTCTCTGTGAAATCTTGAGAGAATGTTTTCTCTCCACGTGACTCACCTTAGGCACACTCTACATCATCGATCATGTTTCTCTTTGGCCCCATAAATCTCCTTGATCAGAAAATTTGGGACACTACCAAGTTACATGACGTAACAGTACAAGTTCTCATATGTCCTGAGTCTTAATTGACCTTGGAAGGCTAGGGCCAAAATGTTGGCTTTCTTTTCAGCCCTCCTTTTTCTCTATTTTGGTCTGCAAACTTAGGTTGTTAACCCTCTAAAAGAGAAGCTTTTTGTATTACTATGCAACCTAGGCTGTTTAGCTTGACCTCACTATCTGTCTGAATATCAAACATCTTAGGCATAACATGAAACGTATTTTTCTTTTTTTAAAAAATTTATTTATTTTTATTTATTTATGTGTGTGTGTGTGTGTGTGTGTGTGTGTGGCCAGCTCAGCCCACCAGGGGGCGGGGCTGGCTGGCATGTGGTGCTGGGGGATTGAACCGTGGTCCCTGTGTTTGCTAAGTTTGTTCTAAGTAGGCGCTTTAGACCACTGAGCCATCTCACGAGCCCCATAACATGTATTTTTCAAGAACTATTGATATGTTGATCTTTAAGTCCCTACATAATATGATGAAAAAACCATTTAAAAATTAGAATATATTTTAAAAATAGGCATAAAGAATTATATGCTTCTTATGTTTACACATAAGTTCAAAAATCTAACCATATACAACCTTGAAGCAGGACAGTCCCACAATATTCCTTTTCCTGTCCCTTGCTTTCATTCAGCATCCCATTCTTTTTGAACAACAATCTACCCAAGAGACCACATAGCAGCAACTGGCATGTCAAGACAAGCAGCCTGTATTCAGAAGACCAGAATGACAGGCACTCCAAACATGAAACTACTATTGCAGATTACTATCTGCAGCGCAGTTGCTTATTTCACAGGTATCAGTACATATAGTTAGTCAGGGTGAGAATTTCTCCAATTAACTGCTAGATTGAAAAATCTTCTGGAGAGTCTTTTTTAGATTCAAAAATCTTTTGGGAAATTTTTAGCACTACATTTTCACATTTGAAAAACAAAATGAGCCCAACTAAACAGTCTTTTGCTGCACTACAATCTACTAGAAAAAAGGACAGCAAATCAATCCCAAAGCTCAACGCAGGCAGGAAGTTTGTGAGGTTCTCAGTTTTCTCAGTCTTTGCATGTTAGACAATTAATAGATAGGAGACATACATTGCTGACCATGGGACATAGTGAAAGTGGAAGTGATCATGTTTTGAAAAGCATTTTTTGAAGAATACTTTGATGATGTGAAGTAGAATCTCAGCTGTGGCACAATTATTTATTCGTGGTGAAGTTGAAGACTGAGCTGTGCTAACTGGCTCTCCATTTGAGACCTTCAGCGGTCATCTGAAGATATCCAATTCCATTATTTGTATGGTGACCTTGAAAGCTAAGAAGAACTAGGAAATGCAAAAGCCATGAGCAGGGAGCAAATTATTGCTGGGCTATCTCTTTCTTATTTGAATGTCTCAGAACTAAATTGAGAGAACAATGATACAAATAAAGGAACAACTCCTTCCTGCTCCATTAACTTCATGATTAGAATCTTTCTCCTCAAAGAAGTCCTGTCCTAGCTGAAGAACAGCAGAGTTTGAATAATACAAGCTTCCTGAAATTCTATACATCTCACATTTTTCTCCTTCCAGAATGTTAACCCATCAGTTCATTGTCAGTTTCCTTATAGCAGTGACACAACTGCTTACTGGGATCTTGATAAATGGCTTCATCATCGTGGTGAATGCTGTGGACTTCATCAGGCAGAGAAGAATAGCTCCTTTGGATCTGATCATTTGCTGCCTGGTGTCTTCTCGGATTTGTCTCCAGTTGCTCATCTTCCTTACATATCTGGTTCATTTTTCCCTCATGAATCCATCAGTACTTGAGGAGATTTCTCTAATTTTTGTTTTTATAAATATTTGGGGACATTGGTTGTCCACGTGGCTGGGTGTTTTCTACTGTGCCAAGATTGCCGCCTTCCCACATCCCCTCTTCTTCTGGCTGAGAATGAGGATTTCCAAGTTGGTGCCCTGGCTGATCCTGGGGTCGACATTGTATGCCTCTATCAGTTCTGGCATCCAGGATAAACATACATGGACCATGACCCAAAAATACTTGGTGAACATTTTCTCCAGTAATGCAACTAAAACCAAGGAAGTAAACATTGTACCACTTTGCATTCTAATTTTTCATCTGACATTGCCTTTAATTATCTTCCTCATTACTGTTCTGCTCTTGATTTTGTCGCTGGGGAGACATGCCCAGAAGATGAGAACCATTGCTACAGGAACCCGGGACCCCCGCAGCGGCGCCCCTGTCAAGGCAATGCTGTCCATCCTGTCCTTCCTCATCCTCCACTTCTCCCACTACATGTTGGCTGTTTTGTTCTTTTCTTCAGTATTCCAGTTTGGAACCTTCATTTTTGGTTTCTTCACCTTTCTGTCTGGCATCTATCCATCTATACACTCTGTCATCTTAATTTTAGGAAATGTTAAACTTAAACAAAATGCAAAGAAATACTTGTTCTGCGGTCAGTACCATCAGTGAGAGTGTTTTTGTATCAGTTGAAAGGATGTAGGGTATCAATGTCTTGCATGTCTCTGTCTCCTTTTACTCACCCAGTAAAGAACCTGTTCATAAATGCTTGTCTTCTTAGCCTGTACATTGTGAGGCATCATACACATTCATTACCTTTACAAAAGGTGATGTGGACATGTCAACTGCAGCAAATGTTTCTGGGTTTCATCTATGTGAGTGGAAATGAGAGAGGGAGAATGAGAGAACCCTATTCCTCTCACTTCTGCAGTTCAGCAAATACTTGTTCTGTGAACCCAAGATGTGTTTTTCTGCATGTTTGCAGAGAGATTGGGAGCAGCTTCAAACATCTGGACAGATATTCTTTCTCAGATACCAAATTGTGATTCAGTTTCATGTATTTTTGCTCTAAAAGTGTTCATTAATAGCATAAAAAGGAAGTTATGACTAAGTTTGTACACTTGTAATATTACCAAAATTTGTAACAAAGTAAAATTGCAAAGTAAAATAAAGCATTGTAAAAACATAAACACTGGGGCTGGTGAGATGGCTCAGTGGTCTAAAGCGCCTACTTAGAAAAAGCTTAGGAAAGCACAAAGACCACGGTTCAATCCCCTAGCACCACATGCCAGCCAGCCCCGCCCCCTGGTGGGCTGAGCTGGCCACACACACACACACACACGCAAATAAATAAATAAATTAAATTAAAAAAAAAAAACATAAACACTGCCTTCTTTCCTTGAAGTAACATTCTCATAAAAATGCTTAGCTATTGTGCTGCTGGGTGTTGTGTGCAGTACTCGTTGCTCTTACATTAAAAGCGGAAGCCTCTCAATATTGTCTGGGTGGTGCTGTCTTTATCTGGACTCAGCAGCCCTTCCCAGGTGTGTTTGTCCTTCTATTATTGAGAAGCAGTTAGACCTCTATCTATCCTGACACAGCATCCGTCTCTCTGATTTTAATGGATCCTGCTACCCAAGCACAGTAGTACACAGCTACAATTTCAGGACTCTAGGAGGCTGAGGCAGGAGGGGTGCACGTGTGAGCCTAGCTTGAACAACTAATGCACAGAAACAATAACTTCAAGAAAAAATATTTTGAGGCTTCAGATGTAGTTAAAAATAAAGGCTCCAGCTATATCCCTAGAATCATGGAAAGCAAAAGGAATGTGTTCTGGGTGTGAGAAAGAGATAGAGACACACAGGGAGAGAGAAATACAGAGAGAGAACAAGAACAAAGAGAAAGGAACAAAGAAAGTAAGGTAGGAAGAAAAATAACAAAGAATGGATAAGAAACAAAGGGGAAAAGAAGAAAAAAGGAAAGAATAAAGTGGCAAAGGACAAAAGGATAGAGCCAAAGGTTTGAGCAGGGCAAATGGCAATGGCTGTGGACTGCATAAGGCATTAATATTTCTGAGGTTCCTGTGTGGAAGTTAGTCCTCGCTAGAGGATATGACAAAGAAAAAAGCTTAATGTCCCCTGTTGTTAAGGGGAGAAGCACTGAAGGTGTTTACAGTGAAGTGAATCAACAGAATGGGACCCATGATGAACCCTGTTGGCTTTGGGGGAAGAAGGACAGGCACTGAGACGATACAGCTGTTCTCTTTCTGTTTCTTTCCTACTACTCTGAAGGAGATGCTGCCCAGCCCTGGACTGAAGCTGTAGCCCCAGAAACCATGTGTTCCAGGTAACCCTCCAGTTGGCAGTAGGGTGACAGTTTGAGACAGGCTTCAACCTCATCAGTACCGAAGCCAGGAGATATTCTGTTCTTTCCCACTGTTCTCCACACCCTGCATTCCAGGTCAGTGCTGTGCTGAAATCAGCCTGCCTTCCAGAGAGAGCTTTGAACAGAATTTGGGGCAGGAGTCAGCCTCTTCTTGAACAGAACTCTGCAGGGACAGCCCTTTGCACTTCAGAGAGAAGCCCTACACCTTGGCACACTCCAGTGTGACACTGAGCTCTTCAGTGCCCAACCCAGGAGCTTTCCACTGTCTCTCATTGGGAAAGGAGGACATCACCTGAGAAGACTAATTCTGAGAGATTCTCTTGTTAGCTCCAGTGGGTTCAAGGATCAGCAAGGCACCCTCAATCATCAGGTCTGTGTGTGACATGGAAAGAAGAGGAGCCACGAAAGACCAGAACTAAACTAAAGTATTTTGTTCATATATATTGTAAAATGTAGTAGGAAGGCGCCGGGGAGATGGCTCAGTGGAATAAGCGTTTCCCTGGCAAGCACAAGGGTCTGAATTCAATCCCTGATTCCGAAAAAAAAAAAAAAAATAGTAGGAAGCCAAGCCCTGGAAGGGGGAGGGAATGCTTAGATCTGAAACAATGCCAAGTCTTGGGCTCTGTCCCTACTTTTTGAGATACATTCCTATTTCCACCCTTCTGAAGGTCCACTGTTGATTGAGTAGATATTGAGGTTGTGGCTACGGTATCAGTTTTGTGGTCTACAGGGGATTTTTCAGATCAGATTATTTAGGGATATTATCTACAGGAAGCAAAATCTGGGGGTGGATAACTTACACATACACAGGTGTGACAGGCTTTTAGATTGAAATCACAAAGTTGCTTGGAAACAGACTGGTGCTGATAATCCTCAGCCTTTGTTCTCCACCTCTACAGAGGGACTGAGCCTTTGATCTGCCTGAGGAGTCCATGCTGACCCTATACTACATCTGGGCATGTCAAATGTGAGTAGTGCAACAACGTGAATAGTAACATAATGAACACTTAAATTTCTAAATGACTCCCCAAAGTAAATGTCCTTGTTCAGCCTCATACTGAGGTGTTGCTCTAATATCTCCAGTTGTAACACTTATTGCCTTGCTTTTGCATTCAATTATGCTTTGGGTTGTATCCTGTATTTGTTTTATATCTACTTTAAAATTCAGGAGGTTCTTCTTATTTTTTTTTCCTTCTTTTTTTTGGCTGGATCAGAATAACTTCAGGGCTGGTTTGGCTGGCTTGAGTTCTGGGGATTGAACCACAGCAACCTGAGCCTGACTGCTTTGTTGAAGTAGGTACTTAAATGACTGAGCTAAGGGGCAGGCCCCCCTCTAGGAGGTTCTGATTTTCTGTATTTTTATATTAGAAAATTACAAGATGAGAGATATACACTGCTGACCATGGGACATAATAAAAGTGTAAATGAACATTCTTTCTTTCTTTCTTTCTTCTTTCTTTCTTTCTTTCTTTCTTTCTTTCTTTCTTTCTTTCTTTCTTTCTTTCTTTCTTCTTTCTTTCTTCTTTCTTTCTTCCTTTCTTTCTTTCTTTCTTTCTTTCTTTCTTTGTTTTTTTCTTCTTTTCTTTTTTCTTTCTTTCACTATATTCTGAAGAATACACTGGTAATGTGAGGTAGAATCTCAGCTGTGCATAACTACTTATTCACGATTGGGGGAAGACTGAGGAGTACCAGCTGTTTCTCCATCTCAGGAGACATTCAGCACTCATCTAAAGATATCCAGTTCTGTCATTTGCCTATGGTAACCCTGAAAGCTAACAGAAACTAGGAAATGCAAAAGGCATGAACAAGAAGCAAATTATTGTTAGACTATCTCTTTCTTATTTGAATGTCTTAGAATCAAATTGAGAAAACAGTGATATAAATAAAGGCATAACTCCTTCCCACTCTATTAACTTCATGATTAGGATCTTCTCAAAGGAGTCCCATGCTAGCTGAAGAAAAACAGAATTTGAGTAATAGAAGCTTCCCGGAAATTTATACATGTTCTCAGACTTTCCTTCTCCCAGCATGCTAACCCATCAGCTCATTGTCCATTTCCTGATAGCAGTGGCACAGTTCCTTACTGGGGTCTGTGCAAATGGCTTTATCCTGGTGGTGAATGCTGTCGACTTCATCAGGCGGAGACATATGGCTCCTCTGGATCTGCTCATTTGCTGCCTGGCATCTTCGCGGTTTGTTCTCCACTTCCTCATGTTCATTGTGCACTTGATGGTTCTCTCCTTCATAAAAAAATCAGCATTTGTTGAATATTATATAAGTTTTTTGTTTTTAACTATTTGGGGGCTTTGGTTAGCCACGTGGCTGGGTGTTTTCTACTGCGCCAAGATCACTACTGTCTCTCACCCACTGTTCTTCTGGCTGAAGATGAGGATTTCCAAGATGGTGCCGTGGCTGATCCTGGGGTCAACACTGTATGCGTCTATCAGCTGTGGCATCCAAGAAAAATATGTGTGGGCTAGTAAGGCAAATCCATTGTTTAAACTGTTCACCAGTAATTCAACTCAAAACAAAGAAATAGACACTATACCATATTCACTTTTGATTTTGCACCTGACAGTACCATCAATTATCTTCATAATTGCTGTTCTGCTTTTGATTTTCTCCCTAGCGAGACATGCTCAACAGATGAGAACCAGTGCTACAGGAACCCAGGACCCCCGCAGGTGCATCCCTGTCAAGGCAATGCTGTCTATCCTGTCCTTCCTCATCCTCTACTTCTCCCACTACATGTTGGCCTTTCTGTTCTTTTTCCACAAAATGCAGTTTGGAAGCTTCCTCTTTATTTTATGTGTCTTGGTATCTGGCACCTACCCATCTATACACTCTATCATCTTAATTTTAGGAAATGTTAAACTGAAACAAAATGCAAAGAAGTTCTTTTTGTGTTTTTAGTGAGATTAGAGAGAAGACATGAATCAGCTAAGCGGATATAAATACATTTGTCTTCCTTGTGTTTTTCTCCCCTCACTTACCTAGTGAGAATTCTATTAACAGTTATACAGTTCATTACCATAGAGCACACATCTGGAATTACAGTTATGGATTTTCTACCTACCTTCACACAATGAGACACTGGTGTGCACAGCACAAGACATATCTCTGAGTTACATCAATATGGCATCTTTTTGTTATAAAGAACCTCCACATTGAGAAGAAATAGCACAGGGATCTTTGCACAGAATATCTTGCAAGTACACAAGGGACTACAATTTTATTAAAGAAGCAGGTATTGAAGAAGAAAAACATTTCTTTGAACTTGTGATCACAGAAACACACAGAATAGTATAGTATTCTCATATGTAAATTCTCCAGATTTAAATGGATTGTATGCTTCAGATGGACTTACTATTCATCCCTTCTCTATCTACAGATTATATCGTCCTCCAGAGTCAAAGATAATGAAGACTTTTCAGGATGAAGGAAGCTGAGGACAGAGAATCTTTGAGCATATTCACTGTATCCTTCTTTCAGATAACCTAGATGTCATGGTAATTCTTCCCAGCAAATGATAGAAAGGCTGATAACAGAGAATAAGGAGGAGGAGGAGTTTAGGTCAGGGTAAAAGGAGGAGGAGAGAAAGGAGTCCAGATCAGAGTAAAAGGACAAGAAAGAGGAGTTTAGATCAGAGGGTTCATTTTGCATCTCTCCAAGGTGTGCATATGGGAGAGACAATGGCTTGCACAGCTGTTGTGTGGCACTCTTGTGCCACTGGCATGAGGACCTTTCCACTGGCTGATGGTGATTGCATTGTCCTACCACATGGGATGTCTTCTTAGTGAAGCAACATTAGTACATGGAATGAAGTAGGTAGAAGAAGGTGGGAGTGTCTCATTTGACCTCAAAAATGCATGCACTGCAGGACTGCCTATGATTTGCAGAACTTTGTGGTTCACAGACATTTCTATAGAGCATTAAATGTCATTTGCTTTCAGATGAGTCAATGAAATAAAAGTTATTCTTAACTGGCTGCAAATTTTTGATCATGTGTAATGACATAACGTGGAATATAGACTGACTAAACAGACAGGTGACTCAAGGACAAGTGTCTTGATAAGATTGGGAATTGTGTATGTCTTCATGGCAGTGGGAAGTAGACTGCTTGGTGTCTCCCTAGGACTTGAATCTGACTCCCTAGGGAACAAAGGAACAGCCCCACTTCTAGTTCAAACCTCACTGTCCTCCCCTCTGGAGGCCAGCTCTGGTACTAATGGAGTGTCTACAGGAGAATGTTCCTGCTCCTGAGGAAGGAACAATAGAGATGTCCCTTGTGCTTTTCACAACTGCAGCTTAGCTAATACTTGCTAGGTGAACCCAGGATGTGTGTCCCTGAAGTCGGGAAGAGAGAGCATGAACAAGTGTAAGATGTGGGGAGAAATTCAGGAGGAACTTATTTCTCAGATACAGGCTTGTAAATACATTTCATGTATATTTGTTCAAAGAGTGTTAGTTTATAGCAAACCTGAGAATGTATAATTAAATTTCAATACTTACAATATTACCATGAATTATAACAAAAAATCACACAGAGTATAGTACAGTAAACATTGTGAACACATAACCACTGCCTACTTGTGTAGAAATCAATTTCCTGCAGAAATGTGGACAAGCTACTGGGCTGCTGGGCATTGAGTGCAGCACTCTTTGCTGTATCAGAAGAGCAGGAGAATCATAGACTTGTCTCTGCTGAGGCTGCCTTACCTGGACTCAGCAACCCTGCCAAATTATTTTGCCTTTCTCCCATCCACAAATTAATTTCAATCTGTCCTGGATCAGCAAGCACCTCTACTGTCCTTTTATAAATGGTGCCTGTTGACAAAGCATGGTAGTGCATATCTATAATTCCAGGACTTTGGGAGGATGAAGCAGAAGAAGTGCAAGTGTGAGCCTAGGCTGGAAACATGGCAACATAGCAATACCTTGATCAAATAATTGTAAGGCTACAGATGTACCTTAGTCTAAAGACTCCAGTGGGTATATAGTCTAACTGTTTCTCCTACATTTAAAGAGGAATAAAATTGAAAGAAGGCCAGTGGAAAGACAAAGTCCTTGTAAGTATTGAATGAAGCATTATGAAGTCATGCCAAGGAAGGAGTATGGCACTCAGAGATGTGAAACCAGCAACTTTGGGGCAGCAGTCCTGTGTTATGCAGTAGGGTCTTGTCTTCAACTCTCTGAGGCTCAAGAATTGGTTCACTTTATATTGAGTCTGCGGCTAGGGGTTCAGACTTGCGGGCCATGGCAGAATGGTCCTGAGCAGATTGTGTTTGGGATGTTGTGAACTGGAGGGTAAATTCAAGAGGAAGTGATAATTCACAAAGACACAAGAAAGACAGGCTATTAGCTTAAAACCAGAAAGTTGTTTGGTAAATGGGCTCATAGCTACACCAAATCAACACTTCCAACCCTCTTAAATGGACCCAGGTCTTTAATCATCTTAAGGAGTTCATTTTGACACTACCCTATACACAGATAATAAAAATGAGTATTGGTACAATTTGCATATGAAACTATTAAAGTAAATTTGTGTACTGGTTGTTACATTGTGTCAATGTGAGAAGTTTATAAGTTTAATTGAGTGACTCAGTAGATAGTCAGGATTCTGACTTTGTAAGCATCTTCATCTTGTAGAAGAGGATGACATGGACATTGTGTGAGTTCTATACCCCCTGCCTCAGGGTAGCTTGTCTTTAATACAAGGAGGGGAAACCGCCTTGGTAGAAGCCACAGTTGATGCTCTTCCCACTGTTCTTCACTGTTTTCTGTTGCCACTTATTACTACTCTCAGTCATGTGCCCTTCTGTCTGGAAGCCAGCTGAGTATAGACAGAAACCTCCACAAACAAGTGAGCTAAGTAAACTTTTCCTTCCTTCATTGTGAGTGCTGGGTATTTTGGCTCAGAAATGCATGCAAAGTAACTGAAATAGAATTTTGCAACACAGAAATGGGGCCATTGCTGTGACTACCTGATCATGTTGTTCAAATGCTTTTGAGAATGGCTTATGGGAGGAGAAAGAAAACATTTGGAGATGTTGCCACCTAGCAAAGAGCTGGAATGACTTTGATTCTTCTGTATGGGAGATTCTGGTCAGATCTCAGAAGACCAGAATGCTGATGGAAAGCCTTCCTACAAAAACGAGTTTGGGGAGGTTTATAGTGAACAATGATTGTATTGGTTGTAGGACTTCAGATGATTTTTGTTATGGTTTGGCAGATAGTTTACTTGCATTGTGCTCTTGTCCAAAGATTTGCCTGAGATTGAGATTAAGCATAGTGGACTAGTTAATCTGACAATGGAAAGGCATTTGAATATCGAGGTAGTGGCATGGCTAATGTTAAGGGCATTTATTTACATATTTATTTATATATTTTTATGGAAGGGTCTACAGGGCATACAGGGTCTCACTACTAGATCGAACTCCTGGGGATCTGCCTGTTTATACCCTCTGAAGAGCTGGGATTACAGGAGTGTGCCACCACACCCAGTCTCAATTGCCATCTCAGTGTGCCCCAGAGATAGGGCCAGCATGACAGGCCTGGAGATTGAAACCCCCGGCCCCTGCACCTGCTTGCAGATGGTTAAATCCACTGAGCTATTTGGCCAGCCCTACTGGGGGCATTTAGACAGATTTATGTTGACAGTGAAGAGCAAAAAAGCCGAGGAGGATGGTTTAAAATTTTGAGAGTTTGTCCAGAAAGAAACAGCCAGGAAAGCTGTGGACTGTGAAGGTATACCTGAGATCTATATTGCACAGGAAAAACAGGACAGAAGAAATTTATGTACAGAGGGAATTACAGGGGGTGGCAGCTTATTGTCCTTGGTAGCCCAAGACTTGCAAGGGTGAGGGACTTTGCATTGATGAGAAAGCTGCACAGCACCATGTTCCAGAATGGAGGCGGCAGCTACACCACGTTCAAAAATCACACTGTCCTAGAGAATTTGTTCCACAGAATCAGGATCAAAGTGTACACTAGTCCATGCACTTGACCTGTACAGCCAAGAGAGAAGAAAGCAAGGCTACTACTCCAGCTGGCAGCAGAATTTGGCATCATCCACGTGGTTTTGTTTTTAGATGCTTTCAGAATGGAGGTGTTCTGAGGTTAAGAAGATATCCACCTAGATTTCAGAAAGCTTTTGAGGCAAGGCAGTATGCCCCGATTGGTTAGTGTGTAAAGCTAGGAGTCAGAAGCATATTTACTAGGAACCTCAGAAGATTGAAAAGCTGGGAACATGGATTGTCTCAGGAAAGCTGCAAGGAGAGAGCAAAGCCATCCCCAGACAAAAGCCATGGGAACTACCAACAGAAGTACATTGAGGTCCCATGTAAGGATTTTGGAGTTCACAATTTGTCACAGATTGCTGTGGTTGTTCCATATGAAACTATAGGACTTAATGTTTGCCCTTCTGATTTTTGGACTTGTTTGGTCCCAGTGGTTTGTATCCTGCTGTGCATACCTTTTGGAATAATAGTGTTTATCTTGTGCCTTTCATGGTTGGAAGTGTTGAACTTTTCATTTGTACAGGGGCACACAACCAAGGGTTTGCCTTAGATTTTTGGACACTGGCAACATGGACTTTTCAGCATTGAGGAAACTGTTAGTAATTTGGCCACACTCCCACATAGCCTAAGTGGCTTTTAATAAAGGGGTTGTGGGAGGATTCTGCACTACTGGCTTGGGGAAGTATCATCATCACAGTCATGTCACTCCAAAAGAATACAGATCTTCACAGCAGCTGCTCTCGCTTCCTTGGAGGACTTCCAGGCTTCCCAGTTGGTGTGGAGGGAAGAGAGACTGCATGGCAGGCACTCCATCTGCTGCTCCTCTGCTCTTTGGTTTTCTTCTTCCAAGAATCACTGGCCTCTTCCTTGGAGCCAGTGGAATATGGACTGAAACATTCATTAACTGTAACCTAATAATAAACCAGTCTATCTTTTATTTTGGGTGTCCAGTATTTGTCCCAGAAATGACAGAAGAGTAAAGGAGACAAATTTCAAATATGTCTCAACATCGAATTCTGTCCGTTGTTCTAACAGTGGCATTGAGAAGTACTGTCTACACCTACATGAATTCTTATTGCCTTTCTTTTATATGGAATGATACTCAGGTTTGGACGCTAAATATTTATTATAGAACTGCTTCCAATTTTAAGAGGTTTGCAAATTCTTTGTTTCTAACCATTAGATAATTACTATGAGGGAGTCTGCTATTATGGGACATGGGATATAGCAACAATGGAAATGATATGCGAAGGTGATTTTTAAACAATATCTTGACAATATGAAGTTAATTCCCAAGTTTATCATAACTACTTACTCATGGTGGAGATGAAGGGTGAGGAGCTCTGGCTGGTCTTCCAGCAGCCACCTGAAAGTATTCAGTTTGACTATTTGCTTATTAGGATCATGAGAAGTAAAAGACCTACAAAATGCAAAACCAATAGCAAGAAGCAAATCATTGACAGCCTATCTGTTTCTTATTTGAATGTCTCAGACTGAACTGAGAAAGCACAGATAAAAACAGGTGCACACTCTCTGCCCACTCCATCGCGTTCATCATTAGGATGAGGCTCCTAGAGGGTTTCTGCTCTAGCTAAATAACAGATCAGGTCTTTGAAACTGTCTGAAAATCTTTACATCTTTAAAGAAATGGCTGATGTTCTTTCTCACGTGCTAACATATGACGTCATTATTTCCTTATAAAAGTGGCACAATTCCTTACTGGCACCTTCATAAATGGCTTCATCATGGTGGTGAATACAGTAGGCTTCATCAGGCAAAGACAAATTTTTCGTCTGGACTTGCTGATTTCCTGTCTGGCGACTTTGAGGATTTGTCTGCAATTGGTCAACTTCCTTCTTCCCCTGGCTCTCTTCTCCTTCACTAAACAGTCAGTACTACTGGAGCTGAATACAATTCTTACATTTGTAAACATTTGGGGACTTTGGTTGGCTACATGGCTTAATGTTTTTTTATTGTGCTAAGATAGCCACCATCCCACACCCTCTGTTTTCCTGCATGAAGATGAAGATCTCCCAATTGGTTCCCTGGCTGATCTTGGGGTCTATGTTGTATGCAGCTATAGGTACTGGCATACACAGAAATTACTTATGGACTGTTACTCAAAAATTTTGGGGGAGACCCAGTCCTAGCCCAGGTCTGGGGAGTGTGTGGAGAGCTTCCTGCTACCCTGTGCTGGCGGGACCAG
>NW_004524584.1:26808200-26841237 GCF_000260255.1 Octodon degus | reverse complement strand
TATGCAGTGTATTATTTGTTGAAACTGTACTTCCGATTTGATTTGAAACTGTCTCATTGCTATCTGTTTATCAATAAACCTTTGAAAAAAAAACAAAAGAAAATATCAAATAAGAAAAAAGGAAAAAAAATTTGGGGGAGACTTTTTGTCCAGTAATCAAACTCACACAAAAAGAATAGATATTGTAACACTTTCTGTGTTGATTTTCCATCTTATTGTGTCATTAATTATCTTCCTCATTGCTGTTCTGCTCTTACTTTTTTCCTTGGGGAGACATGCCTGGAAGATGAGAACCATTGCTACAGGAGCACAGGGTCACTGTTTCAGTGCCCCACTCAAGGCAATGGTGATCATCCTGTCCTTTCTCATCTTCTACGTCTGCTACTACACCAGTGTCATTGTGTTCTGTACTCAAGATTCACAGTATGGAGGTTCTCCACTCAGTTGTGGAGCTTGTTTGGTGGCAACTACCAAATTATACACTCTTTCATCTTAACTTTAGCAAATCATAAAGTGAAACAAAATGCAAAGGAGTTCCTTTTGTGCAGTCAGTGCAGTAAGTGAGAGAGATTTGTATCAGTTGAGAGGATTTAGGAGTGAAAGACTTTTCTCTGTCTGTCTCCCCTATTCTGTCTCCCCTCACTCACCAGTGAAGTGGTCATAAATGTCCTGCTCATCATTGCACCCCCTGCATTCTGATGCATATTTCCAGATCTGATACCTTTCAAAGAGGGAACACTGATCTGTAAAAACAGCAAATATTAGTGGATTACATCTATGTCAGAGTGCTGCCTATGACATGCACTATCATCTTGCAGGATAAATGCTATGGAGATCTTGTTCCACAATGTCTATACGTGTATGAAAATCTATAACTTCCTTAAAGGTGAAAGTACTGAAAAGGAAGAAAAGCAGTTGCTTGGCCTAATCATGTAAGATATTTACTGAGTTATGTAGGACCAAAGTCAGTAGGATATCTCATGCCCTGAGTCAAATGTGGCAACAGTTGATCCTATCTTTATCTGCAGTTCACTTTTATTCTCTTTTTTGGAATCACAGATAGTGAAGCCTTTCTTAGCCAGTAAGACAGATGAGGACTGATGTGGGAAGCCATTAACTGGTATCCATTTTATAACAGTGTCAACTATTTTCTTAAGTTTCCATTCCCCTGCTAAGTTAAGCTTCTTCTCCTTCCTGACTTTCCCATTTCCCATGAATCACGTGCTATGCCCCAAGGGTAGGACCTTCCTCCATTGCCTAGATACCTGCTGGCATCAAGAGCTGAGACTTCCTCATTCCTACACTCCCTTTATATACCCAGCACCTCCCCTGAATAAACAAGACTTGATCAGACTCTTCTGTTTTGTCTCCATTTCTTGCATCTCTTGTTCTTTGTCCCCTCTTCCATTTCCCGCTCCTCTCCCAGGTGACCTTAGTTGACTGACTCGCTGGATGGGACACATGGTGCCCAACGTGTGGGGCCCCTGATATGGAGGATTCAGTGAAGGAACCATCTGAGTGTGCACGCAAGATTGAGAGTAAAAGAGGCCCACACTGCAGTTGCCTGCTGTGACGTCTGAACCTCGGTAAGTGGACGGCACCCCTTTCCCTTTTCCTTCGGCAATGGGACAGGCATTAAGCGAACATGAGATATTTGTTGAAAGCTTGAGTAAAGCATTAAAGGCGCGAGGAGTAAGTGTTAAAATTAAGGATATTTGTCAATATTTTAAATATATTAAACAAGTTTACCCATGGTTCCCTATTGAAGGAACTATTGATCAGAGGCAATAGAAAAGGGTTGGTGATGCCCTTAAGGATTATTATGAGACTTTTGGACTGAAAAGGCCCCAGTTATGGCCTTTTCCTACTGGAATTTAATTGATGAAATCTTATCCCAGAGACACTGTGACCCGGTTGTTGCTAATGTGATAAAAAAGGGTGAAAATATACTACAGGGACAAAAAGTTAAAACCCATCTTAAAGGACAAAAGGAACAAGGACAGACAGACACAAAAAATAGAGAGGAAGATCTTGTCTTTTGATAGCAATGATGATAGAGATCATGATAAGCCAAAAAAGGACAAAGAACCTCCTAGCAGTGTGTGCCTTCCTGTAAGGGAACAGAATCTTGAAATCGAAACCAGAAAGCCAGAGCCGCCAAATTCCAAATTACAGCTTGAGGAAAAAATTAACCTCTTTGATTTAGAAGGAGCTATGCTCAAAGTTAAAAAAATATATCCCAAACTACCAAAACCTCTTCAAGTTGAAACTGGTTATAATAAAGTTGATTGGGATGAACTGGCGGAGGAAGCTGCTCAGTATCATGGTCGAGATGGGCTGCCCAAGGTTCAGCGCCCTCCACCTTATAGCACTGATTCTAGCACACCTCTTTTGGCGTGTTCAGCTTCTGACCCCAGAAAGGAATTAATAGGCAAAATTGAACTTCTCAAAGAACAGATAAAATTAGAGAAAGAGCATCAAGCCCTCATAATTCAATTAGATTAAAATCAAGAAAACCCAAAAATAAAAATATAACTGGACCAAAGTCCCCGTGTGTTCAAAGGCCACCCATGAGGGGCACTATCCCCAAAAGCTTCCTCCTGTTAGACCCACCCATAGATCTAGATAAGGCAGAGGTATTTCCGGTATCAGAAACAATAGGCGCTCAAGGACAGATTTGGCGCCATTACACTAGTTAAGATTTTAAAGTACGCAAGGAACTAAAAGCGGCGGTTGCCCAATACGGAGCCACGGCTCCATACACCACAGCCATTTTAGAAACTGTGGCTGACAATTAGCTTACTCCCGAGGACCGGCAGGCATTAACCAGAGCCACCCTCTCCGGGTGGGATTATCTCCTATGGAAGTCTTTCTGTGTGCAGGGAGGCATCCACAATGATAGCTTCACAGTTGATGTTGAATTTGTTCCCTTCACCAGCTGCAATCAAATATTTAACTACAGTAGCACTATTTGCCCAAAAAAGTGACATGTGTTTGTATGTGGGGGAAGTTTAGCCTTCACATATTTACCTACCAATTGGACAGGACTGTGTGTCATGGCAATTGTACTGCCTGATATAGATGTCATCTCTGGTAATGATCCTGTACCCCTTCCCAGTTTAGATTATACTATGGGCTGCACAAAGAGGGCAGTCCAGTTCATCCCTTTATTAGTGGGGCTAGGAGTCACAGTGGCCATGGGGATAGGCACAGCAAGGTTAGGAGTAGCAGTACATTCTTATACCAAATTATCTAACCAGCTGATTGATGATGTGCAAACAGTGTCTGGTACTATCCAAGATATCCAAGACCAGATAGATTCATTAGCAGAAGTAGTCTTGCAAAATAGGAGGGGCTTAGACCTTCTAACAGCAGAGCAGGGAGGGATCTGCTTGGCTTTACAGGAATGCTGCTGCTTCTATGCAAACAAGTCATATTGTTTGAGATAAAATAAAGAGACTTCAAGAAGATCTTATTAAGAGCAGAAGAGAGCTATTTGAAAACCCTTTCTGGAGCACATGGAATGGAGTACTACCCTACCTTCTCCCCCTATTCGGACCTTTGATTGGACTATTAATACTTTTATCAATAGGACCCTGTCTTTTCAATAGGCTGATGACTTTCTTTAAACAACAATTGGATGCCATTAAAATGCAACCCTTACAGGTCCATTACCATAAGCTTGAGATGGCCAACAGAGAAAGTTGTGTTGAACTCGAAAGAGTACACTATGATGATGCCCAATCCTGGTAAAGAGATTTTCTCACCTTGGTACAATGGACTGGATAGCCAGAGATGGGCAACTAGAGGTTCACAGGCGGTACCGACCACCACCTAAGATAGGAACTGGATCAGACTCTCCTGTCTTGTCTCCATTTCTTGTGTTTCCTGTCCTTTGTCCCCTCCTCCATTCCACGCTCCTCTCCCAGTTGACCTTCGTTGACTGAACCACTGGACGGTACAGACGGAGATCCCTTTTCCACTCCTCTGGACATATTTTTTGTTTCCATCTTGCAGGGAACCTTGATGTCAAGTTTACACTTCCTAGAAAATGATGAAAAGGCTCATATTTGGATGAAAGTAGAACATGGAGAGGAGAGAGTTTAGATCTGAGGGCTCATTTTTCATCTCTCCTACTTGTGCACCACAGACAGACAGTGGCTTGCACAGGTGTTGTATGGCACTCTTGTGCCATTGGCCTCATGCACATCCTGCTGGATGATGGTCATTGCGTTGTCCTACCTGTCTTCTCAGTAAAGCCACATCAGTAGATGAGAATAAGTATGCAGGAGGATGTGGGAGTGTGTCCTTCCACATGACCTCTTACATTCATTTGCCACTGGACTGGCTATGATTTGAAGAACTTGGTAGTTCATAGATGTTTCCACAGTGCATCCAAGGCCCTTTTATTTCAGACAAGTCAACACCATAAAAGATGTTCTGAACTTTGGCTTCAAATTTTGGATCATGTGGAATGATGTAAAGCAGAGACTTACATTAGATAACCAGTCAGGTAACCCAAAGAAAAGTGCCTTCAAAAGATGTGCAAATGTGTGTGTCCTCCTTGCCATGGAAATTAGAGTGCTTGGTGTCTTCCTGGGACTTCAACCTGAGTTCCAAGGACCTGAGGAGCAGCCTCCACTTCATGTCCTGACCTCACTGTCCTCCTCTCTTTACTCCATCTCTGGGAGTAGAAGAGTTTGTGAGAAGAATGTTGCTGCTGCTGGAGAAGGAACACTGGAGAATCCCCCTTGTTCTTCACACAACTGCAGCTCAACTAAAACTGGCTGTGCAAAGCCAGCATCTGTGTTCCAGCAACTAAGAAGTGAGATTAGGAGCAGGTCTAACATGTGGGAAGGAATCCAGGAGGACTATGTTGCTCAGACACCAACTCGTGATCCCATTTCATGTGTCCATGCTTTGAGAGTGGTAGTTTAGAGCATACTTAAGAAGGTATATCTATGTTTGAATACTTATAATATTACCATCAATTGTATCAAACAAAATCCAGATAGTATAGTACAATAAAATTTGTGAAAACATGACCACTGTCTGGTTTCCTATAAACCAATTTCCTTCAGAAATGTGATGTCCTATTGTGCTGCTGGGTGTTGGGTGCAGCATTCTTTGCTGTATCTCACTCACAGAAGAATCTCAGGCTTGTTTTTCCTGAGCCCTTCTTACCTGGACTGAGATGCTCTGCCAAATTGTTTTTAATCTTACTCTCATCCAGCAGGTTGACCTCAATCTTTCCTGGCTCATGTAGCCCCCTTCCTGTGCTTTTATAAATGGTGCCTGTTGACAAAGCATGATAGTGCATGCCTATAATTCCAGTAGTTTCAGAGGCTGAGGCCAGAGGAGTGCAAGTTTGAGCCTAACTTGCAAAACAGCAACATAGCAATACCTTGCTCAAAAAATTGTTAAGTCAAGAGTTGTACCTCAGTCTAAAAACTCCAGCGGGTCTATAGTCCAACTCTGTCACTTAAATTGGGCCATTCTGTTCTTCATACATGGAAAGAGGAAGAAACTTGAGGAAGGTCATGGGAAAGACAAAGTAGATATTGCATGAAGTATTATGAAGCCATGCCAAGAAAGGAGAGTGGCATTCAGAGATATGACACCATTAACTTTGGAGCAGCAATGCTGTGTTATGAAACAGGTTCCTGTCTCCATCTCTCTGAGGCTCAACAGTTGGTTCACTTGGTATTGAGGTTGTGGCTAGGGGTCCAGACTTGAGGGTCATAGCAGAATTTTCCCAAGCAGTTTGTGTTTGAAAGGTTGTAAACTAGAAGCTAAATTTAAGTGGAAGTGATAGCTTACACAGACACAAGTGTCACAGGTTATCAGCTTAAATCAAGAAAATTGTTTGGTAAATGGTGCTCATAGCCACACCAGACCAACATTTCCAACCCTTTTAAAAGGACCTAGGTCTTTAACCTCCTCTAGGAGACCATTCTTGCTGTACACTACACACAGATATTAAGAATGAGTATTGCTACAATTTGCATATGAAAATATTAAAGTGCAACTGTTTACTTGTTCAAACATTATTTTAACATGAGACATTTACAAGCTTAATTAAGGCTCCATAGAAAGCCAGAATTCTTAGTTTGTAGACATCCTCATCTCGTGCAAGAAACAGACATGGACATTATGTGTGTTTTACAGACCCAGACCCAGAGTAACTCATTTATAATACAAAGAGAAGAGAGAGTCTGGGTAGACACCACAACTGCAGCCCTTTGCACTGCTCTTCACTGTTTTCCCATGCCATGAATTGCAACTATCTGACACAAGTCACTCTACCTGGGAGCCTGACAAGCATAGACTGAAACCTTCACACACAGTGAGCCAAGTAGATCTTTCATTCCTTTAATTTGGGTGCTCAGTATTTTGGCCCAGCAATACATGCAAGATAACTGAAACAGAATTTTATAATGGAGAAGTAGAGTCATTGAAGTGACTACCTGACCATGATGTTCAAGTGCTTTCCAGAATGTTTTATGAGATAGAAATGATTTGGAGATATCACCCCTCAGGTAAGTGTTCCTTTGACTTTGGCCCTTGTACATGGGAAATTCTGGTCAGAACTCAGAAGACAAGAATGCTGATGGAAATACTGCCTGTAAGCACATGGCTGGGGATATTTCCACTGCAAACAAGACTGTATTTGTTGTAGAACTCAAGATGATTTTTGTTATGGTATTGCAGATATTTTTTCTCCATTTTGCAGGACCCACAGATGTGCCTGAGACTGAGATTAAGCACAGTGTACTACTTAATCTAACAAAGGTCATCTTAAGAGAGTTGAATGTCAAGATAGTGGCTTGGCTATGGCTGTGGCCATTTAATCAGATATATATTGAGAGTCAAGAGCAAAAAGGCCAGAAGGCTGATTTAAAATGTTGACAGTTTGGCCAGCAAGAAAGTGCCAGGAAGGCTGTGGACTGAAAAGATAGAACTGAGATTTGCATGGCACAGGAGGAACAGGACAGTAGAAATTGATGTACTGAAGACATCACAGGAGGTGGCAGGTTATTTTCTTCTGTATCCTATGAATTGCAAGAGGGAGGGTCTTTACCTTGAAGAAAAATCCGTGGAGCCCCATGCTTCAGAATGGAGGGGGTGGTCACACCAGGTTCCAGAATGGCATGGGCATAGTGAATATTTTCTACCAAATCAGTGTCTGAGTGTCCGACAATCCAGGCAACTGAACCCTGCAGTGAAGAGAGAAGAAAGCAAGGTTATTGCTCCAGCTGGGAGCAGAACTTGACATCATCCACGTAGTGTTGGTTTTAGGTGCATTCAGAGTGTAGGATTTCTGAGGTTAAGCCTTCCACCTAGATTTCACAATGCCTCGGAGGCAAGGCGTTGTATCTCTGATGGGCAGTGTGTAAATCTAGGAGACAGAAGCATATTTATGGAAACTACCCAAGGTTGAAAGATCTGGGAACATGGATTGTGTCAGGAAAGCTGAAAGAAGAAAGCAAAGCCATCCTCAGAGAAAAACCATGGGAGCTACCATCAGAAGTGCCATTGAGGTTCCATGTAAGAATTTTGGAGCTTACAACTTGTTACAGATTGTTTAGAATTAATGTTTGTCCTTCTGAGTTTTAGACTTGTTTTTTGACCCAATGATTTGTATCCTGTTGTGCATAATTTTTGGAATGGAAGAGTTTATTTTGTGCCTTTCATTGACTGAAGGGTTTAAGTTTTCATTTGTACAGCAGCGCACATCTAAGGGTTTGCCTTAGATTTTAGAGAAGACATGAACTTCTAGGCATTGAGGAAACTTAAGAACTTGGCCATCTTGCTCATAGACTAAGTGGTTTTTGCATAAAGTTCATGAGGAAGGATTCTTACCAACATGCTTTTGGAAGCCTGGTCATCATGTCGTGTCACTTAGGTAGAGCTCAGATCTTCAGCATCAGCTTCCATTTCTTGCAGGATACTTAGGTTTTCCCAATTGGCATGGAGTGAAGAGGCACAGGCGTGACAGACACTGCTGATGATGCTCCTCCTGTGCTTTTCAGTATTTACTTCTGCCATAAACTACTGCCATCCACCTTGGAGCCAGTGGAGTATGGACCAAAATCACCTCCACTATCTGTGTGCTAAATAAACAATTCCTTCTTTCATTTTGTGTTTTGAGTATTTGTACCAGCAACGAGAGAAGAACTGAGAAAAATTTCAAATATCTCTCAACAAATGCTGTCCTTTTCTCTAACAGTTGTGTGGAGAAGCAGTGTTTACACCTACGTGGAATCCTTATTGCCTTGCTTTTATATGGACTAAATATTAGGTATTTACTATAAATATTTACTGTATAACTGCTCCCAATTTTAAGAAGTTTGCATATTCTCTGCTTTTAAACAGAGAATTACAACGAGGGAGTCTTCTATTATGGACCAGGGGATATAACAATAATAGAAATGATATACTAAGGTGAATTTTTAAAAATATATATTTTTTCTTTTTTTCCTCACATTTTAGGGAGGGTCTAAAAGGTGTTCAGGGTCTCAGTACTAGATAGGACTCATAGTGATCCACCTGTTTACAGCTTCCAAAGAGCTGGGATTACAGGCATGCATCACCAGTCCCAGTCTCAATTGCCATCTCAATGTGTCCAAGGGATTGAAGCTGTGACCCCCTGTGTCTGCTTGCAGGTGCTTTAATCCTCTGAGCTATTGAGCTGGTCCTTAGTATATCTTGACAACATGAAGTCAATTCTCAGGTGTTGCATAATTACACACTCATGGTAGAGGTGAATTTTAAGGAGTTCTGGCTGGTCCTCCCACAGCCATCTGAAAGTATCCAGTTCAACTATTTGCTTATTGGGATCATGAAAAGTAGAATACCTAGAAAATGCAAAGCAAGCTGCATAGAAGCAAATCATTGCCAGAATATCCATTTCTTATTTGAATGTCTCAGAACTAAACTGAGAAAGCAGGAGTAAAAACAGTGTACACTGCCTACACTCTCCATATCATTCACCATTAGGATCATGCTCCTCAAAGGATGCTGCTCTAGCTGAAGAACAGAGGAGGTGATTGAAACCTTTTGAAAATCTTTACATCTTTAAAGAAGTGACTGATATTCTTTCTTCCAACATGATTTCATATGACATCATTCTCCATTTACTTATAGTAGTAGCGCAGTTCCTTACTGGGGTCTTCATAAATGGCTTCATCGTGGTGGATCATGCAGTGGACTTCATCAGGCAGAGATCAATGCGTCCTCTGGATCTTCTCATTTTCTGTCTGGCGACTTCCAGGGTTTGCCTGCAAATATGTTCTTTCATTCTACCACTGGCAGTTTTCTCCTTCATTAAACAGTTAGCACTCCAGAAGCTTACTATGATTCTTACATTTATTAATATTTGGGCTCTTTGGTTGGCTACATGGCTTAGTGTATTTTATTGTGCTAAGATTGCCACCATCCCACACCCTCTGTTTTCCTGGCTGAAGATGAAGATTTCCAAGTTGGTGCCCTGGCTGATACTGGGGTCTTCAGTGTATACAGCTATTAGTACTGGCATCCACAGAAATTATATATGGACTGTTACTCAAAAAATTTTGGGAGACTTTTTTTTAAGCAATGAAACTCACACCAGAAGAATAGACATTGCACCGCTTTCTATTTATATTTTTCATCTTACTGTGCCATCAGTTATCTTCCTCATCGCTGTTCTGCTCTTAATTATTTCCCTAGGGAGACATGCCTTGAAGATGAGAAAAACTGCTATGGGAACCCAGGAACCCTGCTGCAGTGCCCCACTCAAGGCAATGTTGACCATCCTATCCTTCCTCTTCCTGTACTTCTCCTACTATGGCACTGCAATTGTGCTTTCTACTCAGGATCTGAAGAATGGAAGGATCTACATTCTGTTATGGAACTTGATAGGAGGCAGCTACCCATCCACACACTCTGTCATCTTAATGTTAGGAAATCCTAAATTGAAAGAAAATGCAAAGAAGTTCCTACATTGTGGTCAGTGTGGTTAATGAGAGGGATTTTTATCAATTGAAAGGAGATAGAACTCAATGGGTTCCTTGTATCTGTCTACCCTGTTCTGTTTCCCCTCACTCACTAATGAATGTCTTGTTCCTACTCATTATAGCAGCCCATGTATTCTGAATCAGAGTTGTAGATTTGCTTCCTGTAGAAAGGGAACACAGTTGTTGAAAGAACATCAAATTCCAATGGATTACATCTCTGTCAGAACGCTGACTGTGATGTGGTACTGTCATCTGGCAGGATAAATGGTACCAGGATCTTTATGCATAATGTCTGCAAGTGCATGAGAACCATAATCCCCTTGAAGGTGAATATCCTGGTGAGGAAGAAAAGGAGTTGCTTGGCCTTATCATGTAAAATATGTACCCCATTCTGAAGGACCAAAATCAGCAGGATATCTAGTCCTCTGACTCAAGTGGGCCAATGGCTGATCCCTTCTTTACCTGCAATTGATTTCTGTTGTCTTCTTGGAGTCACCGATTATGATGCATTTCTGACACCAGAAATAATTTTCAGGTTTTAGAACACTTCGCCATCCACTTGAAGATATTTTCTGTGTCCATATTACAGACAACCTAGATGTCATTGTTACACTATGTAGAAAATGAAGAAATGGCTCAGAGATGGGAGAAAAGAGAATGGACATGAGAGTAGAACTGAAGTCTGAAGGATCCTTTTCCATGTCCTATATTTTGTGGCTGGTACAGACAATGCGTTGCAGAGAAGTTCGATTATACTATTGGCCACTTGGGTTTCAGAGCTCTACAATGACTTCTGGTATTTGATCTTCCTACCACAGTGCTTTTCATCCTGCTGTGGCAAAGCTAGTATTTGAGAGAATTGAGGCATTCTGATCTTTGTGACTTCTGAGATGCATTTTCTGCTGGGCTGGCTGATGACTGGGGAAACAACTTGTTGTTTGCAAAGAAAATAAAATCCTCTTTTCTTTGAAAAATGTCAGTGAGATCAAACTATTTCTTAGTATTAGTGGCCAATTTTGGCTGCTCTGTGATGATGTAAACTGTATTCTCAGATTTGCCAATCTTCAAGAATAAGGACACTGATTTTGATTTCTTAAACTCAAGTGTTAAACTTGCAGAGAACTTGCTTCAGAATACAGAGATTAGTGTGGCTTCTTGGCTGTGGCGTATTGTGTCTTCCCAAGGATGGATGTAATTTCCAGGGAATGGAGCAGCAAACCAAATTTCCTGTGTGTAGCTAAGATTCCCTCCCTGAGGTAACCAGCTCTGGTTAGAGCAATGTCCTGGAGGAGAATGTCACTGCTGGTAGGGAAGGAGCGCTGCAAATGCATTCTTGCACATCTCTCATCTGCAGCTCAGCTAATACCTGCTGTGTGTCCCAAATGTGTGTTCCTGCAGGTTGGCAGAGAGCAGGAACAACCAAAATCATCCAAAAACTCCAAAATGACTTTGTTTCTCAGATACTGAATTGTGATTCCATTTCTTGTATCTTTCCTCTAAAACTAAGGAATGATTACATTTGTAAACTCGTAATATTTTCTAGTTGTAACTACGTACAACTACGAAGTATAATAAATCATGCTAAATACATGACCACTGTCTGTTTTTGTAGAAATAACAATCTTTCAGAAGCCTCGTTATTGTACTCCAGATCTTGACATGAAAACAGAAGCTTCTCAGCCTTATCTCTCTGGTGCCATCTTTATATGGGATTTTCCGTCCGGCCAAATGGCTTTTGTATTTCTCTCAACTTTCTCTCCACTTACTCTCCTGGCACAGATCCCTGCACTCTGCTTTTAATGTGGTCTTCTATTCAGTATGGTAGTGCAGATTTCTAAGTTCAGAAGTCTAGAAAGCTGAGGCACAAGGATTGCATGTGAAAATCTAGCCTGAGAAACTTATCCACACAGCAATAAATTCACCAAAATTTTAGATGTCTGAGCTGTTGTTCACTGTAAAGTCTCTAGTAACTTCTGCAGAACCATGACTTGTAACTTGAGCCATGTGAGTTAATGTAATCAGAAATGACAGTCAGGATGAGAAAACAAAGAAAATAAGGTAGAAAGAAAAGAAGAAGGAAGACTGGGAAAAAATGAAAAAAAAATAAAGAAAGAAAAAATGAAGAAGCAAAGGAAGCAAGGGTGTGAACAGGGCTTGTGGCAATGCCTGTTGGCTTGACAAGGCATGAGCATCCCTTGATCTTCCCTTGCAAGCTTCTCTTCAAAATGAGAGATGAGAAGGAAGCAATGTAATGCCCGCTGCTGTTCAGAGGGGAAACTTTGAGGGAGTTTGCAGTGGAGAGAGTCCACAGAGCAGGGCTCATGACAAACTTTACTGGCTTCAGTGGAAGAGGTCCAGGCTCTGAGCAGACACAGCTATGTACTCACTGTCTCTTTGCTGCTATCCAGATTCAGCCCTGCCCTGGACTGAAATTGTGATCCCCGAAAACATGTGTTCCAAGTAACTCCACATTGTGCAGCAGGGTGACATGATTCAAACTGACCAGTACTGAAGCCAGGGAATGTCCTGTGCTGAATCACTGCCCTCCACACACCCTATGTCCGAGGATGACAGTGCTGTGCTATAATCAGCCTGATTTCCAGATAGGGATTGAGAATAGCATTTGGGCCACGAGGCAATATCTTTCTGAAGAGTCACATGCATGAATGGCCTGCTACATTGTGGAGTGCAAATACTATGCTACACATTCCCAAGTGTGACGTGAGGGATTTGGTGTCTGACCCAGGAGTTCTCCACAGTCCTCCCTCACTAAATGTGTGACATCATCTAGAAGTCTGTCTCAGAGCTTATCTTGCTTGTTCCAATTGTTCTGCTCTCAGGGATCATAGATGCACTTAAGCTGTGTCAGTCTCTTTCTGACATGAAAGCAGAGTTTGGGAAGGTCAGTGCAAAGCAAACTACTTTTCCTATAGTATTGCAGTATCTCTGCTGCTTTTTACTCATTGCTGAGATAAAATAAATGACACTTAAATTTAAAGAAGGAAAGATTTATTGAGCTCACAGTTTATGGAGATTTCAGTGTATACTCAGCTGGCTCCCAAGCAGATTGGCACTTGGCAGAGAGCAACAGCTCATGGTGGCAGGAAACAGTGAAGAGCAAAGGGAAGGGCAGAAACTTTGGCTTCTAGCCACCCTCTCTCCCTTCCTTATGCTATAAACAAGCCACTCTTTGCTGGGAGTGAGGAACTCACAATGTCCACACTCTCCCTTTGTATAGTATGAGGATGTTCGCAAACTTATAATCCTGGTTCTTTGCTGAGTCGTGTAATGAAACTTCTAATCTCATTTTGACACAAGGTATCAACCAATACAATCCACCCCTTGTCAATTTGGCAACCAGACATTTTGCACTTGGGATCTCCCCTTCCAAAGACTCATGCACATCCTATTATGCAAGACTTGGGACCAGGGAGATGGCTCAGTGGAATAAGTTCTTGCCTGGAAAGCACAAGTTCCTGAGTTCAATCCCCAGTACCAAAAAACAAAAACAAAAACAAAAAACCTCAACCATTGTGTGAAACTTATTTTGGTCCATCTCTAAGAGTTGCCAAATTCCTAATAGTTACAGCAATGCTGAAATATCCAAGTCCCAAGTCTTCTCCAAGATCTAAGGCAAATTCTTAGCTGAGAGCACCTGTAGAAATGAAAAGTTAAACACTTCCAGCATTCAGAGGCACATGATATATATTACCATTTCAAAAGGTACACACAGCTGGACACAAACAATTGGAAAAAAGACAACTGCAAAATCCAGAAGAACAAACATGAAGTAGTGCAGTTCTATGTTGAACATACACAGCAATCTGTTATGAATTATCAGTTCCAAAAGCCTTATATGGTTGTGGTCCTCAGGTGGTACTTCCCACGGGTTTTCTCTGGGCTGACTGTGCTCCATCCTTGCATCTTTTCTTTGAAAACTATGTTCTCCAAACTTCCGTGGTTTCCACTGAATAGGCTTCTTGCTCACAGCTTTACACATTGCCCTCTCCTGAGAATACTGGCTGGCCTCCCAGATGTCCTGCAACCGAGGTGGAAGCCTTCTTAACATTAGAACTCCTGCATTTGGCATGTGCCTGCAACCAATGCATGTGGGTGAGACCAATGGCTTCTATCACCTGGAGCAGGAATCAGGATTTTTCTCTCTTGGCTGTGGGAGTCCAGGGCCTGGATTGCTGAACACTCTGAACCTGATTCTCTATTCTGAGAGCAAATTCTCTATGTTGCTGACATTCTAGAACCTGATGTGTCCTCTACCTTCATGTGGGAACATGGTCCTGTGTAGCTTTCTCTTTAAAACAAAGTCCCTTACTCTTGGGGTTCTCTGGCTGTGAAATCTGTCCTGTGATGCCCTCAGTACATATTTTTTATTCTGATCTCCTGAGCAATGGAGATCTCTGTCTATCATTAAAGCCCACTCTATTCCTGGTGCTTCCTTTCTGGCCAAATTCACAACAATTTTAATCATCCTTCTGGGCTCCTTACACTTTATTCTCAACATATTTCTTACTTAAAGTTCCCCAAAGTATCCATGAAAGTGCTTCAACATTGGACTGCCTTGAGAGTTCTTTTGCAAGTTTAACTAGTCCACTGTACTTAATTTCAGTCTCAGGCAAAGTCTCTGGAAAAGATCAAAATTCAGATAAAGTTTGTATCAATCAATTGCACAAATCATCTTCAGTCCAAGAAGCATTTTACTCCTTCCACGAAGAAACCTCCCCAGCCTGGTCTTTACGAGCAGGATTTCCTTCAGAATTCTGTTCTTCTGAGCTCTGACAAGACTCTTCCATACAGAAGAGTGAAGGACTTCCAGCTTTTTCACAAGTAAGTGACATCTCAAATCCTTTCCTATCTCTTCCCATAAGTCCTTCTCAAATGTCCTTGAATGGCATGGTCATTCACAGCAGCAATCCCACTTCTCTGGTACCAAATTGTGTCTCCGTTACTTTTTACACTTTGATGGGACAATATTCAAAGATAGAAAGGATTATTTAACTCACACTTTGTGAAAGTTTCAGTCTGTACCTGACCTTATTGCCGCAGAGTGGCACAGGATAGATAGCAGCAGTTTATGGCAGCAGAAATCAGTGAAACACAAAGGAAAGAGCAGCAGCTGTGGCTTCTTGGCAACCTCTCTCTCCTCCATGTATTATCAACAAGCTACACTTGGGTGGAGGGCATAGATTTCACAAAATTCCCATGCCCTCCTCTTGCAAAGGATGAAGAATTTTACAAACTAAGAATCATGGCTCTCCACTGTGTCACTTATTTAAACTTGTAAACTCATGTTGATACAATGTCTCTGCCAATACTTGCGAGAACATTTATTTATTTATTTATTTTTTTTTTGTGGTACCAGGAATTGAACACAGGACTCTGTGCTTGCCAGGCAAGCACTTATTCCCCTGAGATATCTCCCTGGCCCACATGCAGGAAACGTTGTAAAGCCATCCCAAAATCTAAGCGAGATGCTTAGAACTGGGACACCACCAAATCTGAGACAACACTAATTTTTCATGCGCTAAGTGTCCACAAGCTTTTGTTGTTTGGATATGGAACTTTTGGCAAGGGGCTCTGTCTTGTGAGCTATATGGAATTTTGCAGAGCAACTTGTTTTGGGGACTTTACCTACCAGAAGAAAATTAAAAGGGGAGGAGCAGCTTACACAGACACCGGTATGACAATCTGTCAGCTTCAAGCTGAATATCTGTTTATTTTTTGGTAGTCAGATATATAGTGGCTGAATTTTCCACCCTTGAAAATTGTCCTGTTATTAGACTCCCCAATGGTTCCAACTCTACACTGCATAACAATATATAATATATGAGTATTGTGGGGTCAATGAGATGGCTCGGTGGGCAAAACACCTGCCTGACATACTAAGGACTTGGGCTTGATCCCTAGAACAGTGTGTTCTGCCAGCCCGCTGCTGAACCAGACACTGAAACTCGGCTTGCTGCACCCCTGTTATCACAGCCCTGTCCAGCCTGAGACAGGAGGACCACTATGAGACCAATATGTGTAGTGTGGATGTACAAAATAAGGATTTAGAAAAATATTTGTGTTGAAACAATTAAAATATTGAAATAAAAAACATGACGATTATCAATACTTCCTCCAGTAATGGTGGTCAATGCAGTGTTTACATACATATGCAACCTTATTGCCTTGCTTTTATGTTGAGTAATACTCTGGATTTCACGGAATTTTATATATATATAAGTTTTCTAAATTTTGGGAGTTTCTGATTTTCTCAACCCTTGTACATTAAAGAATTGCATTAAATGCAATTCTTACAGTCCTAGCCCTGGAATTTCTTTTCTTCTGAAGTGATTTTTTTTCCATTCATGTATTAGTACAGGGTCTCACTATGCAGCTTGGACTTGTGGTGATCCTCCTATTTTCAGCCTCCTCAGAGGTGGGATTACAAGTGTGTGCCACCACTCCTGGACATGGTCACTGGTTCAGCTTATCCTGGGGACAGTTCTGGCTGGGCATGGAGGACCAGGAATCTAACCCTGGTCCCTGAACTTGCCAAAGCAGGAGCTTAGTCCATTAAGCTACCACGCCAGCCCTCTAAGGTGACTTTTGATGAGTACTTTCAAAATGGAAAGTAGAATCCAAGCTGTAACACAGCTAGTTGTAACTCATACTGGAGATGAAGGGTGAGGAGCTCTGGCTGGTTCTCTAGCTAAGATCTTGGCAGTCATCTAAAGATATTCAGTTTAATTATTTGCATGTGCTGACCATGAAAGCAAAGAAGATCTAGAAAATGCAAAACCCACTAGCAGGAAGCAAATTACTGCTAGACTATCTCTTCCTTATTTGAATCTCTCAGAATTAAATTGAGAAAGCAGTGATACAAAGCCACAACTTCCTCCTGCTCCATCAAACCATGATCAGAATCTTTCTCCTCAAAGTTGCACTGTGCTAGCATAAGAAAAACAGAGTTTGTGTAAAAGAAGCTTCCTGAAAAATCCATACATCACCTAATATTTCTCCTCCCGGCATGCTCACCCATCAGCTCATTGTCCATTTCCTGATAGCAGTGGTGCAGTTCCTTATGGGGTTCTGTGCAAATGGTTTAATTCTGGTGATAAATGTGCTGGACTTCATCAGGCGGAGACACATGGCTCCTCTGGATCTGCTCATTTGCTGCCTGGTGTCTTCTCGGATTTGTTTCCATTTGCTCATCTTCCCTGTGCACTTGATGGTTCTTTCCTTCATAAAAAGGTGGGCATTTGTTGAGTATTATATAACTTTTGTGTTTATAACTATTTGGGGACTTTGGTTGGCCACGTGGCTTGGTGTTTTCTACTGCGCCAAGATTGCTACCATCCCCCACCCCCTCTTCTTCTGGCTCAAGATGAGGATTTCCAAGTTGGTGCCCTGGCTGATCCTTGCATCCACAATGAATACATCTATTGGCTGTGGCATCCAAGCAAAATATCTATGGGCTATTAAGGCAAATACCTTGACTAACCTTTGGTCCAGTAATACAACTGAAATTGAAGGAATAGATATTGTACCACATTCACTTTTGATTTTTCATCTGACAATGCCATTAATTATCTTCCTCACTGCTGTTCTGCTCTTGATGTTCTCTCTGGGAAGACACGTGCAGAATATGAGAGACATCGGTATGGCAACACGGGACCACCGAATGTGCATCCCCATCAAGGCAATGCTGTCCATCCTGTCCTTCCTCATCGTCTACTCCTCCCACTACATAATGGCATTTTTTCTCTTTTTTTTCAAAACAGAGTTCAAAACCATACCCTTTATTTTCTGCATCATGTTGGCTGGCACCTACCCATCTATACACTCTGTCATTTTAATTTTAGGAAATGCTAAACTGAAACAAAATGCAAAGCAGTTCTTTCTGTGTCGTCAGTGAAGTCAGTGAGAAGAACATGAACCATTTATATGGCTCTAAGAGTCAATGGCTTCCTTGTGTCTGTCTCCTGTTTCTCAACCAACAATCACTGTTAACTTTTGTACAGTTCATCTGCATAGACCACACATGTGGAAGCACAGTTACAGATTTTCTACCTGAACATAGACTCTGGTGTGCAGAGTACAGTGAATATTTTTGAGTTAGATCTATGTGAGAGTTCTATTTCTTAAAGGAAAATTCCTGCTTGCAAATGAACAGGAGAGGGATCTTTTCACAGAATGTCTTCCAAGTGCATGAAATAGCACAAATTTATCAAAAATGCAGGTTTTGAAAAGGAAGAAAATTACTTTTTGAACTTGTGATCTCAGAGAGTCACAGAATGCTAAAGCATCCCCATCTGTAAACTCTGCAGATTTAAATGGTTTTTCTGATTCAGATGGGCTGACTGTTCCTATCTTCTCTATCTGCAGATGATGCCTTTCCTCTGGAATCACAAACAGTAAAGTACTTTTTATACTGACTGGAAGGTGAGGACAGGGGATTCTCCTTAGTTTCTGTGAGTATATTCACTGTATCCTATTTCTAAAGCATCTAGTTTTGGGGGAACTTATTCCCAGCAAATGATGAAAAGACTGATAGGTGGAAGAAAAGTAGGGGAAGAGAGAGGCATTTAGATGGGAGGGCTCATTTTGCATCTTGCCCAGGTGTGCGCCTGGGACAGAGAGTGGCTTGCACAGGTGTTGTGTGGCACTCTTGTGCCATTGGCTTCAGCAACCTTCCTCTGGCTGATGGTGATTGCATTGTTCTACCATATGGGATGTTTTCTCAGTGAAGCAACAACAGTAGATGGGAGGAAGTGGTTGGAAGGTGGCGGGAATGTCCCCTTCCAGTTGATCTCATACACACCTTTGCTGTTGGAGTGGTTATGATTTGGGGAACTATGTGGTTCACAGATGTTTCCACAGTACATTCAAAGCCTTTTTATTTCAGAGGCATAGAAGATATGAAAGGTGTACTTAACTTTGGCTGCAAATTTTGCATCATGTGGTATGATATAAACTGGAGATGTAAATTTGCTAACCAGAGAGGTAACTCAAAGAGAAGTGTCTTTATATGATCTGGAAATGTGTGTGTCTTCATGGCAGTGGGAATTAGAGTTCTTGGTGTCTTCCCAGGACTTGGACATGACTCCCTAGGCAACCTAAAAGCATCCACCACTTCCTGTCCACACCTCACAGTCCTCCCCTCTGGAGGCCAGCTATGGGACTAGCACAGTGTCTGGAGGTGAATGTGGCTGCTGATGGGGAAGGAACACTGGAGATGACCTTTGTCTTTCTCACAACTGCAGTTTAGCTAATACTTTCTGTGTAAACTCAGCATATGAGTTCCTGCAGCTGGAAAGTGAGAGCGAGAGCACGTCTAACTTCTGGGGGAGGATTCCAGGATGACTTTACTTCTCAGATACCAAATTGTGATTGCATTTCATGTGTCTTTGCTCTAAGAATGTTAGTTTAGGGACCGGGGAGATAGCTCAGTAGAATAAGTGCTCACCTGGCAAGCACAAGGTCCTGAGTTCAATCCTCGGTTCCACCAAAAGAAAAAAAAAGTTAATTTAAAGTATTCCTAGGAATATATCACTGTTTGGATGCTTATAATATTGTCATGAGTTCTAACCAAGAAAAACTACAAAGTATAACACAGTAAACCATTTTGAATGTGTAACCCCTGCCTGATTTCCTAGAATCAACTTCTTGCAGAAATGTGGGCAAGCTATTGTGCTGCTGGGCATTGGGTGCAGCACTCTTTGCTATATCTGAACAGCAGAACAGACTCAGGCTTGGCTCTCCTGAGCCCACCTTAAGGGATTCAGCTGCCATGCCAAATTATTTTTGTCTTTCTTATATCCAGCTGGTTGACCACTATCTGTCCTGGCTCAGCAAGCTCCTATGCTGTGCCTTTAGAAATGGTGCTTGTTGACAAAGCATGGTAGTGCATACCTATAATTCCAGGACTCTGGGAGGCTGAGGCAGGAAGGCTGCATGTGTGAGCCTAGCCTGGGCAACTTAGCAACACAGTAATACCTTGATGGAAAAATAATAAGGCTACAGATGTACCTCAGTGTTAAGGCTTCAGGAATTTATAGTTCAATTAACTTACCTTAACTGGGCCAGTCTTTTTCTCTTACATGGAAAGAGGAAGAAAATTGAGAAGACCAGTGCAACACCAAATCCTTAGTTTAGGCATTTAATGAATCATTACGACACCATGTGAAGGAAGCATTGCGGCACTCAGAGATATAACACTTAAATTTGGGGCAAACCTTCTGTGTTATAGAATAGGGTCCTGTCTCCAACTCTCTGAGGCTCAACACTTGGTTGACTGGATATCGAGCTTGTGATCAGGGCTTCAGACTTGGGGGCCATAGCAGAATTATTCAGAGCAGCTTGTATTTGTGTAATTGCATATTAGACACAAAATTTTGGTGGAGACAACAGCTTACACAGACACAAGTTTGACAGAATGTCAGCTTAAAACCAGGTTGTTTAGAAGTTGGTGCTCATAACAATTGCAAATCATCACTTCCAAGCCTCTTAAAAGAGCCTAGGACTTTAACCCTCACTAGGAGTCCATTCTGACCCTATATTATATACAAATATTAAAAATGAGTATTGCTAGAATTTTTGTATGAATATATCAAACTAATGTTCTTTCCTGGTTAATGCATTGTGTCAACTTGAGATGTTTAGAAGTTTAGTTAAGTGGCACAGAAGAGAGCCAGGATTCTTTATTTGCAAACATCCTCATCCTGTGCAAAAAGAGGACATAGACATTGTGTGTGCTCTTCACAGCCATCCCCATGGTAGCTTGATTATAATGTAAGGAGTGGAAAGAGGCCGGCTCGATGCCTCAGCTGCTTCCTTTCCCTTTGACCTTTCATGATTTCTTTGGCCAAAAATATCTGCTCTCTTCCATGTGCCACTCTTCCTGGAAGCCAGCTGAGTATAGACTGAAACTTTCACAAATTGTGAGCTAAATACACCTTTCTTTCTTTTCTTTTTTTTTTTTTCGGACCTGGGGATTGAACTCAGGCCCTTGCACTTGGCAGGCAAGTGCTTCTTCTACTGAACTATCTCCCAGGCCCCACACCTTTCTTTCCTTAATTTTGGGTGTCAGCTATTTCAACCTAGAATCAATGAAAAGTAACTGAGACAGAATTTAGTACCAGAGAGGTGAGGCCATTATTGTGAATAACCTACAATGTCATTCAAGAGCCTTTGTGAATGGCTTATATGAAGGGATAGGAAAGTTTTGGAGATGTCACCTACTCATGAAGAGCTGAATGTCTTTGGGTCTTCTGTATTGGTGACTCTTTTCAGAGATCAGAATACCAGAATTCTGATAAAAATCATGCCTATAGAGACCAGGCTTGGGAAGTTTCATCTGAGAAGAATGAGTTGTTTGGTTGTTGGACTCCAAATGATTGTGTCATGGCTTGGCAGAAAGTTAGTCTGCATTTTGCTACTGCCCAGAGACTTTACCTGAGGCTGTGACTAAGAGCACTAGATGAGTTATTCTAATAAAGGAAATCTCAAGGAACATGAATGTGAGGCAACAGCATGTTTATTTCTACGGTTTTTTAGTCAGATATATTTTGAGAGTTAAAAGCAGAAGAGCCCAGCATTACGATATAAAATATTGTGAGTTTGGACAGAAAAGAAGTGCCAGGGAGTACAGAGATGAGATCTCCATTGCCCAAGATGAACAGGAGAGTAGAAAAGATTCTCTGTGGGCATCACAGGAGGTGGCAGATTCTTTCCCTCTGCAGTCTCAGAATCACATGTGTGAGGGAACTTGCCTGAGGAGAAATCCAATGAGACCCTTGTTCCAAATGGAGCAGAGGCCAAACGAGGTTCTAGAATGGCACTGGCATAGACAATTTGTTCCTGGGAATTAGGATCAGAGTGATGAACCATCCAGGCACTCAACTCCTACCAAGAGAGAAGAAAGCCTGCTCCAGTGAACAGCAGCACTTGGCATCACACATCTGGTGTCAGCTTTATGTGTATTGAGAATGCAGCGGTTCTGGGGCTGACAAGGCTTCACCAAGGTTGCTGAAAGTCTGAGAGGTCAGGCAGTGTTCCCCTGACAGAACAATTTTTGAAGCAGAAATTGAGAACTCTATTCAGTGAAAACTCCTGATGTTTAAAAAAAACACAAGAATGTAGATTGTGTGAGGTAAACTGTAATAGGAGAGCAAAACCGGCACCACAGAAAACCCATATAAGGTACTTGTGAAGTGCCACAGGTTATAAGTCATGTAAGTCTTTCAGAGATTACAACATTACAACTCATTACAGATTAATTTATATGTTCCAGAGGAAAGCACAGTACATAATGTTTCCTTTCCTCTGGATGTTGGATTTGTTTTCTTTCAAATTGGTTGTATCCTGCTGTGTATACCTTTTGGAATGGTAATGCTTATCTTTTGCCTTCGAATGTTGGAAGTGTTTAACCTTTAATTTGTACAGTGACTCCTTGCTAAGCGTTTGCCTTAGATTTTGGAGAATTGGGACATGGACTTTTCAGTGTTGCTTGAACTGCTAGGACTTTTGCAGCTCTTACAGATGAACTAAGTGCCTTTTGCATAAAGGGGTGTGGAAGGATTCTGCAAGACTTGCTTTGAGGAACTTGATCATCACAGCCATGCCACTTTAAAGGAGCACAGACCTTCACAGAAGCCACGACCACTTTCCTGGACAAGCTCTGGTCTTCGCAGTTAGAGTGGAGAGGAGAGAGGCTTGCCAGATGCCTCAGCTCCTGCTCTTTCTCTGCTCTTCTGTGTTTTATGCTGCCACAAAATTCTGCCCTCTGACTCGGAACCAACAGTTCAAGCAATGCTGGAAAGTCCATGTCCCAATTCTCCAAAATCTAAGGAAGACTGAAATTTCCACTAACTATGAGCTAAATAAACATTTTCTGCCTTTATTTTGCACATTGAGTATTTGTGCAAACAGCTAAAGAAGAGTAATGGAGACAAATTCTAAATATCTCCCAGCTATGAATGTTGTCCTTTGGTCTCACAGTGGGGTTGAGAAGTACTGTCTACAAATACATGGAATCCTTGTTGCCTTGCATTCTTATTGACTCATACTTAGGTTTTGATGCTAAATATTACTATATAACTGCTTCCAATTTTCAGAAGCTTGAATACTCTCTACCTTTGTGCGTTAGAGAATTACTATGAGGAAAACTTATATTATTGACCACGGGACACAACAATCATGGAAGTGATATACTAAGGTGATTTTTAAAGAAAACCTTGATAATGTGAAGTTAGCTCCTGAATGTAGCATAACTACTTACTTGTGGTGGAGATGAAGTTGAGGAACTCTGACTGGTCTTCCAGTAACTGTCTGGAATTTTGCAGCTCAGCTATTTGTTTATTGGGATCATGGAAAGTAAAAGACCTAGAAAATGCAAACCCAGCTGCAAGAAGCAAATCATTGCAAGACCACCTCTTTCTTATTTGAATGTCTCAGAACTAAACTGAAAAAGCAGGGATCGAAACAATTGTACACTGCCTACACATACCATACAATTTGTCATTAGGCTCAAGTTAATCAAAGGAGACCTGCTCTAGGTAAAGAAACAAAGAGCAGATGATTGACACCCTTTGAAAATCTTTACATCTTTAAAGAAATGGCTGATATTCTTTCTCCCAACATGCTAACATATGATGTCGTTATTCATTTCCTTATAGTTGGGGCACAGTTTCTTACTGGGATCTTCATAAATGGCTTGATCTTGGTGGTGAATGTGGTAGACCTCATCAGGCAGAGCCAAATATCTCCTCTGGATCTGCTGATTTCCTGCATGTTAACTTCCAAGATTTTTCTGCAAATGCTTGCCCTCCTTCTACCCCTGATTTTTCTTTCCTTCATTAAACAGTCACTACTCCAGGACCTAAGTACACTTCTTATGTGTGTAAATATTTGGGGGCCTTGTTTGACCACATGGTTTAATGTTTTTTATTGCACTAAGATTGTCACCATCCTGCACCACCTGTTTTTCTGGTCGAAAATGAAGATTTTCAATTTCCTGGCTGATTCTGGGGTCTACATTGTATGCAGCTACCAGTACTGGCATCTACAGAAGTTACATATAGACTGTTGCTAAAAAGATTTTGGGAGACTTTTCACCGTGTAATGAAACTAGAACCACAAGGATAGACTTTGTACTACTTTCTGTTTTTATTTTTCATCTAATTGTGCCATTAATCATCTTCTTCATAGATATTTTGATCTTAAACTTTTCCCCTGGGGAGACATGCCAGAAAAATGCAAACCATTACTTCGTGAACCCGGTATCCTTACAGCAGCACTCCACACAGGGCAATGCTGTCCATCTTGTCTTTCCTCTTGCTCTACTCTCCTAGTACATCCTAGTGTTCAGCAGTACCATTGTGTTCTGTACTCAAGATTTACAGAATGGAAAGATCTTCATTCTGTTTTAGTACCTGATAGGTGGCAATTGTTCTTCTATATACTCTGTCATCTTAATTTTAGGAAATCCTAAACTGAAATAATATGTAAAAAGGTTCCTGTTGTGTGGTTTGTGTGGTGAGAGGGATCTGGAGCAGTTGGTATGATCAAAGAGTCAGCCTCTTCCTTGTGTCTGTCTCCCCCTGTTATGTCTCCCTTTACTTAATAATGAGCATTTTGCTCATATGTGTCCTATTCATCATTGCAGCCCATGCATTCTGAGATACCCTTTCATATTTTCTCCCTTTGTCAAGGGAATACAGATGACCTCGCAAGATGAAAGGTACCAAGATCTTATAACAGGGCAGGCCAAATAGCTCAGCAGATTAAAGTGCCTGCTTAGGCAGATGAAGCCGCTGGGGTTCGATCCCTGACATGCTGTGTAGGCCCCACCCTCAAGGCACCTGAGATTGTGATTGAGACTGGGCATGGTGGTGTGCACCTGTAATCCTGTCTCGTGGGAGACTTAACACAGGTGGATCACTACAAGTCCTAGCTACATAGTGAGACTCTGTAGAACCTGTCCTAAAATAAAAAAAAAGTACCAAGGTCTTGGTGTGCAATATCTTAGAACTGCTTAAAAAAGCATAATTGCCTGAAAGGTGAATGTCTTGAAAGGGGTCAAAATCAAGTGTCTGAACTCTTGATTTTAAAGAGGTTAAACTATGTTATGAATTTTGTAGGACCAAAGTCAATAGGCTGTCTTGTTCTCTGACTCAAACAGGCAAACAGCCTTCTTTACCTGCAGCTGATTTCTGTTTTAATTTAGGGAGTCACAGATAATGAGGCACTTCTGAGACCAGAAATAAGTCTGAGGACTGGGAGCTCTTTTTTTAATCCATCTGAACACATTTTCTATGCCCATTTTGCAAAGAATTTAGATATCATGGTGACACTTCCTAGAAAGCAATGAAAAGGCTCAGAGCTGGAGTAAAAGAAGGAGATAGAGGAGGAATTGGAGAGGATATATGAAAGCTCCCATTCAATATCCCCTATTTTTGTTCCTGGGACAGGCAAGTGCCCTAGACTGGTGCTCTTCGCTTCAGAACGTCTCCAATGATGGTTATTTGGTCTTTCTACACAGATCTTGTCATCTTGCAGTGGCAACATAAGTAGTTAGAAGCACTGTGGCATTCCAATCTTCTTGACTTTAGAGATTCACTTAATGCTGGGATGACTTATGATGTGGGAAACAATGAGCTTCATATAGGTTTGCAAAACAAACTGCAAGCCTCTTTTCTTTGAGGAATGTCAATGAAAGAAAACTAGTTCTTAGGTCTTGCGGCAAATTTTGGTAGCTGTGTGATGATGTAAGCTATAGACTCACATTTGCCAACCTTCAAGAGTAAGGACACCAGAGAGAGGCCTCATCTGTTTAGAACCCTACAGCACAGAACTCCACATCTGCAAGGCCATGTCAGTTTGGGACCCAGAAGAATGGGATGTTAAAACTGACAGGCCTGGTATGGACCCAATAGAGAGGAACTTCAACAGAGAATCATGGTATGGGACACTGTGGTGGAACTCGCTGTTGAGCTGCTAGGTGCTAGACCCAGTGAGTTAAACCAGGAGTAGAACATCTAGCCATGGGGCACAGCATATTCATTTCCATCAGCCAAAGCAAGAAGAAGCTGAACATAGCATCCAGACTGAATCAAGACTCAACTGGTAAAGTTCTAGTTTGGTAGATGCCTACCAGGTGACCTGAGGGATACTGCTATGCCCACTGAGGCTCAGACCTAGACCCAGATCTATGGGAGCATCCTCTAGAGCCAGAAGTGGTAGCAGATACCTAGGATGAAATAGTCTGCTTGGAAGACTCCAGGAGCATCAAGTGGAGGTGAGCAGACAGAATCTAGGGGAACTAATTTAAATACAAATTCCCAAATTAATAGTGACTTAGCTATACAGCTATAGTGATTGCTTTTATGATGTAAAATACAAGCTACAAAAGTTTTTTAATTGCTAAACCCTTCATTATTAGTGTTGCTAATTGTGTTACTGTAAACAGAAAATCATATCTGCCTTACCCACATGTTCTCTGTTGGGTAATAACATTGAGAGGAACTTGCATAATGACCTCACCAAAGCTCTATACCAAAGTACACAGGACATTGTGAAACAGATGCCAAAATCTCACTCACAATCAAGAGGGCAAAAGCTTGGGACACACACATAATAAGAATCTGTGATACAAAAAAGATACCTAAAGAACAGACTTTTAGCAGAAAGGCTCCCATCACAGACATACAGCTAACTACTGCCAAACTTTCACAAAATAGTATCACAAAAATCAAACTAAGAATTTTCTCTGAAATACAAAATGACAAACTAGGAGCATTCCCAGGCCCTGAGCATACCCAGAACATATTAGCATAAGATATATTGGAAGTCACACACCGGAAATCTCTGAAACAGTAAAGAAACAATTACAGAAGTGTATATAGGAAATCAGATCAGAAATCATCTCCTAAGTAAAAGAAGAAATTATAACTGTAATGAAATAACTACCAAGCATTTCTAAAGAAGACACTGATTAAAAAAAGAAAGGAGAATAGAAAGATGATGGAAACCTTTAATGAGCAATATGGAAAAGAAACAATGTGTGAAGGAGATTCAAAGATCTTTTCAGAGGATTAAAATTTCTATTAAAAGGTTGGCAAATTTGTCTGAATGAAAGTGAAGATGGACTTTCAGACCTTGAAGACACTGCTGTAGCTAGTGAAAATGTAAGGAGAGATCTCCTAAAAATTATTAAGATCCAGGAAATAATAATTCAACAGCTACAAGATGATGCAAAGATGAACAATATAGATGAATAGGCATCAATGAGGTAGAAGGAGTCAACACAAATTATATAGAAAGAGTATGGGCAGAAGGAATAGCAGAAAACTTTCAAAATATGGGGAAACGATCTGACAGTCAGGTGAATTAGGCATATAGAACTCCAAATAATATCAAATCAAACAAAATGACAGGCATGTAATAATCAAGATCCCAGATAATCAGCACAAAAGGAGCATAATAAAAGCCATTAGAGAAAAGAAGCAGATCAAATTTAAAGGAATACCCATCAGAACAATGGTCGATTTCTTCTTACAGAAGAACAAGAAGAGCATGCAGGAATGCACTTCAAGACTTGCAAGAAAACAAATTCCAACACAGACAGATATTCCCTGAAAAACGCTCTTTCAACTTTAATAGAGAAGTGAACTACTTCCATGACAAAGAACAACAAAGGAATTTCATGATGACCAAGCCAAAACGACAGAGACTGCAAAAAGATATTCTAGAGAGGAAGCAAAATGATTGCAACTCCATGAATGAGAATGGAAATAACCCACCAAACACAGCAAGCAATTAAACACAGGAGAAAAATAGGTAAACAACAGTCAGAAAATAACATGACAAAATAAGTCAATACATATCACTAATAAACATCAAGGTAAATAGATTCAATTCACAAATTAAAAGAACTATATTTGGCCAAGCAATGGTTGTGACTCATCCACATGACTGACACTGACAAAGGTTCTACAATCTGAGGTACAGGATCTCAGCATAAATCCTGAGGGAATTTCACTGACCTTATCAGACCCAAAAGCTACAACTCTTGTTGCATAGGTCCTGCTTTACCTTGGTCGTAACCATCCAGCAGAAAAGTATGAAAACGAAGTAGAAGAAGTAAAGCCATAGTGTTATGTTGAGCTGTAGGGGACTCAGGTCAACAATTTCTGACATTGTCATTCAAGCAGAAGACCCAATACTGTTGTGGGCTGCTGTTCTCTTTTAGAATATTTTGCTGAGTTTACACACCTATAATTTTCAAATAATGAAACTTAACAAAAAAGGGGATACAGATGAATATCCATTTTGTATCTGTGTATTCAAAGTGGTTGGGATAGATATATAGTTACATTCTCTTAATGAATAGAGGGATTTGTTCTAAAGGTGTTTTTAAATAGGTTATCATGTCTGCATCTTGTACAGCAATTAACCACTAGGAAGAATGTATGAAATGTGTTAATTATTGAAACTGTCCTACAAAAAATAAATAAAAATCTTTTGATACAAAAGAATAAATAAATTCATATTTTAAAAAAGTAAGAAAACATATTTCAATCAAATTTTGGTACGATTGACAAATTTGCATAGAGGAAATAAATTTTATTAAGTTAATCTAATTCATTTGTAAACTTTGTATATCATTTAAATAAAATGTTAATTTTTATGAAGTTATTTGATTTTTTTTGCTTGTTCCATTTAAATATTCATTAAAGGTTGGTTTCATTCAAAAGAAAAGGAAGATACTGATAAAAAGATAGGGGCTGTTAGAAAAACGATGCAATCCTTGAATGAAGAACATAGGAAAAAACCGATCACATGAAGCAGAGTCAAAGAGAAACATAGCAAGTTAAAATTACAATCACAAGATTAAAAACCTATTGGAGTGAAAGTGAAGACAGAGTTTCAGATCTGTAAGATGCCATCAGCGCTAGTGAAAAGATAAGCAAAGTTCTCTTACAAACAAGTAAGATGCAGGAAAAAAATAATTCATCGCTTGCAAGATGATGAACAACGTGAGACTAATAGGCACCAATGAGAAAGGTGTCAATACACATGATATAAACAGAATATAGGCAGAAGTAATAGCAGAAAACTAACCAAATATGGGGAAACAATCTGACATTCAAGTAACCAAAGCATAAAGAACTCCAAAGAACATCAACTCATTTATTAATACACCAATACATATAATAGTCAAGATCCCAGAATTGCAGCAAGATAAAAGCATACTGAAAGATGGTAGAGAAAAGAAACAGATCACATTTAAAGGAAACCCCAGCAGAATAAGTAGACTTCTCTTTCACACACCATGAATGCAAGAAGAGCATGGAACACTGTACTTCTAGTCGTCTATGAAAACAAACTCCAGCCCAGACTACAATACACTGCAAGGCTCTTTTTCAAGTTTCATGGACAAGTTAAATACTTCCAGGACAAAGAATAACTAAAGAATTTCATGATGACAAACCAACATTAGAAAAACTACTAAAAGGTGTTCTACAGAGGAATGAAAATGATCAGAACTCCATGAGCAAGAACAGGAAGAACCCACTAAATAGGGTAAACAGTGAAAAACAGGAGGAGTAAACAATAGCAGGTAAATAATATATCAAACATAAGACAACACATCTAAATTATAATCAACTTTGTAAATGGACTCAATTCACCAAATAAAAGAAATACACTGGCACAGAAGATTAGGTAAGAAAATCAAACAATATGCTATATACAAGAAACACACTAAATTCATAAAGAAATTCATAGGTTGAAAGTCAAAGGATGAAAAATAATACTACATGCCACAGCAATTCAGAAAAGAGCGAGGATAGCAATCCTGTTTACAGACAGTCTTAACTTCAAACCAAGAAATATCAAGTGAAATAAAGGAGGTCACTATATACTGGTTAGGGGAAAAATTAAAAGGAAGAGGTAACAGTTATAGAAATGCATGCACCAAACACGGGAGCACCCAACTATATAAGACAAATTTAAAAATTTTAATGGACATGAAAAATCTAATATCCAGTACCACAATGTTATTTTCTTTGAACCTGGGATTTAACTCAGTCCCTTGCACTTGCCAGGGAAGAACTTATTCCACTGGGTCGGGTCATCTCTCCAACCCCTGAGAACCACAATCTTAACAGGAGACCTTAACACCCCCTTATCCCTAAAAGATAAGGCAAACAGAAAAAAATAATTTGAAAAGAAATAGTAGAATTAAATCATAAATGGGGTCATTTACCAAGTATTCCACCCAACCAAAGCTGAATACACATATTTTTAGCTGCACATGGATCATTTTCTAAAATAGATCACATACGAGTCCATAGGTCATGCTTACATACATACAAAAAACCAGAAGTTATCACATGCATATTTTCTGACCATAGTTCAATGAAACAAGAAGTAAACAACAAAGGAAATCTGAAAAACCTGTACATACTTGCAAATTAAACAATATCCTACTCAGCAACCACTGGGTCACAGATGAAATTAAACAAGAAATTCAACAATATCTACAATCAATGAAAATTCAAGCACAACTTATCGGAATTTATGGAATGCGATGAAAGCAGTGCTCAGAGGAAAATTTATACATGTGAACTCACACATTAGGAAAAGATAATGGGAACAAATAAACACCCTAGTATTGCTCCTCCAACATCCAGAAAAGAAAGAGCAAGCAAAGCACAAAATCGAAGGATGGGAAGAAATCATAGAAACTAGAGAAGAAATTAATTCAATTAAAATGAAAACAGTTCAAAAATTAATGAAACAAAAAGCTGGTTTTTGGAAAGATTAAATAAAATTGATAAGCCCCTCACTAACCTCATCAAAAAGAGGAAAGAAAAAATTCATATATAAGTAATAAGGAATGAAAAGGGTATAATTACCACAGACATGGTGGAAATTCAGAAGATTACCAATAGATACTTCCACAAACTTTACCCTCACAGAATAGAAGACACAGACAAAATGGACAGATTCTTAGAAAGGCACACTTTACCAGAACTAAATCAAGAAGATATAACACCTCTCAATAACCCAATACCAGCCAAAGAAATAAGAAATGTAATAAAAATCCTAAGGACAAAGAAAACTGCAGGTCCTGATGGATTCACAGCTGAATTCTACAAGACATTTACAGAAGATATAATCCCTATACTCTTTAAAGAAATTGAAAAAGAAGCAATGCTTCCAAAATAATTCCTGGAGGCAAGATTTTTTTCCATAATTTTACTGAGAGACAAATAGCAATGAGACAATTTCAAATCAAATTGGTGGGACAGTTTCAAAAATTAACACACTGCATACTCTTCCTAGTAGTTATTTATTGTACAAGATGCGGACATGATATCCTATTTACAAACACCCTTAGAACAAATCCCTCTATTCATTAAGAGGATGTAACTATATATCTATCCTAACCAGTTTCTTTTAAAAAAATTTATGTGTTTGTGTGTGTGTGTGTGTGTGTGTGTGTGTGTGTGTGTGACCAGCTCAGCCCACCAGGGGGCGGGGCTGGCTGGCATGTGGTGCTGGGGGATTGAACCGCGGTCCCTGTGCTTTGCTAAGCTTGTTCTAAGTAGGTGCTTTAGACCACTGAGCCATCTCTCCAGCTCAACAAATGCTTTTTTTTTTTTTTTGGTGGAACCTAGGATCGAACTTGGGCCCTTGAGCTTGCCAGGCGAGGGCTTATTCTACTGAGCCACCCACCCCCTATCCTAACCAGTTTGAATGCACGGATACAAAATAAACAGTCCTAAGTATCCCCATTTTTGTTTAGTTCCATCATTTGAATATTATGGATGTGTTAACGCAGCAAAATATTCTAAAAGAGTTCAATACTCCGTAATAGTATCGAGCCTTCCGCTTGACTGACAGTGTCAGAAATTGTTGACCTGAGTCCCCTACAGCTCAACGTAACACCATGGCTTTGCTTATTATACTTCTTTTTATACTTTTCTGCTGAATGGTTAAGACCAAGATAAAGCAAGAGCTATGCAACAAGAGTTGTAGCTCTTGGATCTAATAAGCTCAGTCAAGTTCCCCTCAGGATTTATGCTGAGATACTGTACCTTAGATTGTATATTTTTTGTTAGTGTCAGCCATGTTGATGAGTCACGGCCATTGCTTGGCCAATGTGCTCTCTGTGAAAGCCCCAGAGAATGTTTTCTCTCCATGTGACTCTCCTTAGGCACACTGTACATCATCGATCACTTTCCTCTTTGGCCCCATAATCTTCTTGATCAGAACAGTTGGGACACAGCTGAGTTACATGATGTTAGGATACAAGTTTCCATATGTCCTGAGTCTTAATTGACCTTGGAAGGCTAGGGTCATAAAATTGGCTTCTCTTGTGGCCCTCTTTTTTTTTTACCTAATTTTGGTCTGCAAACTTAGGTTGTTAACCCTTCAGAAGAGAAGCTTATTGCTATTACTATACAACTGACGCTGTTAAGCTTAACCTCACTGTCTGTCTGAACGTCAAACATCTTAGGTATAACATGGAAAAGGTATTTTTCATCAAGTATTGATTTGCTGGTCTTTAAATCCCTACAGAATATGACAAAAAACTTTAAAAAATTAAAATGTATTTTAAAAATAGGCATACAGAATTATGTAATTCTTATGTTTACACATAAGCACCGAAATCTCTTCATACACCACCTTGTAGCAGGACAGCGCTGCCGCATTCCTTTTCCTGTCTCCTGCCTTCATCCACCAGCTCCTTCTTTTTGAACAATCATCTTCCTGAGAAACAGCATGGCAGCAACTCCATATCGTGAAACATAGTCGATATTCAGGAGACCAGAATGACAGGCACTCCAAGCATGAAATTACCATTACAATTTGCCAACTTCAGTGCAGTTGCTTAGTTCACAGGCGTCTTTATATATAGTTAGTCAGGGTGAGAATCTTTCCAATTAACTGCTAGATTAAAAAATCTTCTGAAGAGTCTCAGGATCATTGCCTTAACCATCTTCTACAAATAAATATATGGCTTGCCC
>NW_004524584.1:26802996-26807150 GCF_000260255.1 Octodon degus | reverse complement strand
CTTCAAAACTCAACGAGTAGGTTCTGTCACTGAACTATACACTTAAAATAGTTCAGATGGTAAATTCTGTCCCGCATATTTTACCGTAACTACGGCAGCGAGGCCCAGCACCGGCCTCCGCCCAGCTCCGGGGGAGGCTGGAGCTGGGTGCCTGAAGGCTACACTCAGCCCGTGCAACTCTGAGACCCCGTCTCAGAACCAAACCCAGAGGCTGGGCCGCGGCTCGTGGGCAGGTGCCTGTCGCGCTGTGTCGCCAGTGTACACACGGGACTCGGAAGGCGCGGGAAGAGCGCCGCAAGGGAGCAGCGGGTGGGGTGCATCCCGAGCGCCGCGGAGGGCCAGGCTATGCAGCGCAGGCCTGCAGCAGGGGCCCCACGCCAGAGGCCACCTGCCGTCTGCTATGGATCTCAGCGCCGCCTCCAGCCATGGTAGGGCCGTCCCTGTAATTTCTTTTGATGTGAAAAAACTTCTCAGTAAGAGCAGGTCCCAGTTGTTAATTCTTTCAACTGTTTCCCATGTGATTTGATTTTTGTTCATGAATTCTTTGCCTACCCCTATGTCTTCAAGTGTTCCTTCTACTTTCTCTGCCAGGAGAGTTAGTGTTTCTGTTTTAATGTTTTGATGTTTAATGCATTTTGACTTTAGCTTAGTGCATGGTAATAGACCTGAGTCAGGTTTTAATTTTTGGCATGTAGAGAGCCAGTTTTTCCAGCACCATTTGTTAAAGAGGCTATCTTTCTTCCAGTAAGTATGTTTGGTCTCTCTGGTAAGGATAAGGTGGCTGCATGTGTTCGTAAGGGCTTTGGCGATTTCCATTCTATTCCATTGATCCTCAGGGCTATTTCCTTGCCAGTACCATGCTGATTTTATCACAGTAGCATTGTAGTATAATTTCAAGTCAGGAATTGTAATGACTCCTGCCTTGTGTTTCTTAGTCAGGATTTCCTTTGCTATTCTAGATCTTTTCTGGTTCCAAATAAATTTTAGGAATTATTTTTCTAGGTCTGTGAGGTATGTTGATGGTAGTTTGATAGTGATTGCATTTAATCTGTATAGCAATTTAGGGAGTATGGCCATCTTCACAATGTTGGTTCTTCCTATCCAGGAGCATGGAATATCGTTCCATTTTCTGAAATCCACTTCTGTCTCCTTTTGCAGAGTACTACAATTTTCATTAAATAGAACTTTTATTTCTTTAGTTAGATTCCTTGTTAAGTATTTCATTTTCTACGGTGCTATTCCAAAAGGTATTGTTTGTATAATTTCCCTTTCAGTGTGTTTGTTATCTGTGTTGAAGAATGCTATTGACTTTTGGGTGTTGACTTTGTATCCTGCTATTCTACTGAATTTTGGTATTAATTCTAATAGCTTCTTGGTGGAGTTTTTTGCATCTTCCAAGTAAAGTAGCATGTCATCTGAAAAATAATGATAATTTAACATCTTCTTTACCTATTCTTATTCCTGCTTTTCTTTCTCCTTTCTAATGTCACGAGCTAATGATCCCAGAACTATTTTGAATAGGAGGGGAGATAGAAGACCTCCTTGTCTTGTACCAGATATAAGAGAAAAAGTTTTCAGTTTTTTCCCATTTAAAATTATGTTAGCCATTGAATTTTCATAAATGGCTTTTACCAGATTGAAATAGAGGTCATCTGTTCCAAATTTCTGTAAGACTTTGAACATTAATGTGTGTTGGACTTTGTCAAATTCCTTTTCTCAATCAATGGAGATGATCATGCAATTTTTAATTTTCACTCTATTGATATAGTGCATTGCATTTATAGGGTTTTTAATATTGAACTATCCTTGAATCCCTGGGATGAATCCTACCTGGTCATGGTGTATGATGTTCTTGATGATTTACTGTATTCTATTTGCTGGGATTTTATTGAGAATTTTTGAATCTATGTCCAAAAGGGAGATTAGCCTGCAGTTCTCTTTCTTAGTTGTGTCTTTTTCTGGTTTTAAATACATATAATTCTTGCCTCTGGGAATGATTTTGGAATGATTGCTCTCTTTTCAATTTAATTGAAGAGTTTGAGGAGAATAGGGTCTACATCTTCTTTAAATTTCTTGTAGAATTCAGCTGTGAATCCATCTGAAACTGAACATTTCTTTATCGGTAGGTTTTTTATTCCATCTCATATTTCATTGTCTGTTATTGGCTATTGAGAGTGGTATATCTTGTTGATTCATCTTTGATAATTTGTAACTTTCTCACAATCTATCTATTTCTTCTATACCTTGTATTGGATGAAAGTAAAGATTCTCAAAGTAACTATTGATGATCTTCTGAATTTCTACTGGGCCTGTGGTAATAATACTTGTTTTATTCCTTATAGCTTGTATTTGAATTTTTTCTTTCCTCTGTTTGATGAGGTTAGCTAGGGGCTTATCAATTTTATGTAATCTTTTAAAGAACCAGCTCTTTGATTTGTTAATTCTTTGAACTGTTTTCTTCATCGCAGTTGAATTAATTTCTCCTCAATCTTCATGATTTTTTCCTGTCTGTGGGCTATGGGTTTGGTTTCCTCTTCCTTTTCTAGTTGTTGAAGTTGCAGCATTAGGGTATTTATCTTTTCCCATTCTGTTTTCCTAATGTGTGTGTTTACAGCTGTGAATTTCCCTCTGAGAACTGCTTTCATCGTAACCCATAAATTTTGATAAAGTTGTGCTAGAATTTTCACTGAATTGTAGATATTGTTGAATTTCTTGTTTAATTTCATCTGTGACCAATTGGTTGCTGAGTAAGGTGTCATTTAATTTCACTGTATTTAGACATTTTTTTGTAGGTTTTTTTGTCATTTATTTCCAGTTTCATTGTACTGTGGTCAGATAATACGAATGGGATAATTTCTGTTTTCTTGCATATACTTATGCTTGACCTATGGAACAATATGTAGTCTATTTTAGACAATGATCTATGTGTACCTTAGAAAATTGTGTATTGAGTTGTGCTTGAATGTAACACTCTGCGTATGTCCACGAAGTCCATTTTTTCAAGCTCTGGTTCAGTTCTGTTATTTCATTGCTAATTTCTTTCTGGTTGATCTAACTTTTTGGGATAAGGGGGTGTTAAGGTCAGCTGCAAAGATTGTGGTATTGGATAGTAGATTTTTCTTGTCCATAAAGATTTGCTTTATGTAGTTGGGTGCTCCCATGTTTGGTGCATACATGTTTATAATTGTTACCTTTTCCTTTTGAATTCTTCCCCTAACAAGTATATAGTGGCTTTCTTTATTTCGCTTGAACATTATTTGCTTGAAGTTGAGACTGTCTGAGAATAGGATTGCAAAACCTGTTTTCTCTGAGGTACTGGGTCATGTATTATTGTTTTCCATTCTTTGAGTTTCAGCCTATGTAAGTTTATGAGTTAAATGTGTTTCTTGTTTACAGCATATTGTTGGATTTTGTTTCTTAATCCAGTGTGCCAGTCTATTTCAGCTAATTGGTGAATTGAGTCCATTTACTTTGATGGTTATAATTCAGATGTATTGACTTACAGTTGACATGTCATTTACCTGTTGCCGTTTACTCCTTTTTCTCTTGTGTTTAATTGCTTGCCGTATTTAGTTGGTTTCTTCTGATCTCATTCATTGAGTTCTGTTCATTTTTGTCCCCCTGTACATCATCTTTCAGGATTCTGTGTAGGGTTGACTTTGTCATCATGAAATGCTTTGGATGTTCTTTTTCATGGAAGTATTTCACTTTTCCATCAAACTTGAAAGAGAGTTTTGCAGGGTATAGTAGTCTTGGCTGAAATTTGCATACATAGAGGACTTTAAGTAACCTGCTCCATGTTCTCTTGCCTTCATGGTTTTTGAAGTGAAGTGAGCTGTGATACTGATGTGTTTTCATTGAGTGTGATCTGCATCTTTTCTCTTGTTGTTTACAGTATATTTTTCTTTCTTTTTTCTGCATAATTTTATGGATAAACAAGTAACAATTAGACAGTTTCAAACCAAACTGGTAGGACAGTTTCAATAATTAACACACTGCATACATTCTTCCTAATGGTTAATTGCTATACAACATGAGGATGTGATATTTATTTACAAACACCAGTAGAACAAACCCCTCTATTCATTAAGAGAATGTAACTATATATCTATAATAACCACTTTGAATACACAGATACAAAATGGACATTCATT
>NW_004524584.1:26798370-26801206 GCF_000260255.1 Octodon degus | reverse complement strand
ATATCTTATTGTTGTTTTAACTTGCAGTTTGTGGCTGGCTAGTGTTACCATTATAGATTTTCGAATATTGAACCATCCTTGCATCCCTGGGATGAATTCTACCTGGTAATGATGTATGATCTTCTTGATTATGTGTTGCATTCCATTTGATAAGATTTTGTTCAGGATTTTGGCATCTATGTTCATGAGGGAGATAGGTCTGTAGTTCTCATTCTTAGTTGTGTCTTTCCCTGGTTTTGGTATTAGTATAATACTTGACTTCAGGCATGATTTTGGAAGGATTGCTTCCTTTTCAATTTCATTGTAGATTTTGAGGAGTATGGGGAATACATCTGTAAATGTCTTGTAGAATTCAGCTGTGAATCCATCCAGACCTGGACTTTTCTTTGCCGGTAGGCTTTTAATTGCATCTCGTATTTCATTGGCTGTTATTGGGCTATTGAGTGTGGTTATAGCTTGTCGATTCAGTTGTGGTAATTTGTACCTTTCTTGGAATCTGTTCATTTCTTCAGTATCTTCTATTCTGTGAGAGTAAAGATTCTTAAAGTAGCTATTGATAATTTTCTGAATTTTCTCGGAGTCTGTGGTAATTACACCCTTTTCATTCCTTGTATTTTAATTTTTTCTTTCATCTGTTTGATGAGGTTAGCTAGGGGCTTATCGATTTCATTTAATCTTTCAAAGAACCAGCTTTTAATTTTTTTTAATTCTTTGAACTGTTTTCTTCTCAATTGAATTCATTTCTGCTCTAATCTTTATGATTTATTCCCATGTTTGGGCTCTGGGTTTGGTTTCCTGTTCCTTTTCTAGTTGAAGGTGCAGCAGTAGGGTATTTATTTGTTCCTAGTCTTTTTTCCTAATGTGTGTGTTCACAGCTATGAATTTTCCTCTGAGAACTGCTTTCATCATATCCCATAAGTTACGATAAATTGTGCTAGAATTATCATTGTTTTTTTCTTTTAAAGGGGAAAGGTTTATTTAGCTCACAGTTTGTACAGGTTTCAGTCCATAATTGGCAGGTTCCAGGGTAGGGTGGCTCGGCCGAGAACACTTCATGGTGCACAGACTGTAGCAAAGCAACAAGGATGGAAGGGGAAGTCAAACAGGCTTCTTTCTGTCCCTTATATTGTGTGCAGGCTACCCATCCTAGGGTGGGTGTAAAAGTCACACTTTAATCCCAGCATGAGATCATGAATCAATCACGAAGTTTAGATTCAACTGCCTCCAAAAGCCCCACCCCTGTGACTGCATGAGGCTTTGCGAGGCGGCGGTGGAGGGTCATCCATACACAAACCATAACAGGTTTAATAATAACTCCTCTAAAGCTAGGCATATGTTAACTTCTAGACATATGATACAGTATTTGCAAAAAAGAAAAAGACTTTGCCGGTGTAATTAAGCTAAGGATCTTGAAATTGGAGAATTACCTGAATTGCTCAGATGGTTCCTACTATGGTTTGTTCCCTTCAAAACTTATCCTGAAATTTAATTAGTACTACAAAAGTATTTAAAGATAGAGTCTCCATGAGGTAATTAGCTCATGGAGGCTCTGCCTTTATGAATAAATTAATACCCTCACCATGGCAGTAAGTTAGTTAACACAGGGGTGGCTTTACAATAAAAATAATTTTCTTTGTCTCCGCCTGTCCTTATCTCTCAGTGTCACCATATGATGCCCTCCATAATGTTCTTTTGAGTTTTTAAGACAGAGTTTTTCTATGTAACACCGGCTGTTCTCAAACTTACAGAGATCCTCCTGCCTCAGCCTCCTAAATGCTGAGATTATAGGTGTGTAACTCCATGCCCATCCTCTTTTTTGTTTTTTGAGACAGGGTATTTCTATGTTGTCCAGACTGGGCCCAAATTCTTGATTCTCCTATCTCAGCTCTTAAATATTAGGATTATAGGTGTGGGACACCACTCCTGACTTCAGCGTGTTTCTGCTGTGTTAATAGAATGACTGGTTGCTGTTGATCCCTAGGTACTTTCAGGATGGGGGCTGATCACCAGAAAGACCAAGGACTGACTTGTGAGCTGGGACCTGCAGCTCATCCCCAACTTCCAAAGAGAGCAGAGTGGTTGGAGATGGATCATCAATGGCCAGTGATTCAATCACTCATCCTTATGTGGTTAAACTCCTATAAAACCCCAAAAGACTTGTTTGTGGAGGGAGAGGAGGGGAAGGGAAAGTAAACAGAATTAAGGTGTTGTATGTACATGTACTAATTCCCCATAATTAATGCAATCGTTATGAACAGCATACATATACTAAAAAACAAGATAAAACGGTAGTTTTGATGATCTTTCAGATTGCTAACCATTTGGAGGTTCCTGGAGGGTAATACCCTCAGAGAGATCAGATAGCTCTGCACACATTTCCCCATGCCTCCCTGTGCATATCTCTGTTTGGCTGTTCATCTCTATTATTCAAAGAAACCTTGATAATAAATAGGTGGATGCACTCCTCCGAGTACTATGAGACACTCGAGCAAATTAATCAACCTCAGGGGAGGGGCATCACAGGAACCTTGATTTAGAGCTGGCTAGGCAGAAGTGTAAATCACGATGGAATACAATGCCATTTGCTTCTTTAATTTCATCCTCTGAGAAGTGTGTGTTCATCTTGTATGCCCATTTATGCACTGGGTCTTTAAATTTTGGGACTCCAATATTTTTTTGAACTTTACAAATTCTATTTTTTTTCCATAATTTTATTGAAAAACAAATAGCAATGAGACAGTATTGAATCATTAACACACTGCATACATTCTTCTTAGTGGTTAATTGCTGTACAAGATGCGGACTTGAGATCCTATTTACAAACACCATTAGAACA
>NW_004524584.1:26796089-26797137 GCF_000260255.1 Octodon degus | reverse complement strand
CACAGGTATCAGTATATGTAGTTAGTAAGGGTGAGAATCTTTCCAATTAACTGCTAGATTAAAAAATCTTCTGAAGATTCTCAGGATCATTGCCTTGCTCATCTTTTGCACATAACTATATGACTTGACATTGTCATGTTTCTTAGCTCTTCTCCTTTCCCTCTCTTGATTGGTTAGTCCTTCAGATCCTGCTTTCCTTTTACTTGTATTGTATCTTTCTATTTGCATTTTATCTTTTGAGTTCTTATACTAGGGAGACTACGATATTTACACATGTGTGTCTGCTTTATTTCACTTATGATTATATGTTCAAGTGGCATGCACTTCAATATAAAGACTCGCAGTTTATCATTCTTAAGAGCTGAATAATACTCTATTGTGTAAAATTTACGACATTTTTTCAATCATTCCTCAGGTGATGGGCATCTTGGTTGTTTCCAAGATTTGGATATCACAAATTGTGTTGCTATAAACATGGGCACACATAAATCACTATGATATGATGATTTCAGATCCTCTGGGAAAATTCCCAGTAGAGGAATAGCTGGTTTAAAGGTTATTCCAGACCAGATTTTCTAAGGAGTCTCCACACTGAATTCCATAACGGTTTTACCAGTCTACATTACCACCAGAAGTGGGAAAGGGTTCTTTTTTCCCCACAGCCTCTCCAACATTTGTTGTTGGGTGATTTCTTTAAGATAGCCATTCTTTCTGGGGTGAGATGATATCTCAATGAGGTTTTAATTTGCATTTCTCGAATGGCTAGTGATGTGGAGCATTTTTTCCTATATTTATTCACTTCTTTAATTTCTTCCTCTGAGAAATGTGTGTTTATCTCGGATGCCCATTTCTGGATTTATCTTCAAATTTTGAGACCCTAGTGTTTTTTAGTTCTTTATTGATTCTACAGAGCAGACCTTTGTCTGAGTGCTTAGTTTTCATGATTTTTTCCAAATTTGTGGGTTGCCTTTTCACTTTGTAATTTCTTTTGACGTGAAAAAACTCAGTAAGAACAGGTTCCAGTTGTTAATTCTTTCAACTGTTTCCC
>NW_004524584.1:26764657-26785252 GCF_000260255.1 Octodon degus | reverse complement strand
TTCCGGCCTTCTACAATATAGACGAAAGTCTTCCTAACCTCAGAAGTCCTGAATTCTGAATATGCCTAAAGCCAATGCCAACTGGGTGATGCCAAGGTCGGCTGTCAGCTGGAGGAGGAGCCAGAATTTTTTTCTCTCTTGATCATAGCGGTAGAAGGAGTAGAACACTGAGAACTCTGACTCATATTCTCAGGAGCAAATTCTCTATGCTGCCACCATGCTGGAACCTGTTGTGGCTGCTGCCTTCACTTGGACTCATCAGGCTCTGCAGATTTCTTTTTAAGCAATGTCCCCTACGTTTTGGGTGCTCAGGGTGTGAAAGATGCTCTCATGGCATCTTTTTATTCTGTTACTTCTGAGAAATGTAAAACGGAGCTCTGTCTTCGCAGTCCACAGTCTTACTGGTGCTTCCTATCCAGTGAAACTCACACTTAACTCTTCCTGTTGGGCTCTTTACTCTTGACTCTCAACATATATTTGACTAAAAGCCCCCAACTATAGACATGTCACTGTCTCAACATTTGACTACCTTGAGATATGTTTTGCAAGATTAACTTGTCCAGTGGGCTTTATCTCAGACTCAGGCAAACTCTTTTCACATGAGCAAAATAAAAAAAAGCCAAGTCATAACACAAATCATCTGGAGTCCAACAACCATTGCACTCCTTCTTTCTAGAAGTAAACCTCCCTAGCCTGGTATTTACAAGCAGGATTTCTCAGAATTCTGGTCTTCTGAACTCTGAGCAGAATCTCCCATACAGAAGAGGTGAAAGCACTCCAGCTCTGCTCAAGTAGGCGATGTCGCCCAACTTTTCCTATCTCTTCCCTTGAGATAATCCCAAATGCTCTTGAATGACATGATCAGTTATTCACAGCAATGAACCCGTTTCTCTGGCATCAAATTATGTCTCAGGTACTTTTAACATATAACTGGGAAAAATATCCAAAACCCACATTGAATAATGGAAAGGTTTATTTAGCTCACAGTTTGTGGAAGTTTCAGTCTATACCTGGCTGTATTTCAGGCAGATTTGCACATAGTAGGGAGCAGCATTTCATGTCAGCAGAAAACAGTGAAAAGCAAAGGGAAGAACAGCAGCTGTGGTTTCTAGCCAGCCCCTCTCCCTTCCATATATTGCTAACATGCTACATTGGGGATAGGAGTGTAGAACTCACAAAATTTCCACGCCCTCTTCTTGTACCTCCTCTTCTTCTACTAGAAAAAGTGACCTGGGTAATGAGAATAATTGCTACATGAACTCAGGACCAGAGCTACGGCATTCTCTCTAGGCAATACTTTTCATCCTGTGCTTCCTCATCCTCCACTTCTCCTACTACACCAACGCAGTTGTGTTCTGTACACAAGATTCACAGTATTGAAGGATATTCATTCTGTTCTGCAACTTGATATGTAGCAGCTATTCATCTATACCTTCAGTCATCTTAATTTTAGGAAATCCTAAACTAAAACAAAATGCAATGAATTTCCTGATGTGCTATACACGTGGTCAGTGAGAGGGATTTCTATCCATTCAAAGGATCTAGGAGTCAAAGATTTCCTTGTGTTTGTCTCTCCTCTTCTGTCTCCTCTCACCCACCATTGAACATCATTTTCATCAATGTCCTGTTCGTCAATGTAGCCCATGCATTCTGAGGCAGCTGTGCAGATTTGCTACCTTTAGAAATGGAGTGCTCCTCTGAAAGGAACAGAAAATATCAGTGGATTACTTCTATGTCAGAGTTCTGGCTGTGATATGGAACTCTTATTTCGCAAGACAAATGGTACCAGGATATTGGTGTACAATGTCTTCCAAGTACTTGAGAGCTCATAATTCTGTGAAAGGTGAAAGTCCTGAAGAGGAAAAAGATCAGTTAATTGAACTCATCATGATATATATATATTCAATATATATATATTGAATTCAGGAGTTGGAAAGACAGTAGTATGTCTAAACCTCTGACTCAAATGGGCCAACAGTTAATCCCATCTTTATCTGCAGTTGATTTTTGGTCTCTTTTTTGGAGTCACAAATAATGAAGCAGTTCTGAAATCAGAAAGAACGTTGAGGACTGGGAGCCCTTCTCTGTCCTTCTGAACATATTTCCTGTGCTCATTTTATAGGCAATCTAGACATTATGGTGATACCTCCTTCAAAGTGATGGTAAGGTTCAGAGGTGGAGGAAAAGCAGGAGATGGAGAAGGGAGTAGAGCTAAGGTCTGAAGGCTCCCTTTCTATGTCCTCTACATTTGTTCCTAGAACGCACAATGCATTGCAGAGGAGGGTGATTATACTCTTATACACTTGAATTAGGAATCTTTCCAAAGAAGGTTGATTATTTGGTTTTCTACTACAGACCTTGTCAGTCTACTGTGACAACACTAGTATCTAGGTGCATTGTGACATTCCAATCTTATGGACTTCTGAGATTCATTTTTTCCTGGGCTGGCTGATGATTTGGGAAACAATTATTTTCATGTATGTTTCTAAAGTAAATTCAGTCTTTTTTCTTTGAGCAATATCAATCAGATAAACCTAGTTCTTAGGATCAGCATCAAATTTCAGCTGATGTATACTATAGAGTTAGATTTTACAGTCATCAATACTAAGGACATCGATTTTAATTTTTGAATCTCAGCAAGAAACTCATAGAGAATTTGTGTCAGCTCCAGAAATGAGTGTGTCTTCTTGGCTGTGGGATAAGGTGTACTCCCCAGGTTGAACTTGATTCTCAGAGAACAGAGGAATGGCCCGCCTTCATGTAGTAAGCTCACAGTCCCTCCTTCTGGTAAGCAGTTCTGTTTAGATTAGTGTCCTGCACGTGAATGCTAATGCTGTTTTAGGAGAAGTGCTGCAGATCACCTCTTGCTCCTCTTCATCTGTAGCTCAGCTAATACCTGCTTTGTGACCTGGATGTGTGTTCCTGCAGGTGGGCAGAGAGAGCAGCAGCACCTGAAATCATCTAGGGAGAATTCTTCGGGTATTTTTTTCTCAGATGCTGAAATGTGATATTATTTCATGAATTATTTCTCTAAAACTATTTTCTCTAAATTATTTCTCTAAATGCAGATTAAGTCTGTATACTCCTAATATCATCAAGTGTTGTAACTAAGTAAAACTACAAAGTATAATAAAGCATTCAAAATATATATCCACTGCCTCCTTTCCTATAAATAATATTCTTGAAAAATGCCTACCTATTGTGCTGCTGGTTATGGTATTGAAAGCAGAAGGTCATCAGACTTGTTTCTCTGGAGCCCTCTTTATCTGGACTCAACAGACAGGCCAAATGGCCATTCTCTTTCAGTCATCCTGCAGAAGTTTGACCTCTTACTATCCTGGTACAAATCCCATTCCTCTGCTTAAAATGTGGCCTGTCAGAGAAGCTAGTGTAGTTCGATAATCACAGCTTTCAGTCTGGGAGGCTGAGGTAGAAGGATTCTGCCTAAGTTATTCTTCTCATGTTGTTGAGACAAATATGCCACACTCAAAATTAGGAAAGGAAAGTAAAAGTTCATATACCTTATAGTCTGTGGCAATTTCAGTTTATATACAGTAGGGCTCAAAGACAGAGTGGCAAAGGGCAAAAGGCATTCATTCAGGGCAGCATGAAAGAGCAGAGTGCAAAGGGAGTGGCAGCAGCTCAGGCAGCTAGCTAGCATTTCTCCCCTCCTTACATTGTAATGTAGGGTAATTATCCCAGGGCACTCACACCCATAATCCCAGCACCGAATCAAGAATGAATCACAAACTATAGAAGACACCCCATGAGTGCATGAGACTTTTGGCTGACAACAAGAGACACACAATAACATTCTGCTCCCGGAACCCCAGAGACTCAAGTGCTTACTCTTTTGTAAAAGACATTTCAGTCTATCTCTAAGGGTTGCGAAAGTCCTATACTTTCAACATTATTACAAAATCCAAGTCCCATGTCTCTTCCAAGATCTAAGACAAACTCTTAGCCATAAGCCAATGTACAAATGAAAGTTCAGTGCTTTTACCATCCAATGAGACAAGATCAACATTATCATTCCAAAAGGTATACATGGTAGGATAACAAGCACTGGGACCACAGCAATTCCAAAACCTAGAAGAGCCAACATTAAGTTCCGCAGTACCATGTGAAACATCTGAAGTAATATGTAATGAATTGTGAACTGAAAAAGTCTTATATAGGTCCAGACTTCATACTTTTGCTGGTAGCTCCCATGGCTTCTCTTCTAGTCCAGCTTTTTCCCTCCCTGCAGTTTCCCTTAGATGATTCAAGTTCCTGGCTTTTCCAAACTTTTGGGATTTCCAAAGCACATTAAGGTTCTCATTGTCTGCTTCACATATTGCCCTCTAGGGGACACACTCCCTGGCCTCCCAGGTGGTCTTCTGAAATCTAGGTGGAAGCCTCCTTGACCTCAGAACTCCTGCATTCTGAATGTACCTAAAATCAATGCCACATGGATGATGCCAAGGTCTGCTGCGAGCTGGAGCAGTAGAAAAGCTTTCCTCTATTTTGGCTGCACGAGTCATGTGCCTGCATTCCTGAGTACTCTGAACCTGGTTCCAAGGAATATATTTTAAATGACAGTGTCATTGAGGAACTTTCTTTGGCCCCATCTCCATTCTGAAACTTGTGGCTCTTCAGCTTTCCCCTCAGGACAAAGTCCCTAATTCTTGCAATTCTGAGGCTACATAGGGTGGAGGCCTGCCACTTCCTGTGATGCCCTCAAATCATCATTTTAATTCTTTGTTGCTTCTTGGCAATAGAGAGTCTCTCAGCTCTATCTTTCTACTCTATAGCTTTATTGGACCTTCCTTTCTGCCAAAATGCACAACCTTTAAAATCATCCTGCTCAGCTCTTTGCTCTGGATTTTCAACATAAATAATCAGTCAAGATTCAAGGTTTCCCAGGAATCTTGCCTCAAGCACTATCTTTCTTGGCTTCCCAGGCACGCTGATCAGAAATCACTCTCCTTTCTGTGCCCTGGTCTTAGTTTATTTCACCTTGGCCTTATGCTGAACCAAACCAGAAAGAGAAAAATTACCTCTACCCTTGACCTGGCTTTTCCAGCCTGTTATCGCCCTCCAATCCTACCTGATTGGACCATTCCAGCCTACAAACATCCTTCCCACAAAATCTCTTAAAAGTTCTGTGTTTTTCATTCATCACTGCTATGTTGGTCTGCTAGATATCCAGCCTGCTTGTTTGTACCTCCAATAGATTTTTCTCTCATCAGAATGATTGCATGGGCTCATACTTAACAATAAATCTGACTAAAACCCCCCAACAATAACCATTACACTACCTGAATATTCAACTAATTGAGATTTGTATTGCCAAATTAATCAGTCCTCCATGCGTACTCTCAATCTCGGGCAGAATCTCTACACATTATCAAAATGTAGACAAATTTTCTTCCAAGCCATAACACAAGTTATCCAGAGTCTGACAAAAATGCAGTCAGCCTTCTCAACAGAAACTTCCATAACTAGTATTTGTAGGCAAGATTTTTATCAGGCTTCTATTCCTCTCAAATCTGACCAGAATTTCCCATACAGAACAGCCAAAGCTGTTCCAGCTCTTGTCTTACAAGTGAAAAGTCCAAGCCTTTCCTATCTCTTACAATAAGCATGTTTAAAAGCTTGTAATCCATATACTAATGTTTAGCCAAATTGATGACCCCACTCTTGGTACCAATTTCTGCCTCAATTACACTTCTTTTGTTGCTCAGAAAAAATACCTGACATTCAAAATAAGTGAATGGGGGCCAGGGAGGTGGCTCATTAGAATAAACACTTCTCTGACAAGCACAAGCACAAGGGACTGAGTTCAATCCCTGGTTCTGAAAAAAAATGTGAATGAAAGATTTATATAGTTTACAACCAGTGGAAATTTCAGTCCATACTCAGCTAGATCCAAGCAGAATGGCACAGGGCAGACAGCATCCATTCATAGTGACATAAAATAGCAGCAAGCAAAAGTGAGTGGCAGCAGTTCAGGAAGCTGTCTAGCCTGTCTCTCCTCCTTAGATTGTAATGCAGAATATCTGCCACAGAGCATGTCCACCCATAGTCCCAGCACTGGATCAATAATCACATACCTTAGAAGCTGTACCATGACTGCACGAGGCTATCAGGGGTAAAAGTCAAATACAAAGCATAACAGATTGCATACACAAATCTAGCCCAAGAAACATAGCGACAGAGAAATAAGTTCGCAAAAAAAAATCAAATGCTTGACTATTGCTCAGTCTTAAGTCTCCTGTAACTTCCCCACAACCACAGTATGTAACTGGAGCCAGGTGAATTAATGGACGCATAAATAAAAAAGAGGGCAAAAAAACAAAGAAAGAGGAAGAAAGAAAATAAGGTAGGAAGAAAAGAAGAAAGACTAGAAAACAAAGAAGAAAATAGAAGAAAACAGAAACAAAAATAAATGAAAGAGAGAAGGAAGCAAGGGAGTGAGAGGGCTCACAGTGATGTCTTTAGTCTGGACAAGGCTTGAGCATCCCTTAAGCTTCATGTGAGCAAGTTCCTCCTTGCTATGAGGAACGAGATGGAAGAAATATAGGGCCCCCTGCTGTTTATAGAGCAACCTCTAAGAGGGCTTGCAGTGGAGAGCATCAACAGAGTGGGGCTCTTCATGAAAGCAGGTGGTTTGGGGAGAAGTGGGCCAGGTACCAAGCAGACACAGTTGGGCTCACACTGTCTCTTCCCTGCTACCCAGAAAGGAATTTACTTCCCTGGAATGAAACTGTGACACCAAAAATCATGTCTTCCACAAGACATCACTGTCATCAAAAGTGTGACAGGCCTCGACTGACCAGTACTGAAGCCAAGAGATGTTTCTGCTGCCCCGCTGCCCTCCACTACTTGTGTCTCAGGAGGTCAGTGCTGTGCTTCTGATAGGGCTTGAGAACAGAATTTGGGCCAAGAAGCCGTCCCTTCAAGAAGAGACACCTGCAAGAAAGACCCAGTACATTTCAGAGAGGATATCCAAAGCTGTACACTCCCAAATGTGACCTGAGTCATTTGGTGCCAGACCCAGAAGTTCTCCATAGTCTTTGGTCACTAAATGTGATGACGTCATCTGAAAGTAAAAATTTGAGACCTTCTTTTGTAAGATATAATGAATCTGGAGTCAGTAATCAGCAGATCCAGTCTTTCTGGGTCAGGTTCTTTTTAATATGGAAGACAAGGAGGAGTTGGGTAGACTAGTGCAAAGCCAAAACATTTTTTTCAACCTATTGCAGGACACACTATAAAGCTAGACACCACCAAATCTGAGACATCAGCCCTGTTTCATGGGGTAAGGGTCCTGTCTCTACCACTCTGCAAGTTGACTCTTCATGGATTGGTTATGGAGCTTGTGGCTTGGGTGTTAGGCTTGTGAGCTACAGGGAATTTTGTAAGCAATTTGTTTGGGTGACTTCACTTAACAGAAAGTAAACTAAGAGAGGAAGAACAGCTTACACAGATACCAGTGCAGCAGTCTATCACCTTCAAAGTGCAAATCTATTTAAAATAGCTTCGGTGGTCATAGCCACAAATTAACTGCATTCACACTCTTTAAAATTGTCCTGGATCTATTATTCACCAAGGGCCTTAATGCTGCACGGTATAATAACATAGAAAATATCAATGTTGTAGGGTTAGGGAGATAGCTTGGTGGTCAAGCAGCTGCCTAACAAGCAAAAGAATCCTAATGCAAGTTGTGTGAGCCCAAGGCCAAGCCAGCTGCTGAAGCCAAGCATGGTGGCATGCACCTGTAATCCCTGTGATGGGCAGGCTGAGACAGGAAAATCACTGAGTCAGGGTTGAATAGTGAGAATCTGTACCAAATAAATAAATAAATATTTAAAAAATATGAGTGATGAAACAATTCAATATTGAGATAACAAACACCACATTTCTCAATATTTCCCCAAAGTAATTGCACTGCTTTGCTCTAGAAGTCGAGGTTGGTGAGTGTTTATACATACATGCAACCTTATTGCCTTGCATGTAGAATGAGTAATAGTCAGAGGTTTGTGCTATAATTTTTATAATAGAAGTACTCTTAATTTTGTAGTTTCTGATTTTCTCAGCCCTTGTATATTACAGAATTTCTACACACAAGTCTTATGTTTCTTTTTCTTGGGCACAATGATAGAAAAATTCTTTTTATTTTCAGGTGATTTTTGAAGAAAACCTTGAGCATTTGAAGTAGAATTACAGCTGTGACACAGCTAGTTACTCGTGGTGGTGATGAAGGGTGAGGAGCTCTGGCTGGTCTTCCAACTAAGGAGAATCTTGTCAGTCTTCTGAAGATATTCAATTCTACTATTTGAATATGGTGACTATGAAATCTAAGAACTAGAAAATGCAAAACCCATGAGCAGGAAATAAATCATTGCTAGACTATCTCTTTCTTATTTGAATGTTTCAGAACTAAATTGATTTAAAAAGAATATAATAAATAAAGGCATACCTCCTTCCTCCACCATTAACTTCATGATTAGACTCTTCTCTTAGAGTACTGCTGTTCTTCCTGAAGAAAAACAGAGTTTGAGTAATAGACATTCCTGAAAATCTGCACATCTTTTCTGACATTTCTCCTCCAAACACGCTCTCCCATCAGCTCACTGTCCATTTCCTGTGAGTAGGCACAGTTCCTTACTGGGATCTGCATGAAAGGCTATATCCTGGTGGTGAATGTGCTGCCCTCCATGAGGCAGAGATACGTGGTTCCTCTGGACCTGCTCATTTGCTGTCTAGCATCTTCTCCGATTTCCATTAGCTCATCATTCTTTTTCACTTGATGGTTTTCTCTGTCATGAAAAAGTTGGCCTTTGTTGAGCAGTACATAACTTTTATTTTTAACTACTTGGGGGCTTTGCTTGGCAACATGGCATGGTGTTTATACTGTTCCAAGATGGCTACCATCTCTCACATCCTCTTCTTCTGTCTGAAGATGAGGATTACCAAGTTAGTGTCCTGGCTAATCCAGAGGTCCACACTGAATGCGTCTATCACTTGTGCCATTGAAGAAAAATATGTATATCCTGTTAAGCCAGATAACTTGGTCAACATTTTCTCCAATAATGGAACTCACAATAAAGGAATGGACATTGTACCACGTTCAATTTTATATTTTCATCTGACTGTGCCTTCAATTTTCTTTGTCATCACTGTTCTGTTCTTGATATTCTCCCTGAGAAGACAAGCCCAGCAGATGAAAACAATTGCTATGGCAGCCCGGGACCAACCTAGGTGCGTCCTGTCAGGGCAGTGCTGTCCATCCTGTTCTTCCTCATCCTCTACTCCTCCCATTACATGAGCTTTTCTGTTCTTTTTCTGAAAAATGGAGTTTGGAATCTTCCTCTTTACTTTATGATTGTTGGTGTCTGGAACTTCCCATTAATACAATCTGTCATCTTAATTTTGGGAAATTCTAAACTGAAACAAAGCATGATGAAATTATTTCTCTTTGTCATTAGATTAGTGAGAAGATGAATCACCAAAATGTATCTAAGTGTCAATGGCTTTCTTGTGTCTGTCTCTCTTAACTCACCCAAAGAGGATTCTGTTAAGCATTGCACAGTTCAACATCATAGACCACACATTTGGAAGCACAGTTGTGGATTTTCTAACTTCACATAGGGAGAAAATGGAGTGTGCAGCACAATGCATGTCTCTGAGTTAAGTCTATGTGAGAATTCTATTGGTTACATGGAACATCCATGTTGCAAATAGATAATACATTACCTTTGCACAGAATAACTTCCCAATGCGTGAAAAACTACAATTTTATCAAAGATTCAGGTATTGAAGAGGAAGGAAAGCACTTCTTTGATCTTTTGATCTCAGACAGGCAAAAAATATTGTAGCATCCTTATTTGTAATTTCACCAGATTTTAATAGATTATATGCTTTAGATGGGCTGATGATTCATCCCTTCTCTATCTGCAGATGATATCTGCCCTCCTTACCTGGCCTCATCAGCCCTGCCCAAATGTTTTTGTCTTTCTCTCATCCAGTAGCTTCACCTCAATCTGTCCTGGCTCAGTACATTCCTATCCTGTGCTTTTATAAATGGAGTCTGTTAACAAGGCATGGTAGTCCATGCCTGTAATCCCAGGACTCTGGGAGCCAGGATTGCAAGTGTGAGGCTAGTCTGGCAACATAGCAACACAGCAATACCTTGATCAAAAAATTATAAGGCTACAGATGTACTCAGTGTAAAGTCTCCAGGGCGTCTATAGTCCAACTTACTCACTCTACCTGGCCTTCCTGTTTCTCTGACTTGACAAGAGGAAGAAAACCAAAAGAAGGCTAGTGGAAAGCCAAAGTCCTTGTATGTATTTCATGTAGCAGTATGAAGCCAAAAGAGTTGTGTGGCACTAGGAGATGTGCCACCATCATACGAGGAGCAGCAATGATGTATTATGCAACAGGGTCCACTCTCCAACTCACTCAGCCTCAGTAGCTCTTTCCTTTGATATTGAGGTTGCGGCTAGGGTTTCAGTCTTGGGGGCATAGCAGAAGTTTCCCAAGCAGATTCTGTTTGGAAGGCTGTAAACTAGAAGCAAAATTTAAATGGAGGTGATAACTTACACAGACACAAGTGTGACAATTTATCAGTTTAAAAGCAGAAACTTGTTTGGCATCTGGTGCTTGGAGCCACACTAAATCATCACTTCAAATTCTTGAGAAAGGGCCTAGGTCTTCAAAGCTCTCAAGGAGCCCTTTATGACCCGAATTTATACACAGATGTTTAGAATAAGTATTGCTACAATTTGCATGTGAAAACACAAAGTAAAATTGTATATTGGTTGGTACGTTTTGTCAACTTGGCAAGTTTAGAAGTTTAAGTGATTCAGTAAAAGACAGATTCTTAGTTTGTAAACATCGTCATCCTGTTTACGAGGAGGTCATGGACATTATGGGAGTTATACAGTGCAGGCGCAGGGTGTTTTGTTTATAATATGAGAAGGAGAGACAGCATGGATAGAAGCTACAGTTGCTGCCCTCCCCTGTGCTCTTCACCGCTTTCTGCTTCCACCACTTGCAATGCTCAGAGCGGGAGTGTGCCGAGTATGGACGGAAACTTCCACGAGCGGTGAGCTAAGTATCCTTTCCTTGGTTAATCGTGGGTGTTGGCCATTGTAGCCCAGCAATGCATGAAAAGTAACTGCAACAGAATTTGGTACCAGAGAAGTGGGGTTGTTGCCGTGACTTCCTGACCATGTTGCTCAAGTACTTTTGGGAATGATTTATCAGAAGAGATAGAAAATGTTTGGAGATGCCTCCTCCTAGCAAGGTGCTTGAATGATTTTGGCCTTCTGTATGTGAGATTCAGGTCAGAGCACAAAAGACCAGAATCTAGATTTAAAGCCTGCCTGTGAAGATGAGGTTTGTGAGGTTTCTTCTGGGAAAAAGGACTGTGTTTGGTGTAGGACTCCAGATGATTTCTATTATGGCTCGATAATAAGTTTGTCTGCATTTTGCTTCTGCACAAACACTTTGCCTGAGATTGAGATTAAACACCCTGGATTAGTTCATCTGACAAAGGAAATCTCAAGGCAGTTAAATGTGCAGGTATTTCCATGGCTATTGCTGGGACATTTAATCTGATATATTGAGAGTCAGGATCAAAGAGGGCAAGAATATGATTTAAATGTTGAGGATTTGGCCAGAAAGAAATCAACAGGAAGGCTGTGAACTGCACAGATAGAGATGACATCTGCACTGCCTGAGAGTAACAGGACAGTACAAGAGATGTGCAGAGGGCATCCCAGGAAGTGACACGTTATTGCTCTTTGTAGCTTCAGATTGCAAGAGTGAGTGCCTTTGCATTGAAGAGACTGCTGCAGATTCCCATGTGCCAGAATGGAGAGGGTGGCCATACCAGGTCCCAGAATGCCACTGGCATAAAGAATTTGTTCCTCAGAATCAGGTTCAGAGTGTTCAGCAATCTGGGCACCTGACTCCGATAGCTGAGAGAGAATAAAGCAAGGCTAATGCTCCAGTGGGCAGCAGACCTTGGTATCACTCATATGGTGCTGAGTTTAGGTTCATTCAGAAAGCAGGAGTTCTGAGGTTAAGAACGTATACATCTAAATTTCACAGGGCCTTGGAGGCCGGGCATTGTGTCCATGATAGGACAGTGTTTAAAGTTCGAGTGAGAAGCTGATGTAGCGGAAACATCAGAAGTTCGAAAAACCTGGCAATGTTGATTGTCTCAGGAAATGTGCAAGGAGAGAGCAAAGCCAGCCACAGAGAAAATCTATGGGAGCTACCAGCAGAAATGCCATTGAGGTCTCATGGAAAGCTTTCGGAGCCTAAAATTTGTTGCAGATTCCTTAAAATGTTCTATATGGAACTATGGGACTTAATGTTTGTCCTTTTGAATTTTGGAATTCTTTTTGTCCCAATGGTTTCTGTCCTGCTCTGTATACCTTTCGCAGTGGTGGTGTTTATCTCCTCCCTTTGATGGAAGTGCTTGACATGTCATTTGTATAGGGGCTCAGAGCTAAGTGCTACTGTAGATTTTGGAGACTAGAGATGTGGACTTTTCATCATTGAAGGAACTGTTAAGAATTTGGCAACTCTTGCACATAGACTAAGTGGCTTTCGCATAAAGCATTGGGCAGGGATTCTGAGCGACTTGCTTGGGGACCTTGAGCATCACAGTCACACCAATTCTGAAGAGCTCAAATCTTCACAAGGAGCTATTTTCAGTTCTTTGGAGAATCTCTAGGCTTCCCAGTCGGTGTGGAAGGTAAGAGTGACAGGTATCAATGACACTATAGCTGCTGCTGCTGCTTCTCTGCTCCTCAATGTTGACTTCTGACATGAACTGCTGCTCCCTGCCTTGGAGCCAGTGGAGCATGGACCAAAAGCTCTTCTAACTTTTAGGTACATGAAACACTGCTTCCTTCACTTAGGGTGTCAGGTGTTTGTTCCAGAAATGAGAGAAGAATAATAGAGGCAAATTTGAAATGTCACTCAACAACAAATACTGTCCTTTGTCCTCATTTTGGGTTTGAGACATAATGTTTACACATACATGGAATCCTTATTGCCTCACTTTTATATGGATATAACTAGGGTTTGGACCTTAAATTTTTGCTATATAACTGCTTCCTATTGTAGCCTTGCATATTTTCTGCCTTTGAACAATAGAGAATTACTGTCAGGGAGTCTTCTATTATGCACCAAGGGATAGAATAAAAATGGAAATTATATACAAAGGTGCCTTAAAGAATATCTTGACAATATGACATTAATCTCCAAATGTATCATATGTACTTAATCATCATGGAGATGAAGGGTGAGGAGCTCTGCCTGATCCTCCAGCAACCACCTGAAAGTATCCAGTTCAACTATTTGCTTATTTGGATCATGAAATGTAAAAGAACTAGAAAATGCAAAAGTCTGCAAAACAAAGCAAAACATTACCAAATTATCTCTTTTTTATTTGAATATCTCGGAACTAAACCGAGAAAACAGGGATAAAAAGAAGTGCACATTGCCTACCCATTTCATACCATTCACCATTCAGGTCATGGTCATAGAGGTGTCCTACTGTAGCTGAACAAGAACAGAGCAGCTATTGAAACTGTCTGAAAATCTGTCTGATAATCCTTCGTACAGCATGCTAACATATGACATCATTATCCATTTCTTTATAGTAGCAGCACAGTCCCTTATTGGGGTCTTCATAAATGGATTCATCGTGGTGGTAAATGCAGTAGGCTTCTTCAGGCAAAGAGAAATGGATCCTCTGGATTTGATTATTTGGTGCCTGGCTTTTTCGAGGATTTGTCTGCAAATCTCCTTCTTCCTTCTACCCCTGTCTCTTTTCTTCTTCATCAAACAGTCAGTACTCCAGGAGGTTAATACACTTTTTTCATTTACAAATATTTGGGGGCTTTGGATGGCCACATGGCTTAATGTTTTTTATTGTGCTAAGATCGCCAACATTCAACACCCATTGCTTTTCTGGCTGAAGAGGAATATTTCCAAGTTGGTGCCCTGGTTGATCCTGGGTTCTGTATTGTATGCAGCTATTGGTACTAGCATGCACAGAAATTACTTATGGACTGTTACCCAAAAATTTCTGGGAAACTTTTTGTCCAGCAGTAATGAAACGCACACCAAAAGAATAGACATTGTACCACTTTCTATTTTGCTTTTCCATCTTATTATACCATTAAGTATCTTCCTGATCGCTGCTCTGCTCTTGGTATCTTCCCTGGGGAGACATGTCTGGAAGATGAGAACTGTTGCTACAGAAACTCGGGACCAGTGCTTCAGTGCTCCACTCAGGGCAATTGTGACCATTCTGTCCTTCTTCATCCTTTACTTATGCTACTACACCAGTGCCATTGTTTTCTGCACTCAAGATTCACAGTATGGGAGGTTGTTTGTTTTGTCTTGGAGCTTGATTGGTGGCTGCTACCCAGCTATACACTCTGTCATTTTAGTTTTATCAAATGATAAACTGAAACAAAATGCAAAGAAGTTCCTGCTGTGTGGTCTGTGTGGTCAGTGAGAGGGGTTTACATCAATTTAAAGGATCTAGGAATGAAAGTCTTCCCTGTGTCTGTCTCCTCTCACTCACCAAATAACTTCATGGTCATAAATGTCCTGCTGCTCATTGCAGCCCAAGCATTCTGAGGCCTCCTGATGGGCTATATTTCAGAAAGAGAACACTGAACTGTTAAAGGAGCAATTATTAGAGGATTACATCTAGGTCAACATGCTGACTATGATATGCAGCTCTGATATTGTAAGATAAGTGATATGGGACTGTTGTTCCACAATGTCTCCATGTGTATGAAAAACCATAATTCCCTCAAAGGTGAATGTATTGAAGAAGAAGCCTTGCAGTTGCCTGGGCTCATCATGTAATATATGTGGTAAGTCCTGTAGGATCAAAGTCAGTAGGATGTCTCATCCTCTGATCCAAATGCAGCAATAGTTGATCCACTCTATCCGCACTTGACTCCAGTTTTCTTTTCTGGAGTCACAGATAATAAAGCCCTTCTGAATGAGAAAGAAACATGAGGATTTTTAACTTTCTTCACTCCTCTGTACATATTTTCTGCATCCATCTTGCTGAAAACTTAGACATCATAGTGACACTTCCGACAAAATGATGAAAAGTCTCAGAGTTGGAGGAAAATAGGAGATGGAGAAGAGGGAGGAGTTCAGATCTGAGGCCTCAAATTGCATTTCTCCAACTTCTGCACCTGGGAGATACATTGGCGTGCACGAGAGTTGTGTGGCACTCTTGTGCCATTGGCCTCCGAACCATTCTGCTTGCTGATGGCTATTGCATTGTCTGACAACAAGGAAGTCTTCTCAGTGAAACAATATCCATAGATAGAAGTAAGTAGGTGACTAGAGGTGGGTGTGTGCCCTTCCTCTTGACATCATACATGCATTTGCTTCTCAACTAGCTATGATTTGGGGAACTATGTGGTTTATAAATGTTCCACATTTGAAAGCCTTTTGCTTTCAGAAAACTTCATGGCATAAAAGATGTTCTGAAATCTGGCTTCAAATTTTGGGTCATGTAAGATGATAGAAAGCAGAGATTTAGATTTGCTAAACAGTCAGGTAACTCAAAGAGAAGTGTCTTCACAAGATCTGGAAAGATGCGTCTTCCTGGCTGTGGCAACTAGAGTGCTTGGTGTCTTCCAAGGATTTGGACCTGAATATACATGGAACTGAGGAGCATCCCTCTTTTCCAGTCCATACCTCACAGTCTTCCCCTCTAGCCTTCAGCTCTGGGAGTATCAGAGTGTCTGAAGTTGAATGTCACTGCTACTGGGGAAGAAACACTAGAGACACCCCCTCGTTCTTCTCACAAATGCAACTCAGCTAATACTTGCTTATGAACACATGGTGTGAGGTTCTGCATCTGGGAAGTGAGAGTAGTAGCAAGTCGAACTTCTCTAGAAAAATCCAGGAGGACTTCATTGCTCGAACAAAAACATGTGTTTCCATCTCATGTGTTTTGCTCTGAGAGTGGTAGTTTAGAATGTAAGTAGGAAGGTATGCCTGTGTTTGTACATTTATAATATTACCATGAGTTATCACAAAACCCACGGAGTAAAATACAGTAAATATTGTAAACACATAACCACTGACTGATTTCCTAGAAATTAATTTCCTGCGGAAATGTGGATGAGCTATTGTGCCGCTGCTCATTGGGTGCACCACACTTTGCTATACCTGCATAACAGAAGAGTCTCAAGCTTGTGTCTCCTTAGCATAGCTTACCGAGACTCAGTAGCCCTGCCAAATTGTTTGTGTCTCTCTCTCTCTCATCTAGAAGGTTGAACTCAATCTGTCATAGCTCAGCAAGCCCCTATCCTGAGCTTTTAGAAATAGTACCTGTTGACAAAGCATGGTAGTGCATGCCTAGAATTCCAAGACTCTGAGTGGCAGGAGAAGTGCAAATGTGAGTATAGCCTGGCAACGTGTCACATAGCAATACCTTGGGAAAAATATAGTAAGGATAGAAGTGTAGTTCAGTATAACAGCTCCAGTGGGTTTATAGTCCAACCAAACCACTCTAACAGGACCAGTCTGTTTCTCCAACATGGAAAGATCAAGAAAATTGAGAGAAGTCCATTGGAAAGCCAATGTCCTTGTATGTATTACATGAAGCATTATGAAACCATGCCAAAAAAGAAGTGTGGCTCTTAGAGATATGACACCATCAAATTAAGGGCAGTAGTCCTTGCGTTATATAATATGGTCCTGTCTCAATCTTTCTGAGGCTCTACACTTGGTTCAATGGATACTGAGACTGTGGCTACCGGTGCAGAATTTGGTTCATAGAAGAATTGTCCTGAGCCATTTATGTTTGAGAGATTGTGAACTAGAAGGTAAATTAAAGTGGAGTCGATAGCTTACACAAACACAAGTGTGACAGGTTATCAACTTAAAAGTGTTATCACTTCCAACACCAGAAAGTGTTTAGGTAATTGGTACTCATAGTCACACCAAATCATCACTTCCAACACTCTTAAAAGGGCCTAGGTCTTTAACACTCACTAGGAAAATGTTGCAGCCCTACACTATAAACGGATATTTAAAATGAGTATTGCTACAATTTCCTTATGAAAATATGAAAGTATAACTCTGTATTGGTTGATACATTGTGTCAACTTGAGAAGTGTAGAACTTTAATTATGTGACTCAGTAAAGAGCCAGATTCTTAATTTGTAAACATTCTCATCCTGTGCCTGAGGAGAATATGGACCTTATGGGAGTTCTACACCTCAGGTCGAGGGTATATTTTCTATCATACAAAGGAGGGGTGATAGCCTGGGTAGAAGCCACAGTTGCTGCCCTTTTCTTTGCTGTTCACTTTTTTCTGCTGCCATGAACTGCTGTTCTCAGTCACATGCCACTATACCTGAGAGGCAGCAGAGTATAGACTGAGATTTCTACAAACTATAAGCTAAATAAACCTTTCCTTTCTTAATTTTGGGCCAGGGATGCATGCAAGGTAGCTGAAATATAATTTTGATACAAGAGAAGTGGGGTCTTGCTGTGAATACCTGGCTGTGCTGTTCCAGTGCTTTTGGGAATTGTTTATGGTAAGAGATAGAAAAGGTTTTGGAGATGGAAACTTCTAGTGAAAAGCTGGAATGACTTTGATTCTTATGTATGGGAGATTCTGAACAAAGCTCAGAAGAACAGAATGCTGAAGGAAAGCCTGCCTGTAAAGACCAGGCTAGGCGGTTTCTCCTGGGAACAATGTCAATAGTGGTTGTTACACTCCAGATTATTTGTGTTATGGATTGACAAAAATTTTGTCTGCATTTTGGTCCTATCCACAATCTTAGCCTGAGACTGAGATTAAGCAAAGTGGATTAGGTAATCTGACAAAGGAAATTCAAGGCAGTTGAATGTTTATGTAGTGTCATAGCTATTCCTGTGGACATTTATTCAGATATATGTTGATATTAAAGTTTAAAGCGCCCAGGAGGATGATTTAAAATGTTGGAGATTTCACCAGAAAGGCAGTGGACTGCAAAGATAAAACTCAGGTCTACATCTTCGAAAAGGAAAAGGACAGTAGAAATTGATCTACAGAGGGCATCACAGGAGGTGGCAGGTTCTTGCTCTTTGGAGCCTAAGTATTGCAAGGGTGTGGGGCTTAGCATTGGGGAAAAAGCTGCATAGTCCCATGTTTCAGCATGGAGGGTTGACCACACCAGGTTTCAGAATAGAACTGAATTAGAGAATTTGTTCCCTCGTATCAGGGTCAGAGTGCTGAGTCTGAATCCTGGCCCTTGACCTCTACAGCCAATAGAGAAGAAATCAAGCTACTGTTTCAGCTGGCAGTAGACATGGGCATCATATACATGGTGTTGGTTTTAGGGGCATTCAAAATGAATTTCTGAGGTTAAGAAGGCTTCCCCTTAGATTTCAGAATGTGTTGGAGGCCAGGCAGTTTTCCCCGAGAGAGTAGTGTGTAAAGCTATTGTGAGAAGCCTACTTAGTGGAAACCTCAGAAGGTGGAAAAACCTGGGAACATGGATTATCTCAGGAAATCTAGAAGGGGAAAGCAAAGCCAGCCCCAGAGAAAATGCATGTGATTTAACAGCAGAAGTGCCACTGGGGTCCCATGGAATGGTTCTGGAGCTCACAACTTGTTACAAATTTCTTCAGATGTTCCATATGGCACTACAGGGATTAATCTTTGGCCTTCTGAATTTTGGACTTATTTTGGTCCTGATGGTTTGTAATGCTGTGTATACCTTTTTGAATAGAAGAATTTACCTTGTTCATTTGATTTTTGGAAGTTTTAAACTTTTCATTTGTACAGGGAAGCACGGATAAGTGTTTGCCTCAGATTTGGAAGCCTGGAGCATGAAGTGTTCAGCATTGAGAAAACTTTTAGGAATCTGGCAACTCTTGCACATAGACTAAGTGGCTTTTGCATAAAGGGATTGAGGAATGATTCTGTACAACTTGTCTGGGAGAGCTTCATCATCACAGTCATACAGCCGTGGAAGAGCTCAGATCTGCACATCAGCTGCTTGACTTCCTGGAAGGAACCTCAGTTTTCCCAATCAGTGTGGAGCAAAGAGCAACCGGCCTGACAGACACTGCAGCTGCTGCTCCCCTCTGCTCTTTGCTGTTTTCTTCTGCCATGAACTTCTGCCCTCTGACTTGGGGCAGTGGAGTATTAACCAAATACTCCACTAATTGGGAGATAAGGAAATCACTGCTTCCTTCCTTTTGCAATCAGAATATTTGTCCCAGCATCAAGAGAAGACTGAGACAAATTTCAAAAATCACTCAACAACAAATGCTGTCCTTGGCTTTCACAGTGGGCTTCAGAAGTAATGACGACACCTACAGGGAATCCTAATTGCTTTGCTTTTATATGGACGAATACTGAGGTTTGGGCCCTAAATATTCACTTTATAATTGTTCCCAATTTTAAGAATTTCACATATTCTTCACCTTTATACATTAGCGAGTTACTATGAGGTAGTCTATTATGTGCCATGGGATATAATAGCAATGGAAATTATGTACTGACCTGATTTTTAAAAATATCTTGATAGTATGAAGTTAATCACTAAGCGTATCATTGCTATTTACTCATGGTGGAGATGAAGGGTGATGAATTCTGGCTGGATCTCTAGCAGCCACCTGAAAGTATCCAGTTCAACTACTTGCTTATTTGGATTGTTAAATGTAAAAGGACTAGAAAATGCAAAAGTCAGGAGCAAGAAGAAAATCATTGCCAAATTATCTCTTTGTTATTTGAATGTCTTAGAACTAAACTGAGAAATCAGGGAGAAACGCAAGTACACACTGCCTAGCCACTCCATAGCATTCATCATTAGGATCACGCTCATAGAGGCATCCTGCTCTAGCTGAAGAAGAACAAAGCAGGTGATTGAAAACTTCTGAAAGTCTTTACATCTTTATTTTTTCAAAGTTTTATTGATAAACAGATCGCAATGAGACAGTTTCAAATCAAATCGCTAGGACAGTTTCAATAATTAACACACTCCATACATTCTTCTCAGTGGTTAATTGCTGTACAAGATGCGGACTTGAGATCCTATTTACAAACACCATTAGAACAAATCGTTCTATTCATTAAGAGAATGGAACTATATATCTATCAAAACCACTTTGAGTACACAGATACAAAATGGACATTCATAGGTATACCCCATATTTTCTAAGTTCCGTTATTGAATACTATAGGTGTGTAAACTCAGCAAAATATTCTAAAGGAGTCCAGTAGCCCATAATAGCATTGGGTCTTCTGTTTAACTGGCAATGTCAGAAATTATTGACCTGAGTCCCCCACAGCTCAACTTAACAGCATAGCTTTATTTCCTATATTTCGTCTTCATACATTTCTACTGTATGGTTAAGACCAAGGTAAAGCAGGACCTGTGCAAAAAGAGCTGTAGCTTTTTGGTCTGACAAGGTCAGTGAAATGGCCTCAGGATTTATCCTGAGATCCTGTACCTCAGATTGTAGAACCTTGTCAGTGCAGCCATGTGGATGAGTCACGGCCATTGCTTGGCCAATGTGCTCTCTGTGAAAGCCTGAGAGAGT
>NW_004524584.1:26743643-26758879 GCF_000260255.1 Octodon degus | reverse complement strand
CTGAAGTTCACGTGGAGCTCTACAGAGTTTGGACTTATCCAGCTGCGTCTGGCTTAGGTCTGGCTGCTGTGCTCAGCTCCTTCCCGCTGCGGACCTTGGCTAGGACTGGGTCTGGGTGTTCCTGGAAGCCAGCAGAAATTTCTACTCCGCGGTCGGTGTGGGGGAAGTACTGCGGAGTGATGGGGGGCAGTCCGAGGGGGTGGGAGAGGGTCTGGCCCATGCTTCGCCTGGGCTGGGCCTGGTCCCACAGGCGCAGGGTAGGAGGAAGCTCTCCACACACTCACCGGACCTAGGCTAGGACTGGGTCTGTCTTTACACCTTTAAAGAAATGGCTGATATTCCTTCTTCCAACCTGCCGACATATGACGTCATCATCCATTTGCTCATAGCAATCGCACTGTCCCTTACTGGGGTCTTCATAAATGGCTTCATTATGGTGGTAAATGCCATGGAGTTCATTCCAAGAGAAGGGGCTTCTCTAGATCTGCTCATTTCCTGTCTGGTGACTTTGAGGAACTGTCTGCAATTGCTTGCCTTCAAACTACCTCTGGTTGTTCCTCCCTTTATTGAATTCATTATGCCAGAAGCTTAATACAATTATTACATTTATAAGTATTTGGGGCCTCTGATTGGCTACATGGCTTAGTGCTTTTCATTGCTGTAAAAATCACCATCATCCCTCGCGCCATTATCATGGCTGAAGATGAAGTTTTCCAAGTTGGTGACCTGGCTGATGCTTGAGTCTACAATGTGTGCAGCTATGGGTACTGGCATACACCAAAATTACATATGGACTGTTGCTCAAAGATTTTTGGGAACTTTTTGTTCAATAATGAAACTCGCACCCAAAGAATAGTTATTGCACTTCTTTCTATTTTTATTTTTCATCTGATTGTGCCATCAATTATCTTACTCATAGTTTTTCTACTATTGATTTATTTGCCTTGGGAGACAAGCCTCGAAGGTGAGAAATGTTGCTACCAGAACCTTAGATCCCTGCTTCAGTGTGCCACTCAGGACAATGTTGACCATCCTGTCCTTCCTTTTCCTTCTACTTCTCCTATTATGGTATTGCCATTGTGTTCTGTACTCTCTGAAGAATGGAAGGATCTTCATTCTGTTCTGGAACTTGATAGATGGCAATTACCCATCTACACACTGTCAAATTAATATTAGGAATTTCTAAACTGAAAGAAAATGTGAAAAAATTCCTACATTGTGGTCATGAATGTCACTGAGAGGGATTTATATTAATTTAAATGAGCTAGAGCTCAAAAGCTTCCCAGTGTCTTTCTCCCCTATTATATCTCACCTCAGTTACTGATGAATGTTCTGATCTTAAATGCCTTACTCATCATTGCAGCCCATGTATTCTGAGACACCTTGAAGATTTGCTCCCATTAGACAGAAAACACAGATGTTGAAAGAATAGCCAATTCCAGAGGATCACATATCAGAATGTTGCCTGTAATGTGGATCTGTCGTTTTGCAAGGTAAATGGTACCAGGATCTTGGTGCACATTGTTCGCAATTGTGAGAAAACCATAATTCCGTGAAAGGTGAAGGTCCTGGAAGGGAAGAAAAGCAGTTGTTAGGCCTCATCATGTAAAATATGTACTATGTTCTCGAGGACAAAAATGAGTAGAATGTCTAGTCCTCTGACTCAATTGAGTCAATGACTAATCCCTTCATTACCTGCAATTGATTTCTGTTGTCTCTATTGAAGTAACAGATTATGATACATTTCTGAGACCAGAAGGACGGTTGAAGATTGGAAGCCCTTCTTCATCCTTCCAATCATATTTTCTGTGTCCATCTCGCAGAGAACCTAGACGTCATGGTGAAACTTTCTAGAAAACAATGAAAAGGTTCAGAGAGAGAAGAAATGCAGCAAATTGAGAACAGAGTAGAGATGAAGTCTGAAGCCTCCTTTTCCATGTCGTCTATTTTGTGCCTGGTACAGACAATGCCTTCCAGAGCGGTTTGATTTCACTACTGGGCATTTGACTTTGGGAGCTCTCCAATGACTTCTGTTTATTTGATTTTCCTCCCACAGGACTTCTCACCCTACTGCTGCAATACACGTAGCTGGGAGAGTTGTAGCACTCCAATCTTCGTGACTTCAGAGATACATTTTTTTTCTGGGCTTGGTGATGATTTGGAAAGAATTAGATTCATGTATGTTTCCTAGTTAAATTCAAAGACTCTTTTTTAGGACATGTCCTAAAGATTATGACAAATTTTGACTTCTGTGTGATGATGTGAAATGTATATTTAGATTTTCCCATCATCAGCAGTAATGAAATCAAATTTGAATCTCAGATATGTAATGTGTAGAAGTTGCTTAAGAATCCAGATATGAGTGTGTCTTCTTGGATCTTCAGTGCGGCGTACTCTGTGGCTTCCCAGGGTCGAACCTGAATCCCAGGGAATGGAGCAGCAGTCCCGACTTCCTCTGTAGCTCAGACTGCATCACTATCATAACCAGCTCTGCTTAGCGCAGATTCCTGGGGATGAATGTTGTTGCTACTGGGGAAGGAAGTGCTACAGATGACCTATTGGCCATCTCTCATTTGCAGTTCAGCTAATACCTGCTGTGTGCCCTAGATATGTGTTCCTGCAGAGGAGCAGAGAGAAGAGGAGCACCTGAAATCATCCAGGCCGAATTCCTCTGGGATTTCATTTCTCAGATTCTCAATTGCATTTACATTTCATGTATCTTTATTCTAAAACTAAGGTATGATTAAGTTTGTATACTCAAAATACTATCAAGAGATGTAACTAAGTAAGACTACAAACTGAAATAAAACATTCTTAATACATAACCCCTGCCTGCTTTCATAGAAGTAACAATCTTGCAGAAGTTTAGTTATTATATTCTGAGTCTTGTCTTGGAAGCAGAAGCTTCACAACCGTGTCTCTCTGAAGCCCTCTTTATATGAACTCAGAAGCCCAACCAAATGACTTTTGTCTTTCTCTCATCCTGTTGGAGTTTCATCTATTACTCTCCTGCAGTGGATCCTATCGCACTGTTTCTAATGTGGCTTCATAGTCCAGTATGGTAGTAGAGGCCAATATTTTCAGAAGTCTAGAAGACTGAGGCACAAGGATTGAATGTGTAAGTTTATCCTGAGAAAATTAGCTACATGGCAATAACTTTATCAAGAAAAATTTAGATCCCTATGCTGATGCTCAGTATAAAGGCCTCATTAACTTCCACAGAATCATGAAATGTGACTGGAGCCATATGAGTTAATGGAAGCAGAAATGATAAAAAGGGCTCAAAAACAAAGAAAAACAAGTAAAGATAAGAATGTAGAAAGAAAAGAAAAAGAAAGACAGGAAAACAGACAAATAATAAGAAAGAAGGAAAGAATATGGGACAGAGGGAAGGAAAGGAGGGTGTGAGAAGGGCTTGTGGCCATGCCTGGGGCTGGATGAGTGTTGAGTGTCCCTCGAGCTTAGTGAGTGCAGATTCCTCCTTACTATGAGCAAGGAGAAAGAAGCAGTGAGTAAGAAACAGTGCTGTTTAGAAGGGAAAGTTTGTGGGAATTTGAAGTGAAGAGAATAAACAGAGTGGGGCTCAAGATGAATCCTGCTCGCTGTGAGGGAAGGAGGTCCAGGCCCTGAGCAGACACAGCTGTGCACTCACTCTCTCTTTGCTGCTATCCAGCCTTGTCCTGGACTGAAACTGTGGGCAGATAAAAAAACATGTGTTCCATATAACTCCCCAGTATGCAGCAGGGTTAAAGGACTCAAACTGAACAATACTGGAGCCAAGGGATGTCCTGTGCTGATCCACTGCTGCTCACACCCTCTGTCCCAGGAGTTCAGTACAGTGCTTAATTAGCCTGCTTTCCAGATAGGGCTTGAGAATAGCATTTGGGCCAGGAGGCATACTCTTCTTGAAGAGGCACCTGCAGGAAAAGCCCACTATATTGAGAAGTAGAGTTACTGAGCTGTATACTCTGAAATGTTATCTGACTCATCTGGCATTGGCTCAGGAGTTCTCCGCAGTCTTCCTTCAATAAACGTGTGATATCATCTAAAACTCTATGTCTGAGATCGTCTCTTGTTACATCCAGTCAGTCTGGGGTGAGGCATCAGCAAACGCACTCTTGCTGGGTCAGTCTCTTTCTGACATTGTAAGAAGAAAAGATATTTGGGATTTCCAATGCAAACCCAAACTATTATTCTTTTAGTATTTAATTTAATTTTATTTTATTTAGAAAGAAATAGCAATGAGACAGTTTAAAAGATGATTAATATGACAGTGTCAATAATTACTACATTAAATATTGTTATCTTCTTAGCTGTTATCCATAGTACAAGAAACAGGCAGGATTTCCTGTCCAAACACTATTAATTCAAGTCTTTCTTCTCATTGAATTAAGGGAAAGTAGCTGTATATCTATCCTAACTATTCTGTATATACTAATACAAAATGGTCCTTCCTTTATATCCCCATTTTTTTGTTTAGTCCTGTCAGAGATGGCTTCTTCATTAGCATCTAGATACTATAGGTGCTTGAATTCAGCAAAATAATACAACACAGTACAGAGGTCCACAATAGTAGAGGGGTATCAGCAGTTGTTGACTTGATCCTTTCACGGCTCATTGCATTAATATTGCTTTACTTTATATACCTCATTTTTATACTTTCCTGCTGGATGGTTAAGACCAAGATGAAGAAAGTCCTATATAATAAGAAAGGGAACTTTTGTATCTGTCAGTCAAATACACTCAGGATTTACTCTGTCACCCTGTACCGCAGTTTGTAGATCCTTTGTGAGTGTCCGCTATGTGGATGAGTCACGGCCATTTCTTGACCAATTTGCTCTCTGTGAAAGCCTGAGAGCACAACTGAATTACATGATGTTACAGTAAAGGTTCTCCAATTTCCTCAGTCTTCACTGACCTGGAAAGGATAGTGCCAAAATGTTGACTGGCTTTTCAGCCCTGCCTTTTCTCCAATTTTTGGTCTGCAAAATTAGGTTGTTAACACTCCAGAAGCGAAGCGTATTAGTGCCCTGTAACATATGCAGTTTGGATTACCATAACTATCTGTCAAAATATCAAACATCTTAGGCATAACCTGGAACAGGTATTTTCCATCAAGTATTGATACGTTAAACTTTAAGTTTCAACAGAATATGAAGAAAAAAGTAATTTAAAAAAGGAATAAATATATTTTTGCACAGAAATTTGGAAATCTAATGATATATAGCATTGTAGCTGGACAGTCATGTGAAATTTTTTTCTTGAGTCTTTTTTTTTTCATTTATTACACTTTATTTTTTTTAAATATATATTGTCAAGGTGAGAATCCAACCAATTAACTGCTAGATTAAAAAACCTGCTGATGTTTCTCAGGATCATTACCTTGCCCATCTTGTGTGCATAAATGTATGGCTTTGCCCGTGTCATGTTTCCCAGCTTTTCTTCTCGCACCCTACTCATTGTCCAATCTTCAGATTCTCCCTTTTCATTTTAATTTGTTATACCCTTCTATATGCCTTCAAGAGTCCCTGATCCTTTCTCTTCCAGGAGATTTAGTATTTCTGTTTTAATGTTTAGATCATTAATGCACTTTGACTTTAGCCTAGTGCATGGTGATAGACCTGGCTCAAGATTTAGTTTTCTGCATGGAGAGAGCCAGTTTTTCCAGCACCATTTATTACAGAGGCCATCTTTCTTCCAGTGAGAATGTATGGCCCTTTGTCAAAGATCAGGTGGCTGAGTGTGTTTCTAGAGGCTTCTGCATCTTCTAATCTATTCCATTAATCCTCAGGTCTATTTTGTGGCCAGTACCATGCTGATTTTATCACAGTAGCCTTGAAGTATAATTTCAAGTCAGGAATTGTAATGCTTCCTGCCTTGCCTTTGTTGGCCAGAATTGCCTTTGCTATTCTAAGTCTTTTCTTATTCCAAATAAATTTTAGGAAATATTTCTTTAGGTCTGTGAGGTATGTTGCTTGTAGTTTGATGGGGATTACATTAAAACTGTACATCAATTGTGGGATTATGGCCATCTTCACAATGTTGGTTCTTCCTATCCAGGAGCATGGAAGAGCATGGAATATCTTTCCATTTACTGAAATCCTCTATGAACACTTTTTCAAGAGAACTGTAATTTTCTTTGAAAAGAACTTTGGCTTCTTTATTTAGATTAATTCCAAAATATTTTGTTTTCCTCAGTTCTATTGTCAAAGGTATTGTTTCTATAATTTCCCTCTAATTATGTTTGTTATCTGTGTAAAGGAATGCTATTGACTTTTGAGTATTGACTTTATATCCTGCTGTACTGCTGATTTTCACATTAATTCTAGTATCTTCTTGGGGGTGTTTTTTAGGTCTTCCAAGTAAAGTGTTATGTCATCTGCAAATAATGATAATTTAACTTCTTCTTTACAAATTCTTATTCCATTTATTTCTCTTTCTCTTCTCTAATCGTTCTAGCTAAGGATTCCAGAACTATATTGATTCAGAGTGGTGACAAAGGACATCCTTGTATTGTACCAGATTTAAGAGTAAACAATTTCAGTTTTTCCCCATTTAGAATTATATTATCCTTTTAGTTTTCATAAATGGGTTTTTACCAGATTGAAGTAGAGGCCATCTATTCCAATTTTCTGTAGGACTTTGAACATGAATGAGTGTTGGACTTTGTTAAAAGCCTTTTCTGCATCAATTAAGATGATCATGTGATTTTTAATTTTTGCTCTATGGATAAAGCAAATTACATCACATTTATAGATTTTTGAATATAGAATCATCCTTGAATCCCTGGGATGTATTCTGTCTGGTCATGATGTATGATCTTCTTGATGATTTGCTGTATTCTATTTATTAGGACCTTATTGAGGATTTTTGCATCTATTTTCATGAGGGAGATTGGTTTATAGCTCTCTTTTTTAGTTGAGTCTTTCCCTGGTTTTGGTATCAGCATAATACTTGCCTCCAGGAATGATTTTGGGAGGACCACATCCTTTTCCATTTCATTGAACAGTTTGAGGAGTATAGGAACTATATCTTCTGTAAATTTCATGTAGATTTCAGCTCTAAATCCATCAGGACATGGAAGTTTCTTTTTCAGTAGAATTTTTATTAGGTCTCATATGTCATTGGATGTTACTGGGCTATTGAGAGTGGTTATATCTTGTTGATTGAGTTTTGGTAATTTGTACCTTTCTAGGAATCTGTCAACTTCGTCTGTATCTTCTATTGTGTGAGAGTAAAGATTCTCAAAGTAGGTATTGATAATCTGAAATTCCACTGGGTCTGTGGTGATTACACCTTTTTCATTCATTACTTCTTGTATTTGAATTTTTTCTTTCCTTTTTTTGATGAGGTTAGATAGGGACTTATCAATTTTATTTAACCTTTCAAAGAACCAGCTTTTTGATTCATTAATTCTTTTAACAGTTTTCTTCGTCTCAAATGAATTAATTTCTGCTCCAATCTTTATGATATCTTCCAGTCTTTGGGCTCTCGATTTGGTTTGCTCTTCCTTTTCTAGCTGTTGAAGGTGCAACATTAGGATGTTTATTTGTTTCAGTTCTGAATTCCTAATGTGTGAGTTCACAGCTATGAATTTCCCTCTTAGAACTGTTTTCATCGTATCTCTTAAATTCTGATAAGTTGTGCTTGAATTTTCATTGAATTGTAGATATTGTTGAATTTCTTGTTTAATTTCATCTGTAACTCATTGATTGCTGAGTAGGGCTTTTTTAAAATTTCCATGTAATTAGGGCATTTTTCTGAAATCTTTTGTAATTTATTTCCAATTTCATTGCACTAATAAGCATGTGATAATTTCTGTTTAATTGCATATTCTTAAGCATGAACTATGGCCCAGTATTTGGTCTATTTTAGAAAATGACCCATGTGCTGATGAAAAAAATGTGCATTCAGCTGTGTTTCGGTGGAACACTCTGTATATGTTCTCAAAGTTCACTTGTTTCAAGCTCTGGTTCAGTTCTGCTACTTCTTTGCTAATTTTTTTCTGGTTGATCTATCTTTTGGGGATAAAGGGTGTTAAGTTCTTCTGTTAAGATTGTGGTATTGGATATTAGATCTTTCACATTCATTAAGATTTGTTTTATGTAGTTGGCTGCTCTCGCGTTTGGTGCATATGTATTTATGAGTGTTACCTCTTCCTCTTTTATTTTTCCCCTAACCAGTATATAGTGACCTTCTTTATTTTGCTTGATCATTCGTGGTTTGAAGTTGAGACTGTTTGAAAATAGGATTGCTGTTCCTGCTTTTTTCTGAGGTGCTGGGGCATGTAGTATTGTTTTCTATCCTTTGACGATCAGCCTATGCATGTATTTATGTTAAATGTGTTTCTTGTATAAAGAATATTGTTGGATTTTGTTTCCTAATCCACTGTGCCAGTCTATTTCTCTTAATTGGTGAATTGAGTCCACTTACATTGATGGTTATAATTGAGATGTATTGACTTATGATTGTTATTGACTTATGATGTTATTTACCTATTGTCTTTACTCCTTTTTCTCCTGTGTTTGTTTGCCATATTTCATGGATTCCTTCTGTTCTCATTCATGAAGTTCTCATCCTTTTGTTCCCTCTCTAGAATGTCTTTTAGTAGTCTTGTTAGGGTTGACTTTGTCTTCATGAAATTCTTTAGTTGTTCTTAGTCATGGAAGTATTTCACTTCTCCATCAAACTTGAAAGAGAGTTTTGCAGGGTATAGTAGTCTGGGCTGGAATTTGTTTCATAGAGGTCTTTAAGTACTCTGCTCCCTCCTCTTCTTGGCTTCATGGTTTGTGCAGAGAAGTTGGCAGTAATTCTGATGGGTTTTCCTTTGAATGAGATCTGCTTCTTTTCTCTAGCGGCTTTCAATATATTATTCTTGTGCTGGATTTCTGTGATCTTGACTATTATATGTCTCGGTGTGTTTTTAATTGGGTTGAGGTAACTTGGCATTCTGTATGCTTCAGTTAACTGTATGTCAGATTGTTTCCTCATATTTGGGAAGATTTCTGCTATTACTTTGGCCCATAGTCATTTGATATCACTTGTGTTGACTCCATCTTTCTCATTGATGCCTATTAGTCTCACATTGTTCAATTATTCATCGTCTTGCAATTGATGAATCATTTTTTCCTGCATCCTAGTTTTCTTTAAGTTGCGTTTTCTTACTTTTTCACTAGCTGGACCAGCGTCCTTAAGATCTGAAACTGTGTCTTCACTTTCACTCAAACGGGTTTGCAAGCTTGTGATTGAGATTTTAATTCCTCTATAGCTCCATGACTCTTCTGCATGTGATCTATTTCTTTCCTGTATTGCTCATTCAGGGAATCAGTCGCTTTTCTAATATCCTTAATTTTTTTATCAATGACTTCTATAGAAACAGTTATTAATTCTTTTACTGCAGGAGTTTTTTCAGATTGTGTTTCCTCCCTATGTTTCTGTATTTGATTCTTTACTGCAGATGCTATATGTTCAGAGATTTCTTTTTTTATTTCAGAAATTAATTTTGATCTGAGTTCCTTTATATCTTTCTCCTGTTGCTTATTTAATTTTATGCTATTGATTCATACATTTCTGCTGACCTAGTGTCCTCTGAACTTCTGTGTGGTCATTGGGTTTCCTCCATGTGTCTCTGCATTTGATTCTTTACTTCAGGTGCTACTAATTCAGAGATTTATTTCTTTATTTAGAATTTGAGTTCCTCTAGACCTTTGTGCAGTTGTTTCTTTATTTCAGACACACTTGATTCATTGATTTCAGCTGTGTGAGTCACAATTTGATCTGTGTTAGTGTCCTCCACACTTGTTATGGGTGGTTTTGGGGTCTGAGATTGCATTTTGCTCCTTCTCATTGTCATTTTTTTATAGCACTGTCTTCTGACCTTTGCTCTAGAGCCTTGGTGCTATTATAACCTTAACACCTACTGAAATTCAGGTGCAGATTTACAAAGTTTGAATTTATGCAGTTGCACTTGGCTTGTTTCAGGCTGAGCTCAGTTCTTTCCTGCTGCAGCTCTTGGGAGTGAACCAGTTGTGCCCCTCTGTCAAGATGTTCTGCTTATGGATCATTTTGAGAGTAGGGTTGTTCTGTCCTCTACTCTCTGCAGGTAATGCAGCTGCAGAGTTTCACTCCAAGCCTGTATGCCAGGCCTGAGCTGAGTCTGAAGTGGAAAATTGTGAGTAGAGGAGAGGAGAAGCTCTCCCTCCCGCTCACCGGGTTTGGGCTAGGACTGGATCAGGAGAGCCCGAGAAAGTGGCAGATGTTCTCACTCACTCAGAGTGCATGGGAGGGGTTGCCTGCACAGTTGTTGGAAGTGTCCCATGGGTATGGAAGAAGGTCTCACTCACCCTGCCTGCCTGGGTTTGGATAGGACAGATCCTGCTGGCACAGGGTAGCCTCAAGCTCTGCCAAACACTCACCAGGCCTGAGTGAAGGCTGGATCTTGGAGTTCTGTGAAAGCGGCAGAAGTTCTCACTCACTTGACGGACGAGGGGAGGGATAACCTAGTGTTTGTAGGCATGATTTCTATCAGACTTCTTTTCTTCAGAACAATAACCAGATTTCCCCTTCCAGAACAGCCAAACAGTTCCAGTGCTTCCAATAAGCATGTTTAAAAGTTTGTAATTCACGTGGTCAGGTTTAGCCAAATCTGACTCCACACTGGGTACCAAATTCTGCCTCAGTTACACTCCTCTTGTTGCTGGGACAAATACGTGACATACAAATAAATGAATGAAAGTTTTATATAGTTTACAACCAGTGGAAATTTTAGTTCATACTCATCTAACTGCAAGGCAGAATGGCACAGGGCTGATAGCATCCATTCATGGTGACTGAAAAGAGCAGTGTGAGAAAGTGAGTGGCTGCAGCTCAGGAAGCTTGTTAGCCTCTCTCCCCTCCTTAAATTGTAATGCAGAATATCTGCCACAGAGCACGCCCACGCATAATGCCAACACTGGATCAGTAATCACATACCTTAGAAGCTGCATCATGACTGCATGAGGCTACTAGGGGTACAAGCTCGATACAAAGCATAACAGATTTCATGCACAAATCTAGCCCAAGGAACTTAGTGACAGAGAAATAAGTTCACATACAACAAGAAATTGATGCCCGACTATTGCTCCATCTATGTCTCCAATTACTTCCTCAAAACCACAGTATGTAGTTGGAGTCAGGTGAATTAATGGAAGCAGAAATAAAAAGGAGGGCAAGAAAACAAAGAAAAAGGAGGAAAGAAAATAAGGTAGGAAGAAAAGAAGAAAGACTAGTAAACAGCCAAATAAGAAAAAGGAAACAGAAACAAAGAATAAATGAAGAAGGGAAGGAAACAAGGGGGTGAGAGGGCTCACAGCGATGTCTTTAGTCTGGACAAGGCTTGAGCATCCCTTAAGCTTCATGTGGGTAAGTTCCTCCTTGCTATGAAGAATGAGATGGAAGAAATATAGTGCTCACTTCTGCTTATAGAGGAACCTCTAAGAGTCCTTGCAGTGGGGAGAGCCAACAGAGTGAGCCGGTTCTTGAAAGCAGGCGGATTTGGGAAAAGTGGGCCAGGTACCAAGCAGACACATTTGGGCTCACACTGTCTCTTCCCTGCTACCTAAAAGGGGATTTATCCCTACCCAGGAATAAAACTCTGACACCCAAAATCATGGGTTCCACAAGACATCACTGTCATCAAAAGCATGACAGACCTCGACTGAGCAGTACTTAAGCCAGGAGATGTCTTGTGCCACCCTGCTGCCCTCCACTACCTGTGTCCCAGGAGACCAGTGCTGCGCTGCATTCAGCCAGGCTTCCAGCCAAGGCTTAAGAATAGAATGTGGGCCAAGAGATAGTCTTTTGAAGAAGAGACACCTGCAGGAAAAGTCCAGTACATTTCAGAGAGGAAATTCAAAGCTGTCCACTCCCAAATGTGATCTGAGCCATTTGTTCCTAACCCAGGTGTTCTCCGCAGTCTTCTATCACTAAATATGATGATATCATATAAAATTCAAAACCTGAGGGCTTTTTTGTGAGATATAATGAGTGTGGAGTCAGCCATCAGCAGATGCAGTCTTGCTGGGCCATTTTTTTTTTTTTTATTTTAATATGGAAGAAAAGGAGGAGTTAGGTTCGCTACTGCAAAGCCAAAATATTATTTTCAAGGTATTGCAGGACACATTATAAAGTTATCCCAATGGTGGAGTAATGTGCTCAGAGTGGGGACACCTCCAAATCTGAAACAGTTGCCCTGTTTCATGGAGTTAGGGTCCTGTTTCTACCACTCTGCGAGTTGACTCTTCATGGATTGGTTATGGAGCTTGTGGCTTAGGATGTGAGGCTTGTGCACTACTGGGAATTTTGCAAATAAATTTGTTTGGATGACTTCACTTAATAGAAAGCAAATTAAGAGGAGATGAACAGCTTACAGAGACACCAGTATGGCAGTCTATCAACTTCAAAGTGCAAATCTATTTAAAATAGTTTAGGTGGTCATAGCCACAAAGTAACAGCATTCACACTCTTTAAAATTGTCCTGGTTCTATTATTCTCCAAGGGCCCTAACTCTACACTGTATAATAACACACAAACTATCAATGCTGTGGGGCTAGAGGGATTGCTTGTTGATCAAGAACCTGCCTGACAAGCACAAGGATCTGGTTTGATCTCTGGTAATGCATGTTGTGCCAGCCCAAGGCCAAGCCAGCCACTGAATCCAGGCATGGTGGCTCACACCTGTATTCCCAGTGATGGGCAGGCTAAGAAAGGAGAATCACTGAGTCAGAGTTGAATAGTGAGGACCTGTACCAAATAAATAAATACTTCAAAAATATCGGTGTTGAAACAATTAAATATTGAAACCACAAATAAGACAATTCTCAATTTTTCCCCAAAGTGCGCTGATTTGCTCTAGAAGTGGTGGTTGATGAGTGTCTGTACATGTATTTTACCTTGTTGCCTTGCTTTTATAATGAGTAATCATAGGGGTTTTATACCATAATTTTTATTATAGAAGTATTATCAATATTGCTAGTTTCTGATTTTCTTTGCCCTTGTACGTTACAGAATTACTACGCACAAGTCTTACATTTCTTTTCTTGGGGCATATTGATAGCAGAAGTTCTTTTTATTTTCAGGTGACTTTTGAAGAATGTCTTGAAAATTGGAAATAGAATTATAATTGTGACACGGCTAGTTACTCATGGTGGCGATGAGAGTGAGGAGCTCTCGCTCGTCCTACAACTGAGGATAATCTTGTCAGTCTTCTGAAGATACTCAGTTCCACTATTTGAATATGGTGACTATGATATCTAAGAATTAGAAAATGCAAAACCCATGAGCAGGAAGTAAATCATTGCCAAACTATTTCTTTCTTATTTGAATATTTCAGAATTAAATTGATTTAAAAGAGATATAATAAATAAAGGCACACCTCCTTCCTCCACCATTAACTTCATGATACGACTCTTTCTTCTTAGAGTACTGTTGTTCTTCCTGAAGAAAAAAAGAGTTTGAGTAATAGGAGCTTCCTGAAAATCTGCTCATCTTTGCTGACATTTCTCCTCCAAGCTCGCTCTCCCATCAGCTCACTGTCCATTTCCTAATAGCAGTGGCACAGTTCCTTACCGGGATCTGCATGAATGGCTTTATCCTGGTGGTGAACATGCTGTGCTTCATCAGAGAGGGAAACGTGGGTCCTGTGGATCTGCTCATTTGCTGCCTTGTGTCTTCTCCAGTTTGTTTGCATTTGCTAACCTTTCTTGTGAACTTGATGGTTTTCTCTGTCATGAAAATGTTGGCATTTCTTGAACAGTATATAACTTTTATTTTTAACTATTTGGGGGCGTTTCTTGGCAACATGGCATGGTGTTTATACTGATCACTACCATCTCTCACCCCCTATTCCTCTGGCTGAAGATGAGGATTATCAAGTTGGTGCCTTGGCTAATCCAGAGGTCTACACTGCATGTATCTATCAGTTGTGTCATCCAAGAAAAATACGTATATCCTATTAAGCCAGATATCTTGGTAAACATTTTCTCCAGTAATCAACTCACAATAAAGGAATAGACATTGCACCACGTTCACTTTTGATTTTTCATCTGACTGTGCCATGAATTTTCTTTTTCATCACTGTTCTGCTCTTGATATTATTTCTAAGGAGACATAGCCGGGAGATGAGAACCTTTATGGGAGCCTGGGACCAACCTAGGTGCATCCTTGTTAGGGCAGTGCTGTCCATCCTGTTCTGCCTCATCCTCTACTCCTCCCACTGCATGATGGCCTTTCTCTTCTTTTCCTGCAAATGCAGTAGGGAAGCTTACCTTTCTTTTATGCATGTTGGTGTCTGGCACCTTTCCTTATACCATCTTTCATCTTAATTTTAGGAAATCTTAAACTGAAACAAAACATAAAGAAATTATTTCTCCATTGTCATGAGTTTAGTGAGAACATGAATTTCCAAAATGAATCTCAGTGTCAATGGCTTTCTTGTGTCTGTCTCCCCTCACTCACCCAGTGAGAATTCTGTTAACCAATGTACAGTTCCACATCATAGACCACACATTTGGAAGCACAGTTGTGGATTTTGTAACTTTACACAGGGAGACAATGGTGTGCGCAGCACGATGCATATCTCTGAGTTACATCTATGTGAGGATTCTATTGATTATACGGGATATCTATGTTGCAAATAAATAGTATAGTTATCTTTGCACAGAATATCTTCTCAGTACATGAAATACTGCAATTTTATCAAATATGCATGCATTGAAGAGGAAGGAAAGCACTTCTTTGATCTTTTGATCTCAGACAGGCACAAAATACTATAGCATCCCGGTCTGTAATTTTCCCTGGTTTAAATGGATTGCATGCTTCAGGTGGGCTGGTAGTTCACCCCTTCTCTATCTGCAGATGATACCTGTCCTGTGGAGTCACATAAAATGAAGGTCTTTTTGTCCAGGAAGGAAACTGAGCACAGGGAGTTCTTTTTAAGATTCTGTGAGCATATACACTGTATCTTTTCAGAGCAGATAGAGGTCACAGTAATTCGACCCATCAAATGATAAAAAGACTGACAGCAGAGGATAAGGAAGAGAAGAGAGGATATTAGGATTAGAGGAAAAGGAGCAGATGAGAGAAAATTTTAATTGGGGATAACAGGGAGAAGAGAGAGGAATTTTTATCTGAGGGCTCACACTGCATCTCTCAAAGGTATGTCTCTGGGACAAACAGTGGCTTGCCTAGCTGTTGTGTGG
>NW_004524584.1:26742367-26743263 GCF_000260255.1 Octodon degus | reverse complement strand
TCATGGCACTGGGAATAAGAGTGCTTGGTGTCTTCTAAGGACTTGGACCTGACTCCCTTGTGAACAAAGGAACAGCCCCACTTCCTGTCCACACCTCACGGTCCTCTCCTCAGAGGAAAAACTATGAAACTTTCACATTTTCTGGAGGTGAATGTTGCTGCTGTTGGGGAAGGAAAACTGGAGATGACCCTTGTTCCTCTCACAACTGCAGCTCAGCTAGTATGGGCTGTGTGAACCCATGATATGACTTTCTGCATCTGGTTGAGAAATAGTGTGTACACACACATAAAATCTTCACTGACTCACTTTTGTATGCACATGACTCAGGATTTGACCCTAAATATTTGCTATATAACTGCTGGCAATTGTAGGAGGTTGGCATATTCTGGGCCTTTAAACAACAGAGAATTGCTATTAGGCAGTCTTCTATTATGCACTCTGGGATATAACAAAAATGGAAATTAAATACTAAGGTGCCTTAAAGAATATCTTGATAAAATGACGTTAATCCCCAACTTTATCATATGGACTTAATCATCGTGGATTTGAAGGGTGAAGAGCTCTGGCTGATCCTCCAGCAGCCAACTGAAAGTATCCAGTTCAACTATTTGCTTATTTGCATCATGAAATGTAAAAGAATTAGAAAATGGAAATTCAGCAGAAAGAAGCAAAGCATTACCAAATTATCTCTTTCTTATTTGAATATCTCAGAATTAAACCGAGAAAATAGGGATAAAAAGAAGTGCACATTGCCTACCCATTTCATAGCATTCATCATTCAGGTCATGGTCACAGAATTGTCCTACTGTAACTGAACAAGAACAGAGCAGTGATTGAAACTGTCTGAAAATCTGTACTTCTTAAGGAAATGGCTGATATTAATTCTCACAACATGC
>NW_004524584.1:26740527-26741477 GCF_000260255.1 Octodon degus | reverse complement strand
AACCTTTGTCAGTGTCAGCCATGTGGATGAGTCACGGCCATTGCTTAGCCAATGTGATCTCTGTGAAAGCCTGAGAGAATGTTTTCTCTCCATGTGACTCTCCTTAGGCACACTCTACATCATAGATCACTTTCCTCTTTGGCCCTCTAATCACCTTGATCAGAAATTTGGGACACTGCTGAGTTACATGACATTACCATGCAAGTTCTCATATGTCCTCAGCCTTAGATGATCCTTAGAAGGCTAGGGCCAAAATGTTGGCTTTCCTTGCAGCCCTCGTTTTTCTCTTATCCTGGTCTACAAATTTAGGTTGTTAACCATCCAGAAGACAAGCTTGTTGTTATTATCCAACAATTAGGCTGTTAAGCTTAACCTCACTATCTGTCTGTATGTCCACCATTTTAGGCATAATATGGAACAGGTATTTTTCATCAAGTATTGATACGTTGAACTTTAAGTCCCTACAGAATATGATAAAAACATTTAAAAATTATAATATATTTTTGAAATTGGCATAAAGAATTATATACTTCTTATATTTTCACATAAGTCCAAAAACCTCACCATATACAACCTTGAAGCAGGACAGTCCCACAATATTCCTTTTCCTGTCTCTTGCTTTCCTTCATCACCCCCTTCTTCTTCAACAACCATCTACCGGAGAGACATCATAGCAGCAACTGTAATGTCATGACAAGCAGCGCATGTTCAGCAGATCAGAATGACAGGCACTCCAAGCATGAAACTACTACTACAAATTACCATCTGGAGTGCAGTAGCTTAGTTCACAGGTATCAGTATATATAGTTAGTCAGGGTGAGAATCTTTCCCAATAACTGCTAGATTAAAAAATCTTCTGAAGATCCTCAGGATCATTGACTTGCTCATGTTCTATATATAACTGTATGGCTTGACTTTGTCATGTTTCCTAGCTCTTCTCCTTTCCCTCT
>NW_004524584.1:26726042-26733975 GCF_000260255.1 Octodon degus | reverse complement strand
TGTGCCTGGGCTGGGACCTGGAGTTTGTCACACTGTCGCAGAGTAGCTGGAAGCTCTCCCACACACTCACCGGACCTGGGCTAGGACTGGGTCTGGGGGTTCCCGGAATGTGGTAGAAATTCCTACTCGGTGTGCATGGTGGGGTGATACTGCGGAGTGGTGGGGTGCCTCCCAAGGGGGTGGAAGAAGGTCTGACCCATCTGAACCTGGGCTAGGATGTGGAGATGGTCCTGCCGGTGCAGTGTAGCTGGAAGCTCTCCCACACACTCACCAGACCTTTGCTAGGAATGGGGCTCTTGGTGGCTTTGGATGGCCACATGGCTTAATGTTTTTTATTGTGCTAAGATCACCAACATTCAACACCCTTTGTTTTTCTGGCTGAAGAGGAATATTTCCAAGTTGGTGCCCTGGTTGGTCCTGGGTTCTATATTGTACGCAGCTATTGGTACTAGCATGCACAGAAAATACTTATGGACTATTACTCAAATATTTCTGGAAAACTTTTTATCCAGTAATGAAACTCACCTGAAAAGACAGTCATTTTACCATGTTCTAATTTGATTTTCCATCTTATTATACCATTAAGTATCTTCTTCATCGCTGTTCTGCTCTTGGTATCTTCGCTGGCTAGACATGTCTGGAAGATGAGAATTATTATTTCAGGTACCGGGGACCACTGCTTCAGTGCCCTACTCAAGGCAATCGTGACCATGCTGTCCTTTCTCATCCTCTACATCTGCTACTACACCACTATCATTGTGTTCTGCACTCAATATTCACAATATGGGAGGTTATACGTTTTGTTTTGGAGCTTCATTGGTGGGTTCTATCCAACTATACACTCTGTCATCTTAATTTTAGCAAATGGCAAACTGAAACAATATGCAAAGATGTTCTTGCTTTTTTGGTCTGTGTGGTCAGTGAGAAGGATTTATTTGAATTTAAAGGATCTAGGTGTCTTAGTCTTACCTGTGTCTGTCTCCTCTCACTCACCAAAGAATATCATGGCCATAAATGTCCTGCTCCACATAGCAGCCCAAGCATTCTGTGGCAGACATCTGCTACATTTCATAAAGGGAACACTGATCTGTTAAAGTAGCAAATTTTAGTGGATTACATCCAGTTCCGAATGCTGTCTATCGTATGGAGCTCTCGTATTGCTACATAATGCTTCAGGAGTCTTGTGTCACCATGTCTGCTGGTGCATGAAAAGCAAATTTCCCTCAAATGTGAGTGTATTGATGAAGAGGAAAAACAGTTGCTTGGCCCTATCATGTAAAATACGTACTGAGCTCTGTAGGTCCAAAGTCAGTCGGATGTCTCATCTTCTGAGCCAAATGTGGCAACAATTGATCCCTCTTTATTTGAATTTGATTTCTATTCTCTTTAATGGAGTCACAGAAAATGAAGGCCTTCTGATTGAGAAAGTTGAGAATTGGTAGCCCTTCTCCACATCTCTGAACATATTTTCTGTGTCCATCTTGCTGAGAACCCAGATATCGTGGTGACACTTCCCGTAAAATGATGAAAAGGCTTAGATTTGGAGGAAAATTGGAAATGGAGAAGAGGAAGAAGTTCACATGTGAGGGATCCTCTTTTATTTCTCCCATTTGTGCACTTGAGAGAGACAATGGCTTGCACAAGTGTTGTGTGGCACTCTTATGCCATTGGCCTCAGAACAATTCTGCTGGCTGATGGTTATTTCATTGTGTGTCCACAAGGGAGGTCTTTTCAGTGAAGCAACATCAGTAGATGGTAGGAATTCGGTGAATAGAGGTGGAAGGGTGCCCTTCCACTTGACTTCATACTTGCATTTGCTTCTTAACTGGCTATGATTTGAGGAACTACACAATTCGGAGATGTTACACACTGCATTCAAAGCCCTTTTCTTTCAGACAAGCCAAGGGAATAAAAGATGTTATGAAATCTGGCTTGAAATTTTGGATCATGTAGGATGATATAAAGCAAAGAGTTATACTTGCTAAATCTAATGTCAGGTACCTCAAAGAGAAGTGTTTTCACAAGATCTGGAAATGAGTATGTCTTCCTGGTCATGGAAATTAGACTGCTTGCTGTCTTCTAAGGACTTAGACATGAATCCCTGTGGAACTGAGGAGCATCCACCACTTCCTGTCCACATCTCACAGTTCTCTCTTCAAGACTTCAGCTCTCAAAGTTGCAAAGCCTCTGGAGGTGAATTTGGCTGTTGCTGAGGAAGAAACACTGGAGATGCCCCCTTGTTCTTCTTACAAGTGCAGCTCAGCTAATACTTGCTGTGGGAACACAGGGTATGAAGTTCTGCATCTGGGCATTGAGAGTAGTAGCAAGTCGAACTTCTAGAGAGGAGTCCAGGAGGACTTTATTGCTCAAACATAAATACGTGACATCATATCATGACTTAGTTCTCTGAGAGTGGTGGTTTAGAGCATGTGTAGGAAGGTATGCCTAAGTTTTGGTATTTATAATATTACCATGAGTTATAACTAAGGAAATCCACAGAGTAGAGTACAGTAGACATTGTGAATGCAGAACCACCGCCTAAATTCCTAGAGATTAGTTTCCTGAAGAAATGGGAATGAGCTATTGTGCTATGGCTCTTTGAGTGCACAACACTTTGCTGTATCTGCATAGCAGAAGAATCTCAGGCTTGTCTCTCCTTAGCACTACTTACTTGGACTCAGTAGCCTTGTCAAATTGTTTTTGTCTTTCTCTCATCCAGCATGTTGAATTCAATCTGTCCTAGATCAGCAAGCGCACATAATGTGCTTTAAAAAATAGTGACTGTTGACAAAGCATGGTAGTCCATGCCTATAATTCCAAGACTCTGGGAAGCTGAGGTAAGAGGAATGCAATTGTGAGCCTAGTCTAGCAACCTATAACATAGCTGTACCTTGGTCAAAATATTGTAAGAATAGAGATGTACTTCAGTGTAATGGCTCCAGGGGATTTAAACTACAACTGACCCACTCTAACAGGACCAGTCTGTTTCTCCTACTTTGCAAGATCAAGAAAATTGAAAGAAGTCCATTGGAAAGGCAAAGTCTTTGTATGTATTTCATGAAGCATTATAAAGCCATGCCAAAAAAGGAGTGTGGCTCTCAGTGATGTGACACCATAAAATTAGGGGCAGCAGTCTTTGCGTCATATAATAGAGACCTGTCTCCATCTCTCTGAGCCACAACACTTGATTGAATGGATATTGAGATTATTTCTAGGGCTTCAGAATTTGGGCCATTGAAAAGTTGTCCTGAGCCAATTGTGTTTGAGAGGTTGTTAACTGGAAGGTAAAATTCAGTGGAGGCAATAGCTTACACAATCCCAAGTGTGACAGGTTATCAGCTTAAACCCGGAAAGTTTTTAGTTAATTGGTGCTCATAGTCACACGTCACACCAAATCATCACTTCCAACACTTAAAAGGGTCCTGGTCTTTAACATTCTCTAGGAGAACGTGGCAATGCTTGTGACTGGACAAGTGTTGAGTATCCCTTGAGCTTAGTGAATACAGATTTCTCTTCATTATAAGTAATGAGAAGGAAGCAATGTAATGTCCTTGATATTTAAAGGGGAAACTTTGGGGGAATTTGAAGTGGAGAGAATCAACAGAGTAGGGCCCAAGATGAATCCTCGTGGCTTTGAGGGAAGAGGTCCAGGCCCAGAGCAGACACAGCTATGCACACACACTCTCTTTGCTGCTTTACAGGAGATTCCTCCCTGCCCTGGACTGAAACTGTGAGCACAAAAAACATGTGCTCCAGGAAACTCCTCAGTGTGCAGCAGGGTGACAGGCCTCAAACTGACCAGTATTGAAGCCAGGAGATATCTTATGCTGATCCACTGACATCCACACCCTGTGTCCCAGGAGGTCACTACAGTGCTGTCATCCTGCTTTCCAAATAGGGTTTGAGAATAGAATTTGGGCTAGGAGGCAAACTCTTCCTCAAGAGGCACTTGCAGGAATATCCCACTACATTGAGGAGTGCAGCTCCTAATCTGTACATTCCCAAATGTGATGTGAGTCATTTGGAGCCTGATGCAGTCTTCCACAGTCTTTCCTCACTAAATGTGTGAAATTATCTAAAACTCTATGTCTGAGATCTCTTGTTAGGTCCATTCAGTCTGGGGTGAGGCATCAGCAAACGCACTCTTGCTGAATAGGTCTCTTTCTGACATTGTAAGAGGAAGAGGTGCTTGGGACTGCTAGTGCCAAGCCAAACTATTTTCTTGTCGTATTACAATGTCTTAGTTATTTTTTACTTGTTGCTGGGACAAAATAACTGACACACAAATTTAAGGAATAAAAGATTTATTTAGCTCATACTTAGTAGAGGATTCAATCTATAAAATCTGACTGCCAGGCAGAGTGGCATGTGGCAGAGAGCAGCAGTTCATGGTAGCAGAAAACAGCAAAGAAGAAAGGTAATGGCATAAGTTGTGGCCTCTAGCCAGCCTCTCTCTCTCCTCATTATGTTACAAACAAGCTACCCTGCTGCCTGGGTGTAGAAATCACACAATGTCCTTGAACTCCTCTTGCACAGTATGATGATGTTTACAAATCAAGAATCCTGACTCTGCTGAGTCACATAATGAAAGTTTTATACTTCCCATGTTTACACATTGTATGAACCAGTTTAATCCATCCCTTGTCAATTTGGCAACCAGACATTTTCTTAAAGCAGCTTCCAGGTACATAGACATGTTTTTTGACATTGTACAACTAGAAATTGTATTACATTAGAACCATGACATTTTGCACCTGGGAAGGCCCCTCCCAGTGACTCAGGCACTTCTATTTATACAAAAGGTATTTGAGTACATCTCTAAGAGTTCCCAGATTCCTAAAAATTTTCACAGTGCTATAAAGTCCAAGTCCCAAGTCTCCTCCAAGATCTAAGTCAAACTCTTATCTGTGAGCCACGATACAAATGAAAAACTAAACATTTCCAACATTCAAAGGCACATAATAAATATAACATTTCCAAAAGGTATACACAGCTTGACACAAACAATTGGTACTAAAACAAGTCCAAAATCCAGAAGGGCAAACACCAAGTCCTGCAGTTCCAAGTGCAACATCTGAAGCAATCTGTACTGAATGGTAAGCCTCAAAAGCCTGTGGCACTTCAGTTGATAGCTCTCGTGGATGTTCTCTGGGGCTGGGTTTGCTCTCTCCTTTTATATTTTCTTAGGCAACCCATGTTCCTGCCATTCCCAATTTTTCATGGTTTCCACTGAATAGGCTTCTTTCCTATAGTTTACACACTGGGCCGGGCACTCTGTCTGGCCTCCCAGGATGTCTGAAATCCAGCTGAAATTTATTCTTCTTAACTTTGGAACTGCTGTATTCTGCATTTGCCTAGAAACAAGGCCATATGGATGATTACAAGGTCTCCTACCAGCTAGAGCAGTAGTAAGGTTTTTTTCTCTCTTGGCTGTGGAAGTGAAGTGCCTGGGTTGCTGAACATTCTGAACCTGATTCTGAGGTACAAATTCTCTATGCCCCAGCCCTTCTGCAACCTGATTTGTTCACTGCCTGTATTCAGGAACATGAAGATATGCTACTTTCTCTTCAAAGCAAAGTCCATTACCTTTGGGCTTCTCTGGCAGTGAAAATGCCTTCTGATGGCTTCAGGACATTTTTATTGTTCTATTCCTCCTATGATGTCCCAAACTAGTGGGTCAGTCAACGAAGGTCACCTGGGAGAGGAGTGGGGAATTGAGGAGGGGACAAAGAACAGGAGATGCGAGAAATGGAGACAAGACAGGATTCTGATCAAGTCTCTTTTATTCAGGGGAGGTGCTGAGTATATATAGTGGAGGCATAGGGAAATGACATCGAAGGGTAAAAGGTGAGAGTAACTAGGCAACTGGGCTATGACAGGAAGTCCCACCTCTGGGGCATAGCAGGAGATTTATGGGAAATAGGCCAGGTAAGAAGAATTAGGAGCTTAGCTCAGCAGAGGTAGGGGAAGGGGAACCCAGAAACCCACTTGCAATAGGATTGGAGGCCTGGAGTTATTGAGCCTTCCACACTAGGCAATGGAGATCTCAGCTCTTTGCAGTTCACTGTCTTCCTGGCATTTCTTTTCTGGTGAAACGCACATTTTAAATAATCCTGCTGGGCTTTTTGCTCTTGACTCTCAACATATATCTCATTAAAAGTCCCCAACAATAGGCATGAAACTGCTTCAACATTAGACTGCCTTGTGATTTCTTTTACAACAGTAACTAGTCCACTGCCCTTAATCACAGTCTCAGGCAAAGTCTCTTGAAAGGAGAAAAATACAGACTAACTTTCTGCAAGCTGTTGCACAAATCACCTGCAGTCCTACAACCAATACACTCCTTCTTCCAAGATGAAAACTCCCCAGTGTGGTCTTCACAGGCAGGATTTCTGTAAAAATTCTGGTATTATGAGCTCTGACCAGAATCTCCCATACAGAAGAGTTGCTGGAGATCCAGTACTTCACAAGTAGGTGACTTCTCCAAACCTTCTGGATTTCTTCAAATAAGCCATTCTGAAATGCTCTTGAATGACATAGTCAATTAGTCACAGCAATTATCTCACTTCTGTGGTACCACGTATTGTCTCAGTTATTTTTCACATATCACTGAGACAAAAATACCCAACGCCCAAATTTACAGAAGGAAAAGTGTATTTAGCTCACAATTTGTGGAACTTTAGGTCTATACCTAACTCTATTGCAGGCAGAGTGGCATATGACAGAGTTCAGCATTATGTGGCTGAAGAAAACAGCAAAAAGCAAAGAGAAGAGCAACAGCTGAGCCTTCTAGCAAGCATCTTGCCCTTCACTTATATTAAACAAGCTTCACTGGGGATGACTGTGTACAATTCACACAATGTTCATGCCCTCATCTTGTACAGTATGAGAATGTTTAAAAACTAAGAAACCTGGCCTTTCCTGTATCACTTAATTAAAGTTCTAAACTTCTCATTCTGACTGAAAGTGCCCACCAGTACATTCAGGAAATATTAAAAAAAAATCTCAATAAAGGAGTGAGGTGCTCAGAGCTGAAACACCACCATATTTGAGACAACAGTCCTTTTTCATGGGGTAAAGGTCCTGTGACTAACCCTCTGAGGGTTGAGCCTTTGTTGACTGGATATGGAGACCATGACCATGGGATCAGTCTTGTGAGTTATAGGGAATTTTTAATAGGAAATTGTTTTGAGGATTTACCTAACAGAAGGTAAATTAAGATAGGAGGAGCAGCTTACACAGACACCAGTATGATAGTGTCTCAACTTCCAACTGCATATCTGCTTAAAACATTTTCGGTGGTGATGGACACACAGTGATTGCATTTTCTACCTCTCTTATTAATCTTATTGAGAAAGAGCAATGAGACAATTTTCCAAACTGATTAAGAGGAAAGTTTTAATAATTAATACATTGCATATTGTCTTCATAGTGGTTATTAAAAGTACAAGGTGCAGACAAGATATTCTGTCCAAACACTTTTAGTACAAATCATTCTTCTCATTGAATTAAGAGAAAGTAGTTGTATATATATCCTAACTATTTTGTATATACAGATACAAAATGGTCCTACATTTGTATCCCTTTTTTTGGTTTAGTTTTGTCAGAAAAGGATATTCCATTGCCATTTAAATATTGTAGGTACGTGAATTCAGCAAAATAATCCAATATAGTCCAGTAGTCCATAGTAGTTGTGAGCTATCCGTAGGCCTGGCAATGTCAGAAGTTGTTAACTTGAGCCTTTTACAGCTCAGCATATTAATATGGCTTTACCTTTTATATCTCATTTTTATACTTTTCTGCTGGATGTTAAAGACCAAGATAAAACAAGAGCTATATAACAAGAAATGTAACTTTTGTATATGAAAAGCAGTCAAATCCCCTCAGGATTTACCCTGAAATTTTTTACTGCACTTTGTAGGTCCTTTGTCAG
>NW_004524584.1:26715567-26725702 GCF_000260255.1 Octodon degus | reverse complement strand
TGTCTGAATATGAAATATCTTAGACATAGCATGGAATAGGTATTTTTCATCAAGTATTGGTATGTGAAAATTTCAATCCCTACAGAGTGTGAAGAAAGAAAAAGAAAAAAAAACCAAAAAATGTTTTGAAAAATTGGAATAAACAATTACATATTATTACACCGCAATTTAGAAGTCTAGCCATATACAGCATTGTAACAGAAGAGTCCTATGACACTTTTTGTCTCTTGTTTTCATTTATTACTCTATTTTATATAAACATTTGCTTGAGAGACAATGTAGCAGCAAGTGATATGTCATGACAAGCAGTATGTATTTAGAAGACCAGAATTACAGGCATTCCAAGAATGAACTTAGTATTACAAATTGCTATTCAATGAAGTTGCTTAGTTCACAGGTATCACCATATATACTTAGTCTGGGTAAGAATCCTACCAAATAACTACTAGTTTCAAAAACCTGCTGAAGATTCTCAGGATCATTGCCTTAACCATCTTGTGCTTATACAAATATGGTTTTGTCCCTGTCATATTGCCTATCTTTTGTTCTTGCCATCTCTTTGTTGTTTAATTCTTAGGTTCTCACTTTACTTTTACTTGTGCTATTCCTTTCTCTTTTTATTTCTTCTTTTGAGTTTTTACGCCATAGAGACTATACGATACTCACACCAGTGGGTCTGGATTATTTCACTTATGAGTATATATTCAAGTATCATCCACTTAAATATAAAGTCTTTGAGTTTAGTATTCTTTATGGCTAAGTAGTACTCCATTTTATTAAAATACCACATCTTTTTCATCCTTTCCTCAGTTGATGAGCATTTTGGTTGTTTCCAGGATTTGTCTATCACAAATTGTGCTGCTATAATCATAGGTGCATGTATAACACTATGATATGACGTTTTCATTTCCTCTGGAAAATGCACACTAGGGGGACAGCTGGATTGAATGGGATTTCCAGTCCTAGTTTTCTGACGAGTCTCCACACTGATTTCCATAATGGTTGCACCAATCTACACTCCCACCAACAGTGGAGAAGTGTTCTCTTTCCCCCACAGCCTCTCTAACATTTGTTATTGTTTGATTTCTTTATGATAGACATTGTTTCTGGCGTGAACTTGTATCGCAAAGTTCTTATTCTACTCAGCCATTTTCCCAGGCCCCATTCCAATTTTCTGTAGGACACTGAAGCTGAAGGAGTATTGCACTTCGTCTAATCATTTTTTGTAGAGCTTGAGATGATCATGTGGATTATGGATTTGGCTCTATCTATATAGTGTATTACATTTACAGATTTGCATATATTGGAACATTCTTGCATCACTGGAGTGACTCCTTCCTGATCATGGTGTGTAATATTTTGATGATTTGCTGTATTCTATTTGCTAGGATTTTACTGAGGACTTTTCATTTATGTTCATGAGGAAAATTGGCCTGTAGTTGTTGTTTTTAGTCATCACTTTCCCTGGTTGTGGAATCAGTATAATACTTACCTCCAGGGATGATTTTGGGAAGATTGCTTTCTTTTCAATTTCACTGTTGAGTTTCAAGAGTACAGGGATTATATCTTCTGTACATTCCTGGTAGAATTCAACTGTGAATCCATCAGGATCTGGAATTTTCTTTGTCGTTAAGTTTTTTATTATATTTTGTTTTTCATTGGCTGCTATTGGGCTATTGAGAGTTATTTTATCTTCTTGATTCAGTTTTGGCAATTTCTGCTTTCTAGGAATCTCCATCCCTTCTGTGTCTTCTAGTCTGTGAGAGTAAAGATTCTCAAAGTAGCTCTTTATAATCTTCTGAATTTCCACTGGATGTGTGGTAATTACACCCTTTTCATTTTTTATTGCTCGTATTTGAACTTTTTGTTTCCTTTTTTTTGATGAGGTTAGCTAGGGATTTATCAATTTTATTTAATGTTTTAAAGAACCAGCATATTGATTCGTTTATTCTGAGAACTGTGTTCTTCATCTACATTGAATTAATTTCTGCTCTAATCTTTATGATTTCTTCCTCTCTTTGCCTTTGGTCTTTATTTGCTCTTCCTTTTATAGGCATTGGGATGCAGAATTTTGATATTTATTTGTTCCTGTTCTGTTTTTCTAATGTGTCAGTTCGCGGCTATAAATTTCCTTCTAATAACTGAGTTCATCTGATCCCATAAATTTCAAAAAGTTGTTTTTGAATTTTCTTTGAATTGTAGATATTGTTCAATTTCTTGTTTAATGTCACCTGTGACCCACTAGTTGCTGAGTCAGGTATTGTTTAATTTCCATATATTTATGGGGTTTTTCTGGTTTCTTTCGTCATTTATTTCCAGTATCATTGCACTGTGGTCAGATAATATGCATGAGATACTTGCTGTTTCCTGCATTACTTAAGAATGAGCTATGGACTAGTAGGTGGTCTACCATAGAAAATGACGCATGTGTAACTTCAAAATATATGTATTCAGTTATGGTTGTATGAAAACTCTATCTGTCCACTAAGTCCATTTCTTCCAAGCTTTGGTTCATTTCTGCCACTTGTTTGTTCATTTTTTTGTCTGCTTGAACTGTCTTTTTGGGATAAGGGGGTGTTAAGGTATCCTGGTAAGAATGTCCCCTCCAGGTCAAAACTCTACACTGTATAAAAATATAGAAAGTATAAGTATTGGAGGTTTCAGTGATATGGTTTAATCATGCAATAAACTGCCTGGCATCCTCAAGGACCTGGGTTTGATCCTTAGTACTCAGTGCTATGCCAGCCACGTGATGAGCTTGTCACTGAAACCAGGCTTGATGGTGTATACGTATCATTGCAGTGCTGACAAGACTGATACAGGAGAAGCACTATGAATTCAAGATCCATAGTGAGACCTTGTATCAAATAAAGATTCAAAAAATATGAGCATTGATAGAATTAAAATAACAACATGAAAAGTCTCAATATTTCTCCAAATTAATTGTACTCATTTGCTCTAGTAGTGAAGGATGAAATATTGTTTGCATATATAAGTAAACTTATGGCTTTCTTTTATGTTGAGTAATACTTTGGGTTTTGTGCGATAAGTTTTATTATATAAGTATTCTAAATTTGGGGAGTCCTGATTTTTCTCATCCCTTTTTTTTCCTCATCTCTTTTATATTACAGAAGTACTACATGCAAGTGTTACATTTGTAGCCCTTGGATATAGTGATATAAGTCTTTTTCTCCTATAATCATTTTTTTCATTCATGTGTTTAGTACAGTATCTTTCAAACAGCTTGGACTCATAGTGCTCCTCTTGTTTTCACCCTCCTCAGTGCTGGGATTACAGGTATACAACATCATGCCTAGACTCTGTGGCACGCTCAGAGTAATGTGGAGTGGGGCTAGCAAGACATGCAGGATCGGGAATAGAACCCTGTTCTCTGCACTTGCCAAAGTAGGCACTTAGTCTGCAAAGCTATCTCTTCAGACTCAGCAGAGAGCCAGGATTCTTTGTTTATATACATTCTTATCCTGTGCAAAAGGTATGCATGAACATTGTGTGGGTACTATATTCCCATCCTCAGGGTAGCTTGTTTATAATATAAGGAGGGGACAGGGGCTGGCTAGAAGCCACAACTTGCTGCCTTTCCTTTTGCTGTTCATTGTTTTCTGCAGCCATGTAGTGCTTCTCTCTGCCATGTGCCACTCTGTGTGAAATCGAGCTATCTTTAGACTGAAACTTCCACAAATTGTGAGCCAAATGTACCTCTCATTCCTTAATTATTGGTGTAGAGTAGTTTGTCCCAGCAGTGAATGAAGACTAAGTGGAATGAAATTTGGTACCAGAGAAGTGGGGCCATTGCTATGACTACCCGACCATGTTGTTTAGGAGTTTTGTGGAATGGCTTATGGGAAGAGATAGAAACGGCTTGGAGAGGTTAACTACAAATTAACAACACCTTTGCAACACCTTTGGCCCTTTTGTATGGGAGATTCTCATCAGAGCTCAGAAGACCAAAATGCTGATGGAAAGCCTGCCTGTAAAGACCAGGCTGGTGTATGTTTCTCTTGAGAACAAGGATTGTATTGGTTGTTGGACTCCAGACGATTTGTGTTATTGCTTCCAAGAAAGTTTGTTTTCATTTGCACCTATTCAGAGACTTTGTCTAAGACCGAGATTAAGTGTAGTGAACTAGTAAATCTGATGAGGGAAATCTCAAAACAGTTGAATGTTAAGCCTGCAGCATATCTATTGTTGACAGCTTTTAGTAAAATATATACTGAGAGTCAAGAGCAAAGAGCCCAGCAGGATGATGTACTGTGTTGTGAGTTTGGCCAGAAAAAAAGTGCCAAGTAGGCTGTGGACTGCAAACATAGAGCTGAAATATACATTGCCAAAGAGGAAAATGAAAGTAGAAAAGATGTCCTGAGGCCATCACATGAGGAAGAATGTTCTTCCATTTCCAGTCTCAGAATTCCAAGTGTGAAGGATTTTGCTTTGAGGAGAAAGCTGTAGAGCTCCATGTTCTGCAATGGAGGTAGCTGCCATATCCTGTTTCAGAATGGCAGTGGCATAGAATTTCTTCCTCAGAATCAGGGTCAGAGTGCTAAGGAATCAAGGGATTGTAGCCCCTTCAACCAAGAGAACAGAAAGCCTAGCTCTTTCCATATGGCACATTCATAATGTAGGATTTCTGAGGTTAAGGAGGTTTGCACCTAGATTTCAGAAGGCCTGGGATGCCAGGCAGTAATACCCTGACAGATCAGTGTTCAAAGTAAATTGGGAAACCTGCTCAGTGCAAACCATTAAGTTTTAAAAAGCCAGGAAAGTGGATTTTCTGAGGCAACCTGCAAGGGTTGACCACAGAAGCCACAGAGAAAAGACATTGGAGCTACCAGCAGAAGTGCCACAAGGGTGGAGCCATGTAAGGTTTTTAGAGCACACAACTCATTATAGATTGCTTTGGATGTTCCACATGGAATGAAAAAACTCAGTGTTTGTCCTTTTGGATTTCGGACTTGTTTTGGTCCCAATGTTTTGTATCCTGCTGCGTATACATTTTGGAATGTTAATATTTATCTTGTACCTTTGAATGTTGGAATTGTTTAAGTTTTCATAAGTACAGGGGCTCACAGCTAAGAGTTTACATTGCATATTAGAGACTTGGTGCTCGAAACACTCAGCATTACTGAAACTGTTAGGACTTTGGCCAGTTTTTTTTTTAAATTATAATTTTCTTTTACTTTGAAGAGTAAAAACAGGAGCAAGAGAAACAAAAGCAGGCTATTATTCTCAGTCATTGACTCCTGAACCCCACCCACAGACCAACCCATTTCAGCAAGGGGCCAGACTCCAGGCCCCACGGGAACTTCTCGCCTCTAGCCAGCAGTCAGGTGTGGTGCAGAACCCAGCAGTGGAGCTCGTGGCAGAGCAGCTAAGAGCCAGATCCAGCCAGTTAATCCAGAAGAATAGCTTTCCAGTGGGGCACAGCCAGGGTCACTTACACGGGAAGAACCGAAGCACAGCATCCAGACCCAATCAGGCCCAGCGGGATGAAGACGAAATTGGTAGATCCTGACCTTGTAAGCTGAAACTCACTTCTAGATCTCAGATCTATGAAAGTATTCTCTCTCTCTCTCTCTCTCTCTCTCTCTCTCTCTCTCTCTCTCAAAAGGGGGGCGACAGGAGGTAATTCAGGTGAAAGTTTGCATGGAAGTCTTCAGGTACATCAGGGGGAGGTGATCAGACAGATCTCAGGGGAACTAATTTAAATACAAATTCCCAATTTTTTATCTGTTTAGTCATAGAGTCATGATGCTGGTTCTTAGGGGTCAAAATACAAACTCATTAATTACAAAAGTTTCCCCAACACTAAATCTCACTACCCTTTATTAGTGATACTAATTGTAGTACTGTAAATACAAAACTTCAACTGCCTTTACCACATAATCTCCCTTGGATAATAATATCGCTAGGAGCTAAGGTAACTATTACACTAAGGTGCTACACCAAAGGTCAGAGAACAGTGTTATACAAAATGACAAAGAGAAGTACCAAAATGTAGTGTCAGGCCCCGAGCCCACCCAGAACAAATGCAGGACACAACAGCATTGAAGAAATTGGAAGGCACAGTCTTGAAATCTCTGAAATAATAGCATATGAAGTAAAGAAACAACTGCAGATAGGTATAGAGGGCATCAGAGCAGAAATAAACACTGGAATAAAAAAAGAAATGACAACTAATTTTTTCTGTATTTTAGGGAAGAAATACAGGTTGTTTAAGGCTTCACTACTAGGTTGGACTCACAGGGTTTCTCCTTTTTACAGCCTCACAAGTGCTGGAAATACAGGTGTGCACCACCAGGGCCAGTCTCAATTGCCCTCTCAGTGTGCCCCAAGAGCAGGGCCGGTATGGCAGGTCTGGGGATTGAAACCTCAGCCCATGTGCCTGCTAGCCTGCTGAGTTATTTGGCTGGGTCTAAGAAAAGATAACGTTAGTAAAATAATTACAAAGTGCTTCTTTGTAGACACTGGTAGAAAATGTACAAGAATATAAAAAATGATAGAATCCTTGAATGAGCAATATAGCAAAGAAATAGAATGCATGAAGCAGATTCAAAGAGATATATAGGAAAATAAAACCTCAATCAAAAGATGGTGAAGCCGTTTGAATGAAAGTGAAGATAGAATTTGAGATCTTGAAGATACCATTGCAACTAGTGAAAAGTAAGAAACGATATATACAAATGATATAAAAAGAATATGGGCCAAAAATATCCAAAATATGGGGAAATAATCTGACACTTAGTTAACTGAAGCATATAGAACTCTAAATAACATCAACCCAATTAAAAACACACCAAGGAGTATAATAATCTCAGAAATCTAGCACAAAAACAATATAATAAAAGCCATTAGAGAAGCAGATCATATTTAAAGGAAAACCCATCCGAATAATGGCAGATTTCTCTTCATGAGCTATCAAATCAAAAAGAGCATAGAGAAACATATTTCAGTCCTCCATGAAAACAAATTCCAGCCTAGACTGCTATATCATGCAAAACTCTATTCCAAGTTTGATGGAGAAGTGAAATACTTCTATGACAAAGAACAACAAAAGAATTTCATAATGATCAAGCCAAACAGACACAGACTACTAAAAGATACACTGGAGATGGACGAAAATGACCAAAAATCAATGAATGAGAACAGGAAGAACCCAACAAATAGGACAAAGAATTAGAAACATAAAAAATAGGGTAAACAACAGCAGGCAAATAGCATGTCAATCATGAGTTAATGCATCCCCGTTATAAACATCAATGTTAAAGGACTCAGTTCACCAATTAAAAAAATAGACAGGCAGAGTGGATTAGGAAGCAAAATCCAAAAAAAATGCTATGTACAAGAAACACACTTAACACAAAAAATTTCATAAACTGAAAGTCAAATGATGAAAAACAATACCACACACAGGAGCACCTTAGAAGACAGAAGGGTTAGCAATCCTGTTTGCAGACAGTCTCAGCTTCAAACCAAGAGTGTTCAAATAAAATAAAGAAGGCCGCTAAATTCTTGCTAGAGGAAAATACAAGAGGAGGAGGTAATATAAATATGTACACACCAAACAGCAAACACAGGAGCAAGCAAGTATATAAGACAAATTTTAATCAGCATGAAAATCTAATATCCAATACCATAATCTTAACAAGAGACATTAACACATCCTTATCCCCAAAAGATAGATCAAGCAAATAAAAAATTAACAATGAAGTACCAGAACTGAACTAGAACTTGGAACAAATGGACTTAGTGTACATATACAAAGTATTACACCCAACCATACCTGAACACATATTTTTTTTCTGCTGTACATGGAATATTTTGTAAAATAGACCACATACTGGTCCATAAGTCATGCTTAAGTATATGCGTGGAAGCAGAAGTTATTCTATGTATATTGCCTGACCATAGAGCAATGAAACTGGAAATAAAGGAAACCACCAAAAAACCCCATAAATATATGGAAATAAACATAACACACTTCTCAGCAACAAATGGGTTACAGATGAAATTAAAAAAGAAATTAAACAAAATTCAGTTAGAATCCAAGGAAAACTTATCTGAATTTATGGGATGCAATGAAAGCGGTTCTTTGAGGAAAACTTATAGCTGTGAACTCACACATTAGGAAAACAGAACAGAAAAAAATAAATACCCTCATTCTGCACCTCAAATATCTAGAAAAAAAGGGCAAACCGAACTCAAATCCCAAAGACAGGAGGAAATTATGAAGATTAGAGTAAAGCAGACAGGAATACAATGCAAAGAATTAATGAATCAAAAAGCTGATTCTTTGATAGACTAAACAAAAATGATAAGCCCCTATCTAACCTCATCTAAAAGAGGAAACAAAAAAATCAAATTCATGCCATAGGGGATGAAAAGGGTGAAATTATTGCAGACTCTGTGGAATTTCAGAGGATCATCAATAGCTATTTTGAGAGTCTTTACTCTCACAGATGAGAAGACACAGAAGAAATGGACAAATTTCTAGACAGCTACAAATTACCACAACTGCATCAATGAAATCTAAGACTCTCAATAATCCAATGACAGCCAATGAAATTTAAAGTGCGATACAAAAAAATACAGACAATGCAAAGTCCAGGTGCTGATGGTGTCATCTCTGAATTCTATAAGACATTTACAGAAGATATAATTAAAATACTCCTCAAACACTTCAATGAAATTGAAATTCTCCCAAAATCATTCCTGGAGGTAAGTATTATACTGATCCAAAACCAGAGAAAGATACAATGAAAAAAGAGAAGTAGAGGCCAATATCCCTCATGAACAGAGAGGCAATCTCCCTCAATAAAATCCAAACAAATAGAATAAAGAAAATCATAAAGAAATTATACACCACGACCAAGTAGGATTCATCCTAGGGATTCAAAGATGGATAAACATATGCAAATCTATAAATGTAGCACACTATATCAATACTGCCAAATACAAAAAGCACATGATCGTCTCAATTGATGCAGAAAAGGCTTTGACAAACTCCAACTCTATTCTTGCTCAAAGTCCCAAAGAAAATTGCAACACATAATATTTACCTCAATCTGACAAAAGCCATCTGTGACAACCCAACAGCTAACATAATTATAAATAGGAAAAAATAGTGAAATCTTTCACGCTCCTATCAGGTATAACACAAGGATTCTCTTTAGCATCCCTCTTATACAATATATTTCTGGAATCATTAGCTAGAAACATTAGACAAGAGAGAAAAATAAAAGGAATAACAATAGGAAAGCAAATAATTAAACTATCATTATTTGTAGATAACAGGAGCTTCTACTTGCAAAACCTAAAAAACTCCAATGAGAAGCTTCTAGAATTAACAATACATTCAGTAGCACAGCAAGATACAAAGTTGATACCCAAATTCAATAGAATTCCTGTATACAACACACACACACACACACACACACACAACACTGAGAGGTAAATTAGAGGAAAGATACCTTTTGGAATAACACCACAGAAAATGAAATGCTTAAGAATGAATCTAACTAAAGAAATAAAAGATCTATTCAATGAAAATTGCAGTACTCTGTAAAAGGAGATAGAAGTGGATTTTAGAAAATGGAAAGATATTCCCTACTCCTGGATAGGAAGAACCAACACTGTGAAGATGTACATATTCCAAAACTGTACAGATTTAATGGATTCCCTATCAAAATGTCACTAACATAACTCCAAGACCAGAGAAATCATTGATAAAATTGACTTGGAGCCAAAAAGACCTAGAAAAGTTAACACAATCTTGGGCAACAAAGACAAGACAGGAGGCATTAAAATTCCTGACTTCAAATTAAACTACAAGGCTACTGTGATAAAATCAGCACAGTACGTGAAAAAAATAGACCTCGGGATCAACAAGATACATTAGAAGATGCAGAAACAACTACAAACACATTCAGCCAACTAGTATTCGACAAAGGGACCAAACATGCTTGCTGGAGGAAAAATAGATGCTTTAAGAAATGGTGCTGGAGTGTACGGAGAGCTTCCTGCTACCCTGCGCCGGCGAGACCAGTCCCAGCCCAGGCACAGCGTGGGCCAGACCCACTCCCACCCACTCCGGCTGCCCCCCACCCCTCCGGCGTACCTC
>NW_004524584.1:26705693-26708372 GCF_000260255.1 Octodon degus | reverse complement strand
TTATGATATCATGTTTTCATTTCCTCAGGGAAAACTCCCAATAGGAGGAGAGCAGATTTGAGTGGGACTTCCAGTTCTAGATTTTTGAGGAGTCTCCACACTGATTTCCATAAAGGTTGCACCGGGATATATTCCCACCAACAGTGGACAAGGGTTGCTTTGTCCCCAAAGGCTCTCCAACATTTGTTGTTGTTTGATTTCTTTATGACAGACATTTTCTCTGGGGTGAGATAGTATCTCGGTGTTGTTTTAATTTGCATTTCATGGATGGCTAGTGATGTGGAACATTTTTTCACACATTTATTCACTTCTTTAATTTCACCCTCTGAAGTGTGTGTTCATCACAGATGCCCATTTCTGGGTTGGATCTTTAAATTTTGGAGCGTTAATGTTTTTTAGTTCATTTAAATTCTAGAGAGCAGACCTGTGTCTGAGTGCTTATTAGTCATGATATTTTCCAAATTTGTGGGTTGTCTTTTCACATTGTTGGCAATATCTTTTTTTACAAAAAAAAATTGATTGAAAAACGAATAGAAATGAGAAAGTTTCAAAACCGGTTGCTAGCCCAGTTTGAAAAATCAATAAACTGCATATTCTTGTCTTTATGGTTATTCACTGTACAAGATGCAGACATGATATTCTGTCCACAAACACTTAGAACAAATCTCTGCATTCATTGAACTAAGAGCAAGCAGCTGTATATTTTTCCTAACTATTTTGTGTACACAGATCCAAAATGGTTGTTCATTTGTATCACATTTTTTGTTTATTTTTCTCAGAGAAGGGTATTCAATTGTCATTTAAATATTGTAGGAGCGTGAATTCAAAAAAAATATTCCAATACAGTCCACTAGTCCATAATAATAATGGGTTTTCTATAATACTGGAAATGGTTTTCTAACTAGAATTTATAAAGAAATAAAAAAACATAAGGGCCCAAATATTTAAATATCCAATCCAGAAATGGGCACCCGAGATGAACAAACACTTCTCAAAAGATGAAATTGCAGAAGTGAATAAGTATATAAAAAATGCTCCACATCACTAGTCATCCGTGAAATGTAAATTAAAACATCACTGAGATACCACCTTACCCATGAAAGAATGGCTATCATAAATAAATCAACTAACAACAAATGTTGGAGAGGCATGGGGAAAAAGGAGCCTTTCTCCACTGCTAATGGGAATGTAGACTGGTGCGACCATTATGGAAATGACTGTGGACACTCCTTAAAAACTAGAAGTGGAAATCCCATTCAAACCAGCTATACCCCTATTGGGAATTTTCCAGAGGAATTGAGAACGTCATGTCATAGTGATATATGAGCAATTATGTTTACAACAACACAATTTGTGATAGCAAATCCTGTAAACCACGAAAAACTCCATCTCCTGAGGAAAAAATGAAAAAAAAAATGTGGTATTTTCATACAATGGAGTATTACTCAGCTATAAAGAATGATAAACTCAAAGCCTTTATATTTAAGTGGATGCCACTTGAAGATATACTCATAAGTGAAATGAATTAGACGCAGATGTATAAATATCATATAGTGTCACTAATGTACACACACAAAAGAAGAAATAAGGAGAGAAAGGTATAACACAGTTAAAAGTAAAGAGAGAATTTAAGCACAAAATTATAGAAGCAAATAAATATATGAAGAAATGCTCCACATCTCTAGACATCAATAAAATGCAAATTACAAATGCAAAAATTTAAAACAACACTGAGATTCCGTTACACCTCAGAAAGAATGGCTATCATAAGGAAAACAATCAACAACAAATGTTGGAGTAGCTGTGGGGAAAAGGTACCCTTCTCCATTGCTGGTGGGAATCAATACTGGTCCAACAAGGACTGGGTTACCATTCAAATCAGCTTTTGTTTCCCTGGGAATTTTCCTAGAGGAACTGAAAACTTTATTTTTTTTTCCATAATTTTATTGAGAAACAAATAGCAATGAGGCAGTTTCAAAACCGATTACTAGCACAGTTCCAATAACTAATACATTACATATTGCTATCTTAGTGGTTATTCATTGTAGAAGATGCAGACATGATATCATGTTTAGAAACATTATTAGAACGAATCATTCTATTCATTGAATTAAGAGAATGTGGCTTCATATCTATCTCAACTATTTTGAATGTACAGATATAAAATGGTAGTTCATTTGTATCTCCTTTGTGTTTAATTTTGTCATTTAAATATTATATGTGTGTGTGAATTCAGCAAAATATTCCAAAATAGTCCACTAGTACATAATAGTAGTAGGTTTTCAAAAAAACCTGGCAATGTCAGAAGTTATTCACCTGAGCTTTTTACAACTCCACATATTAATATGGCTTTACTTTTTATACTTTGTTTTTACACTTTTCTAGTGGATGGTTAAGACCAAGAAAAAGCAAGATGTATATAACAAGAAATGTTGCTTTTGTACCTGATTAGGTCTGTCAAAGCCCCTCTGGACTTATCCTGAAACCCTGTACCGCAGTTTGTAGATTCTGTCAGTGTCAGCCATGTGGATGAGTAAAGGCTGTTTCTTGACCAATTTGCTCTCTGTGAAAGACTGAGAGAATGTTTTCTCTCCACGTGACTCTCCTTAGGCAAACTCTACATCATCGATCGCTTCCCTCTTTGGCCCCATAATCTTCTTGATCAGAAAATTTGGGACA
>NW_004524584.1:26703975-26705487 GCF_000260255.1 Octodon degus | reverse complement strand
GAACATGTATTTTTCATCAAGTATTGATGTTAAACTTTAAGTCCCTACTGAATATGAAGAAAAAATTTAAAAATATATATTTTAAAACATAGGAATAAACAATTGCATATTTTGACACAGAATTTTAGATACTTAACCACATACAGCATTTTAACAGGACATTGCGTTGCCCATCTTGTAAATATAAATGTATAACTTTGACCCTGTAATATTTCCAGCCTTTTTTCCTCGCTCTCTCTTCATTGTCAAATCCTCAAGTTCTCGCTTTCTTTTGTTTCTCAATAAAATTATTTTAAAAATAAAGGCGTGTTAGTATTCTGAGCTATAAAAGGCACAAGTCAACAACTTCTGATATTTCCAGTCTTATGGGTAACCCACTACTATTATGGGCTACTGGACTATATTGGATAATTTTGCTGAATTCACGCACCTACTATATTTAAATGGTAATGGAATACCCATCTCTCACAAAACTAAACAAGGAAGGGATATAAATAAAGGACCATTTTGTATCCTTTAGGATAGATATACAGCTGCCTTCTCTTAATTCAATGAGAAGAAATGTTTGTTCTAATAGTGTCTGGACAGGGGATCATGTCTGCATCTTGTACTGTGAATAATCACTCCAAACACAACAATATGCAATGTATTAATTATTGAAACTGTCCTACTAATCGGTTTTTAAAATTATCTCATTGCTATTTTTCTCAATAAAATTAATTAAAAATATAAAAAAATAGAAAAAGCAAATGTGTGCGTTGTCTTTTTACTGTGTTGCTAATTTATTTTGACGTGCAGAAAGTTTACAGTAAGAAGTGTTCCCAGTTGTTAATTCCTTCAAGTTTTTCCTGTGCAGTCCGATTTTTGTTCAAGAAATGTCTGTCTACTCTTATGGCTTCAAGATTTCCACGTACTTTCTTTGGACAAGGTTTAGTATTTCTTTTTTATTGTTTAGACTTTGATCCACTTAGACTTTAATTTAATTCATGCCAATAGATGTGGGTCATGTTTTAGCTTTTGGCATATAGAGAGCCAGATTTTCCAGCACTATTTGTTAAAGAGGCTGTCTTTCTTTCTTTTCTTTTTTCTATTCTCTCAAATATATTGTCCAATCTTTTTCTTTTATACTGACAACATGAGCACAACAGTCAAGAGGTTTTTTTTTTCAGCATATTATGTTGTGCATTTTTTATTCAAAAGGAAGTTATCTTTCTTCCAGTAAATATATTTGGCCACTTTCTCAAAGATAGAAGAGCTGAGTTTGTTTGAAGTAGGATCTGCATCTTCTATTGATCCTCAGGTCTATTGTATTGCCCATACCATGCTATTTTTATTACAGTAGCTTTGTAGTACAATTTCAAGTCAGAGCCAGGGAGATGGCTCAGTAGAACAAGCTCTTGCCTGGCAAAAGCAAGGGCCTGAGTTCAAGCCCCAGTTCTGACAATAAAAAAATAAAAAATAATTTCAATTCAGGGATTGTAATCCTTTCTGCCTTGACTTTCTTGCCCAATT
>NW_004524584.1:26702128-26702950 GCF_000260255.1 Octodon degus | reverse complement strand
CTCCTGGAATGATTTTGGGAGGATTGCTTCTTTTCCCATTTCATTGAAGAATGTAAAGAGTATAATGACTATATCTTCTGTAAATTTCTTGTAGAATTAATCCATCGGACTTGACGTTTCCCTGTTGGTGGGTTTTTTATTGCATCTCTTAATTCATTGGTTGTTATTGGGTTATTGAGAGTTCTTATATCTTCTTGATTCCTATTTTATAATTGTTATGGTTCTAGAAATCTGTTCATTTCTTCTGTGTCTTTGATTATGTGGGAATAAAGAATTTCAAAATAAGTATTGATGATCTTCAGAATTTCCACAGGGTCTGTGCATTATTTGTACTCTAGTCTTTATAATTTCCTCCCTTCTTTGGACCTGGGGTTTGACTTGGTCTTCTTTTTCTTCTGGATATTTTAGGTGCAGAATTAGGGTATTTATTTGTTCCACTTCTGTTTTCCTACTGTGTGTGTTCACAGCTATAAATTTCCCAAGAAATTCTTTCATTGAACCCCATAAATTACACTAAGTTGTACTTGAATTTTCATTGTATTTTAGATATTATTTCATTTCTTGTTTAGTTTTATCTGTAACCCATCAGTTACTGAGGAGGGTGTTGATTAATTTCCATGTATTTCTGGAGATTTTGTGGATATTTTTTGTCATTTATTTCCAGTTTCAGGGCACTGTGGTCAGATGATATAAGTGGGATAATTTCCTACATATATTTAAACACTACTTATGGACTAGTATGTTGTCTATTTTAGGAAATATTTCTTAAGCTGCTAAAAAGAATGTGTATTCAGATGTGGTTGGGTTAAACATTCTATGTAT
>NW_004524584.1:26692150-26693201 GCF_000260255.1 Octodon degus | reverse complement strand
TAAGTCAATATATCTCCAATATAAACATCAATATAAATGGATACAAAATTAGAGCAGAAACTAACTCAAAGTTTAGAGCAGGAATTAATTCAATTGAGATGAATAAAACAGTTCAAAATATTAACGAATCAAAAAACTGGTTTTTTTGAAAAATTAAATAAAATTGATAAGCCCCTAGCTAACCTCATCAAAAAGAGGAAAGAAAAAATTCAAATAGAAGCTATAAGGAATGAAAAGGTTGTAATTACCACAGATCCACTGGAAATTCAGTAGATTATAAAAAGAGAATTTGAGAATCTTTACTCTCACACAATAGAAGAAACGGAAGAAATGGACAGATTCCTAAAAAGATACAAATTCCCAAAACTGAATCAAGAAGATATAACAACTCTCAATAACCCAATAACAGCCAATGAAATATGAAATGTAATACAAAACCTACTGAGAAACAAAAGTCAAGGTCCTGATGGATTAACAGCTGAATTCTACAAGAAATTTACAGACGATATAGTCTCTATACTCCTCATAATCAACAAAATTGAAGAGGAAGCAATCCTCCCAAAATCATTTTGAAGCAAGTGTTATACTGACATCCAAAAAGGAAAAGAAGCAACTAAAAAAGGGAACTACAGGCCGATCTCCCTCATGAACATACATGCAAAAATCCTCAATAAGATCTTAGCAAATAGAATACAGCAATTCATCAAGATTATATGCCATGACCAAGTAAGATTTATCCCAGGGATGTAAGGATGATTTAATATACTCAAATTAGTAAATGTAATACACTATATCAATAAAGACAAATCTAAAAAGGATCATTTCAATTGATACAGAAAATGCTTTTGACAAAGTCCAACACTCATTCATGTTCAAAGTCCTACAGAAAATTGGAATAGACGGATTCTACTTCAATCTAATAAAAACCATCTATGACAACCTAATGACTAACATAATTCTAAATGGGGAAAAATTGAAAACTTTTACTCTCAGATCTGGTACAAGACAAGAAGGTCCTCTATGACCACTCCTGTTGAATATAGTTCTGGAA
>NW_004524584.1:26690550-26691685 GCF_000260255.1 Octodon degus | reverse complement strand
CTGAACAAATGTAATGCAATCTTTATCAAACAACCAAGACCATACCTCACAGACCTGGAGAAATCGTTCATAACATTTATTAGGAACCAGAAATGACCTAGAATAGCAAAGTCAATCCTGGGTCAACAAAGACAAGGCAGGAAGCGCCACATTTTCTGACTTGAAATTGTAATACAAAGTTACTATGATGAAATCAAAGTACTGGCAACAAAATAGACCTGAGGATCAATAGAATAGATTAGAAGATGCAGAAGCCTGTATGAATACACTCACCCACCTTATCATTGACAAAGTGGCCTAACATGCTTACTGGAAGAAAGATAGTCTCTTTAACAAATGGTGCTGGGAAAACTGGCTCTCTACATGTTGAAAATTGAAACTTGACCCAGGTCTATCACCATGCACTAAGCTAAAGTCAAAATGGATTAAAGATCTAAACATTAAAGCAGAATCACTAAATCTACTGGAATAGAAAGTACGAGTAACTTTTAAAGACATAGGCGTAGGCAAAGAGTTCATGAACAAAAATCAAATGGCATGAGTAATACTTGAAAGAATTAAGACGAGGGACCTCCTCTTATTGAGAAGCGTTTGCACTTCAAAAGAAATTACCAACAAAGTGAAATGACAACCAACAAAAAAAATAAAGTCAAAATTTATCTAAGATCTAAACATTAAAACAGAAACACTAAATCTCCTGGAAGAGAAAGTAGATGGAATTCTTGAAGATGTAAGGGTAGGCAAATATTTCTTGAACAAAAGTCAAATTTCAAGGGAAATATTTGAAAGAATTAACTGGGATCTCCTCTTATTGAGAAGGTCTTGCCCTTCACAACAAAGGGCAAACAGAGAGACAAGACAACCTATATATTGGGAAGAAAGTAGTCAATACATGCAAAAATGGCCCACATCACTAGCCATTCATGAAATGGAAATTAAAACAACAGATAAGAAACACATTGAGAAGGAAATAAGGGAAACAATATCTTCTACAATAGCACCGCAGAAAATGAAATACCTTAGAATTCATCTAAATAAAGACGTCAAAAATCTTTTCATGGAAAATAATAGTACTTTGAAAGATAAGATTGTAGAGGATTTCAGGAAATGGAAAGATATCCACTGCTCCTGGATA
>NW_004524584.1:26653785-26690126 GCF_000260255.1 Octodon degus | reverse complement strand
TGATAACCAAATCTTGGAAACAACCAAAATGGACATCACCTAGGCAATGGATGAAAAAGATATAGTGCTTTTATACAATGGATATATACCCAGCTATAAAGAATAATAACCTCAAAGGCTTCAAATGTAAGTTAATGCAACATGAAGACAAGCTTATAATAGAAATAAATCAGATCCATATGTGTAAATGTCGCATTGTCTCCCTAGTGTAACAACCCAAAAAGAGAAATCAAAAATTGAAAGCTATAACACAGTGATAGGAATGTAAGAACATAATGATTAAAAATAAAGAGAAAGAAAGTAGAAAAGTTAGGAAATATTGCAGGTCCAAAAACCATACATTTATATAAAAAGATGAGTAAGTCAATGGTCCTAACAGTCTCCATCAGGTTTTCGAAAATAGTAGTTAAAGAGTAAAATTCTCACCCTGAGCAACTCTATATGTGATATCTGTGAACAAAGCAACTACATTGAGGATAGCAATGTGTAAAAGTAAAACCATGTTTGAAATGACTATCATTTTGATCTTCTAAATGCATACTCTTCTCTTTTTAATATTTATTTACTTTTTTACTAATTTTATTGAAAAACAGCAACTAGACAGTTTCAAAACTGATTAGTAGGACAGTTTCAATAATTAATACATTGCATATTGTTATCTTCTTAATAATTATTTATACTACAAGATGTAGACATGATACGCTGTCTAAATACTATTATTACAAATTTTCATCTCATTAAATTAAAAGAAAGTAGCTGTATATCTACCCTATTTTGTATATAAAAATACAAGATGGTCCTTCCCTTGTATCTCCTTTCTGTGTTTAGTTTTGTTAGAGAATGGTATTCCATTACCATTTAAATGTTGTAGGTGTGTGATTTCAGCAAAATAATCCAATATATTCCAGTAGTCCATAATAGTAGTGGGTTATCCATACGACTGTCAATATCAGAATTTGTTCATTGAGCCTTTTACATCTCAGCAGATTAATATGGGTTTATTTTATATACTATATTTTTATACTTTTCTGCTGGATCGATAACACTAAGATAAAGCAAGACCTATATAACAAGAAATGTAACTTTTGTATCTGATAAGGTCAGTCACATCCCCTCAGAATTTATCCTGTAACCCTGTATCACAGTTTGTAGATCCTTTATGAGTGTCAGATTTGTGGATGATTCTCGGCGATTGCTTGACAAATTTTCTCTCTGTGAAAGGCTGAGAGAATCTTTTCTCTCCATGTGACTCTCCTTGGCACACTCTATATCATCAATCACTTTTCTATGTAGTCCCATATTCTCCTAGATCAGAAAATTTGGGACACAACTAAGATACATGATGTTACAGTATAGGTTCTCCTATGTCCTGAGTTTTCACTGAACTTGAAAGGGTAGGGCCAAAATGTTGGCTGTGCTAGCAACCCTTCTTTTTCCTCAATTTTTCATCAGCAAACTCAGGTTTTTAATCCTCCAGGAGAGAAACTTATTACCCTACAGCATATGCAGTTGAGTTTAACTTCACTATCTGTCTTAATATCAAACATCTTTGGCATAACATGAAACAGGTATTTTCCATCCAGTGTTGATATACTAAATTTTCAGTCTCTACAGAATATGGAGAAAAAAATAAAATAAGCAATATGCAAAATATGAATAAACAATTACATATATTTACAAGAAATTTAGAAATCTAACCATATACAGCATTGGAGCAGGAAAGACTTGTTACATTTTCTTCTTCTCTCTTTTCTTCATTTATTGCCTTTTTTTAAAGCAAATATTTACATGAGAGAAAGTACAGAAATAATTGGTATATCATGACAAGCAGTACGTATTTAGAATACCACAATGACAGACATTCCAAGCATGAAGATTCTAATTCAGTGTAATTGCTTATTTCACAGGTATCAGCAAATACATTAGGTTAGGGTGAGAATCCTACCAACTCACTGCTAGTTTCAAAAGCCTGCTGATGTTTCTCAGAATCATTGCCTTACTCATCTTGTGCGTATAAATGTATGGCTTTGCCCCTGTCATTTTCTCAGCTTTTCTCCTTGTACTCTCCTAGTTGTCCAATCCTCAGGGTTTCGCTTTCATTTTAATTGTGTTATATCTTTTTATTTCTATTCCGTCTTTTGAGTTTTTATACAAGGGACACTATACGATATTTACAAATGTGGGTCTGGTTTATTTCACTTATGAATATATTTTCAAGTGGCATCCACATAAATAAAAATATTTCGAGTTTATTGTTCTTTACAGCTGAGAAATACTCCATTGTATAAAAATACCACAATGTTTTCATCCATTCTTCAGGTGATGGGCATCTAGTTTGTTTCCAAGATTTGGCTCTCTCAAATCATACTGCTATAAATATATGTATACATATAACACTATTATGTGATGTTTTCAGTTCCTCCGGGAAAATTCACAGTAGGGCATAGCTAGTTTGAATGGGATTTCTGGTCATAGTTTTTTAAGGAGCAACCACACTGATTTCCATAATGGTTGCATCATTCTACATTCCCACCAGCAGTGGAGAAGGGCTTCTTTTTCCCCACAACCTCTCCAACATTTGTTGTTGCTTCATTTCTTAATGATAGTCATTCTTTCTGAGGTGAGATGATATCTCAATGTTTTAATTTGCATTTCACAGATGGCTAGTGCTGTGTAGCATTTTTTCACATATTTATTCACTGCTTTGATTTCATCCTCTGAGAAGTGTGTGTTCTTCTCAGATGCAAACTTCTGGACTGGGTCTTTAAATTTTGGGGGCCTAATGTGTTTTAGTTCTTTATAAATTCTAGAGAGCAGACCTTTGTCTGTGTGCTTATTAGTCAATGTTGGGGGGTTTTCCCCAAATGTGTGTGTTGTCTTTTCACTTTCTTGGAACTTTCTTTTGAAGTGCAAAAACTTCACAATAATGGAGGTCCCACTTCTTAATTCTTTCAAGTATTAACCATGTGATTTTATTTTTGTGCATGCATTCTTTGCCTACCCCTATATTTTCAAGATTTCCTCCTACATTTCTCTTTCAAGAGATTTAGTGTTTCTGCTTTAATGTTTAGATCTTTAATCCACTCTGACTTTAGTTTAGTGCCTGGTGCTAGATCTGGGTGAAGTTTTAGTTTTCAGCATGTAGAAAGCTAATTTTTTGGCTTAATTTGTTAAAGAGGCTATCTTTCTTCCATTAAGTGTGTTTGACCCCTATGTCAAACATCAGGTGGCTGAGTGTTTTTGTAGAGGCCTATGCATCTTCTAATCTGATCCTCAGGTGGATTTTGTTCCCAATACCATGCTGATTTTATCACAGTAACTTTGTAATATAATTTCAAGTCAGGAATTGAAATGCCTCCTATGTTGTCTTTGTTGACCAAAATTACCTTTGGTATTCTAGGTCATTTCTGGTTCCTAATAAATTTGGGTAACAATTTCTATAGGTCTAGGAACTATGGTGGTCATAGTTTGAAAAGGATTGCATTAATTCTGTACAGCAATTTTGGGAGTATGACCATCTTCAAAGTTTTGGTTCTTCCTATCCAGGAACAGAGAATATCTTTACATTTTCTGAAATCTTGTACAATCTCTTTCTTCAGAGTACTGTTATTTTCCGTGAAAAGATCTTTGACTTCTTTAGTTACATTAATTCCAAGGTATTTCACTTTGCGCGGTGCTATTGTAGAAGGTATTGCTTCTCTAATTTCCCTTTCAGTGTTTGTTATCTATGCAGAGAAATGCTATTGACTTGTGGATATTTACTTTGTATCCTGGAATGCTACTGAATTTGTGTATCAATTCTAATAGCTTCTTGGTAGAGTTTTTTGTGTCTTCCAAATAAAGCATCTTGTTGTCTGCAATTTAACTTATTCTTTACCTATTCTTATTCCTTTCATGTCTCTCTCATCTAGTGGCTCTAACTAATGATTCCAGAATTGTATCAAATAGGAGTAGTGATTGAGGATATCCTTGTCTTGTACAGGATCTGAAAGTTAAAGATTTCAGTTTTTCCCCATTTAGAATTATGTTAGTCATTCGGTTGTTATAGATGGCTTTTTTCAGATTGATGTTGGGGCCTTCTATTCCAATTTTCTATAGGACTTTAAACAGGTACGAGTGTTGGACTTTGGAAAAGCCTTTTCTGCCTCAATTGAGCTGATCAATTGGTTTTTAGATTTCTCTGTATTGATATAATGTATAATGTTTATAGATTTGCATATATTGAACCATCCTTGCATCCCTTGGATGATTCCTACCTGGTTATGGTGTATAATCTTCTGGATGAATTGCTGTATTCTATTTGCTAGTATTTTACTGAAAATTTTTTCATCTATTTTCATGAACAAGATTGGCCTGTACTTCTCTTGTTTGTGCATCTTTCTCTAATTTGTTATCAGTATAATACTTGCCTCTTGGAAGGATTTTGGGAGGACTGCATCCTGGAGCATGTAGTATTGTTTTCCATCCTTTGATTTTCAGCCTCTGACTTTCTTTTTGAGTTTGTTGTGTTTCTTGTATACAGCATATTGTTGGATTGTGTTTCCTAATCCACTGTGCCAATCTATTTCTTTTAATTGGTGAATTGAGTCTGTTTATATTGATGGTTATAATTGAGAAGTTTTGACTTAAGTTTGACATGTTACTTACCTGCTGTTGTTTACTCCTTTTTCTCATGTGTTTAATTGTTTGCTCTATTTTGTGAGTTCCTTCTGTTCTGATTCATGTAGTTCTGATCATTTTGTTCCCTCTCTAGAATATCTTTCAGTAGTCTGTGTAGGATTGAGTTTGTCATCACTACATTTTTTAGTTGTTCTTTGTCATAGAAGTATCTCACTTCTCCATCAAACTTGAAACAAAGTTTTGCAAGGTATATTATTCTGGGTTGGAATTTATTTTCATAGAGGACTTGAAATACTCTCCTCCATGCTCTTCTTGACGTTATGGGTTTTGAAGGGAATTCTGCCATTATTCTGATGATTTTTCCTTTAAATGTGATCTGCCTCTTTTCTCTGGCAGTGTTCCCTATATTGTTCTTGTACTGGATTTCTGGGATCTTGACTATTTTATATCCCTGTGTATTTTTAATTGGGTTGAAGTTATTTCGAGTTCTGTATGCTTCAGTTACCTAAATGTAATATTGCTTCCTCATATTTGGGAAGTTTTGTGCAATTACCTCTGCCCATTTTCTTTTTACATCACTTGTATTGACTCCTTCTTTCTCAATGATGCCTATTAATCTTACCTTGTTTATCTTTACATCATCTTGCAGGTGATGTGTTATTTTTCCCTACATCCTAGTTGTCTTTAAAATATCTTTTCTTACCTTTTCACTAGCTGAGATGGCACCTTCAAGGTCTGAAACTCTATCTTTACTTTCAGTGAAATGGTTTTTCAACCTTGTGATTGAAATTTTAAGTTACTCTATGTCTCTTTGACTCTGCTTCATGCCTATTTCTTTCCTGTGTTTCTATTTCAAGGAATCCCTCGCTTTTGTATTCTGCTGTATTATTTTTATCAGTGTCTTTTTGAGAAGTAGTTATTAATTCTTTTACTTCAGAGATTCCTTCTGATCTGATTTCCTGTATGTTTCTTCATTTGATTCTTTACTTCAGACGCTATTAATTTAGAGATTTGTTTCATTTCAGGGATTAATTCTGATCTGAGTTCTTCTTTTCCTTTCTATTGTTTCTTTTCCTCTGACACTAGTCATTTAGAGATTTCTTTTTTATTTCAGAGATTAATTCTCATCTGAGTTCATCTATACCTTTCTGCTCTTGTTTCTTTTCTTCCTACACTAGTAATTCTGAGACTTATTTCGGTGATTAATTCTGATCTGTGTTCCTCTATACTTTTCTTCTGTTGTTTCTTTACTTCAAACACTATTAATTCATATATTTTATCTGAGCTAGTGTCCTTTGCACTTGTTCTCAGTGGGCTGGAGGCCTGAGATTGCATTTTGTTCCTTCTCTTTTTCATTTTGTATAGCACTGACCTCTGGTGTAGAGTTTTGGTGCAGTTATAACCTTAGCACTTAGTGAATTTCGGGAACAGATCTAATAAGTTTGAGTTTATCCAGTTGTATCTTGTTTGGTTCTAGCTGTTATGCTCAGCTCCTTCTTGGTACAACCCTTGGAAGTGAACCTGTTCTGCACCTCCGTTATGCCCTTGCCCAGGGGGCACAGGAGAGTGCTGAAGCTCTCCCACACACTAGCAGGCACTGGGCTTTGGCTGGGTCTGTGGGGTCCTGAGAGCGTGGCACAAGTTCTCACTCACTAGGTGGGCTTCAGAGATGGGTTCCACAGTGGTAGAGGGGTCCCAAGGGTAAGGCAGAGGGTGTCACTCACGTGGCATTCCTGGGTTTGGTCCACACGTATTGCTTCTAATATTTTATCAATTATTGCTGTACTCTTCTCTCTTTTAAGTAAATGTTTGTAAAAAAAAAAAAGAGGTAATAAAATAAAACAAGCAACAAGAAAAAATTTTCATAGGACAGTCTTACTATAATGTTATATATGGTTAGATTTCTTTCTTTTTTTTTGACATGTTAACAAAGTTTATTTCTCTAGTAACTGTGATTTACTTTAAAATGCTGTCTTGTGACTGAAGAATCTGACATAGAATCCAGAAATATCCTTAGATTTATGAATTTCTGTGTAAAAATGTGCCATTTTTTTCTTAACATTCTACAGAGATTTAAAGTATAGAATAACAATGGTTGTTGTAAAATATCAGTTCCATGTTATAACTGAGGCGTTTTTTACTCAGACAGATAGTGAAGTTAAGCTCAACTGCCTGTCACAGGGTAATGCTATCATTAAGCTTGTCTTGTGGATAATTAACAACCAAAATCTGCAAACCAAAAATCAGAGAAAAAGAAGGGCAACAAGTACAGCCAATGTTTGGCCTTAGCCTTTCAAGGTCAGTGAAGATTCAGGACATAAAAGAAACCTACTGTGACATCCTATAACTCAGTGATGTCCCAAATTTTCTGTTTAAGGAGATGATGGGGTCACAGAGGAAAGTGATCGATGATGTATAGTGGGCTTAAGGATAGTCACCTAGACAGAAAATATTCTCTCGGGCTTTCACAGAGAGCAACTTGGTCAAGCAATGACCGTGACTCATCCAGATGGTTGACACTGACAAAAGATCTACAAGCTGCTCTACATATTTTCAGGGTAAATCCTGAGGAGATTTGACAGGCTTTGTCAGATACAAAAGTTATATTTTTAGTTATATAGTTCTTGCTTTCATGTGATCTTCACTATCCAGAAGAAAAGTATAGCCATGAAGTATAAAATATAATGCCATATTTACATGCTAGGCTGTAAAAGGTTCAAGTCAACAACTTCTGACAATTGCCAGCTCTGCTAATAACCCTCTACTATTATGGGCTATTGGAATATATTGGAATATTTTGCTGTATTTAAGTACCTACAATATTTGAACTGGCATCATGCATGAAACAATCCTTTAAAGACTTCTCCAAACATAGCTTCTCTAATAACAATGGAACACCCATCTCTGATAAAACAAAACAAAAAAGGGGAGTATGCAATGTATTATTTATTGAAAATGTGCTAGTAATCGGTTATGAAACTCATTGCTATTTGTATCTCAATAAAATTATTTAAAAAATACAAATTTGCAGTTCAACATTAAAATAAAACAAATGAAAGCCCATTTTGTAGTGAAAAAGATATATGTATATACCAAATAGGGTAGATATACAGCTACTTTCTCTTAGTTCCATGAGAAAAATATTTTTACCAATATTGTTTTGATAAGAAATCATGTATATATCTTGTACTCGGAATAACTACTACAAAGAAAGCAAAATGCAATGTATTCATTATTATAACTATCATACTAACCTGTTTTGAATATGTCTCATTGCTATTTCTTATTCTTTAATATTAACGAAATATTTTAAAAGTAATAAACCATAGACTATCACAATTTCTAACTCACTTATCTTGAGTTATCTTTTAAGCCACGTTTTTGCTAACTAGCAAAATATATTATTAACATTTTTCTTTACTCCATTAGCAACAACATTAAGTTCAGGATCCCTACTTAGTGGGCTTATATCACCGTACATAAAATCCATTCCCGAACTTGCTCATTAGGCCTCTGCCTATAAGTGTTAGAAAGCTCAAGATGGCCTTTGGGAGAATAATGGATCTCCTCTTGGATCACATTTTGTACCTTATCCTTAAGTGACTTTTATGACTGAAGCCTGGTTATGAGCCTAGAGGAAAAAATGTGTGATGAGGGTGGATTCTGAGGGGTTCCACTATTATCCTGTTTGTTCCATGCATGATTGGTTTCTCTTGATATACACTAGAGGGTGAAGGAAGTGATTCCTCTGCCTTAGTGAATGGGAAAATCTCTTCCTCAGGCAAAATAATCTGATTAACATATAAAAAAGTCAACATCCTCAATCTACTCAGGATCCTTTCACACATATCCATTCCAATTCATAGAATCCTATTATTTTTGAATCAGTGCCATCAACTTTGCTTCAGATAACCTTTGAGGCTGAGAATTTAATTTAAGTTGCATTTCAGCCAATTGAATTATAAGGGATTGCACTGGAGTTTCTGCAATCTCAGCCTTGTGGCTGACAGAGAGATTTTCTGTCAAGGCACACTTAGAAACCTTTAAATTTTTTATCTGACTCTGGAGGTGGGAAATAAAAATCTTTGAGCGTCTAATTTTCATTCATATGTGTGTTCACTGAGGCTAAGACTAAACAAAGAGAATCATTATATTCTCTACTCCACCAAAGATATTCAAAATTTTCATGTATGAAATTGCTAAATTCCTGATATCTCAAAGTGATGAATTAGGATAATCAAGTAGACCTATATGGTATATTAGCTTTAAAAGCTCATGTCAAGGAGTATCAATATTCTCCTTAATACCAGGAGAGACCATGGTATCTTTAGTTCTCATCTAATCTTGAAGCTAACTCCAGGATCCTGAGGCCATTAAAAAATGTCATCACTATATTCTGATTCTATAGCCCCACTCCTGGTACTATAGTCTGTATTAGTCAGAATTTTACTAGAGGAACTGATATAATACGAATAAGAGATATAACACAAGATGTACCGGTCACAGAGTCAGATGAGGAAGCGTGCAGAGGGCATCTGCACATCCGAGACTGTTGAATTCAGTCCCCAGGCTGAAGCTCACCACGGTGTTCCATATCAAACAATCTCTAAAAGTCAGTCAATGGGACTGAAATGGAAGGCTGAAGAATTTGCATTGGAATGCTGAAGGGTCCATGGATAAGGATGAAATGACTGCAATGAAATCCGTGAGAGGAAGTCGAAGTTGAATGAAAAGACAGAAGTTCCTCCAAGGAAGTGGAACACCAAATCTTTCCTTTGTGTGCTCTTTTTGGCTAAGTTACTCAGGGATAAAGCATTCATAGCCCAGACTGTAGAATCGATGAAGTGACCAAGCCACATTTACAGAATGTATCGACCACTATATTCTCTATCTGTTCTGACACAGAAAGACCCTATGATGTGTTTTTTAAAAAGTTGTCTGTTTGCAAAGTATGGTAGTGCATGTCTATAATTCCAGGAATCTGGGAGACTGAAACAGGAGGACTTCAAGTGTGATCCTAGCCTGTGCAATGTAGCAACATAGCAATACTTTGCTCAAAGAATTTTATGGCTATAGATATACCTCAGTGTAAAGGCTCCAGAGGATCTATAGTGGAACTAACTTACTCTAACTGGGTCAGTCTTTTTTCCCTATATGGAAAAAGGAAGAAAATTGAGAGGACAGTGGAAAGCTGTCCCTTAAGGTAGTTCATGAAGCATCATGAAGCCATACCATGAAAGGAGTGTGACACTCAGAGATATGATATCATTGACTATTAGGCAGCAGTCTTGTGTTATGGAACAGGGTCTTGTCTCCAACTGTCTGAGGCTAAAGTTTTGGCTTTGACTGGGTGTCGACCTTGTGGCCAGGGGTCCAGACATGGAGCCCATAGGAGAATTATCCTCAGCAACTTGTGTTTGGGAGATTGTGAACTTTAAGTGGAAGCAATAGCTTACATGGACATAAGTGTGACATGCTATCAGCTTAAAACAAGAAAGCTGTTCGGTAATTGTCATTCAGAACAATTCCTAATCATCACTTCCAGCCCTCTAAAAAGGGCCTAGATCTTTAACACTTGCAAGGAGTCCATTCCAACCTTACACTCTATATAGATATTAAAAATTATTATTGCAACAATTTGTATATGAAAATATTAAACTAAAGTTTTGTTTCAGTTGATGTATTGTGTTAAATTGAGAAGTTTAGAAGTTTAGTTAAGTGACTCAGTAGAGAGCTAGGAGTTTTAGTTTGTAAAAGTCCTCATCCTATGCATGAGCAGGGCATGGACATTGTGTGAGTTCTACACTCCTAGCCTCAGGGTAGCTTGTTTATGATACAAGGAGGGGAGAGAGGCTGGGTACAAGTTTCAGCTGCTGCTTTTCTCTTTGCTCTTCATTGTTTTCTGCTGCCATGAGTTGCAACTCTATGCCATGTGCCCCTATGCCTGTGAGCCAGCCAATTATAGACTGAAACCTCCACAGTGAGATAAATAAACTTGTTTTTCCTTACTTTTGGATGTTGAGTATTTTGGCCCAGAAATCTATGAAAAGGAACTGAAACTGAGTTTGGAACTAGAAAAGTTGAAAAATTGCTGTATCCAACTGATCAAGTTGTTCAAAAGTTTTAGGAATGCCTTAGTGCAAGAGATGGGAAATGTTGTAAGATGTCAACACTAGAGAGGAGCTGGAATGACTTTAGCCCTTTTCTATGCGAGATTATGGGCAGAGCTCAAAAGACCACCATGCTGATGGAAAGCCTTCCTATGAAGATCAAGTTGGGGAGTTTCTTCCTGGAATAAGGATGTATTTCTTTTTCTTTTTCTGCATCTTTTTATTTATTTTATTGAGAAACAAATAGCAATGAGATAGTTTCAAAACAGGTTAGTAGGACAGTTACAAGAATTAATACACTGCATATTGTTGTCTTCATAGTAGTTATTCATAGTACAAGATGCAGACATGATATCCTGTCTAAACACTATGAGTACAAATCTTTCTTTTCTTTGAATTAAGAGAAAGTAGTTGTATATCTATCTTAACTATTTTGTATATACAGATAAGAAAGGGACCTTCATCTATATCCTCCCTTTTTTGTTGTTGTTGTTGTTGTTGTTGTTGTTGTTGTTTAGTTTTGTCAGAGACGGGTGTTTCATTGGCATTTAAATATTGTAGGTACACAAATTCAGCAAAATAATCCAATATAGTCCAGTAGTCCATAATGGTATTGGGTTAACCTCAGGACTGGCAATATCAGAAGATGTTGACTTGAGCCTTTTACAGCTCAGCATATTAATATGGCTTTACTTTTTATACCTCGTTTTTATACTTTTCTGCTGAATGGTTAAGACCAAGATAAAGCAAGACCTATATAACAAGAAATGAAACTTTTATATCTGACAGGGTTAGTCAAATCCCCTCAGGATTTACCCTGAAGCTCTGTACTGCAATGTGTAGATCCTTTGTCAGTGTCAGCCATGTGGATGAGTCACAGCCGTTGCTTGACAATTTTGCTCTTTGTGAAAGGCTGAGAGAATATTTTCTCTCTAGGTGACTCTCCTTAGGCAAATTATACATGTTGATCACTTTCCTCTGTGGTCCTATAATTTCCTTGATCTGAAAATGTGGAACAACACTGAGTTACAGGTTGTTACAGTACAGTTTCTCTTATGATAAGGATTGTATTGATTGCTAGATTCCAGATGATTTATGTTATAGATTAGCAGAAAGTTTGTCTGTGCTTTACTCCTGCCCAGAGACTGTGTCTGAGACTGAGATTAAGCATAGTAAACTAGTTAATCTATCAAAGGAAGTCTCAATGATGTTGAATGTCAAGGCATTGGCATGGCTATTGTGTGGGGCATTTAGTCACATATATTTTAGAGAGTCAATAGCACAGAACCCAGAGGAATGATTTAAAATGTGGTGAGTTTGACAAAAAGGAAGCTCCAGGAAGGCTGTGGACTGCAAAGATAGAGCTGAGATCTACATTACTCAGGACAAACAGGACAGTAGAAAAGATCTACCATGTCAGGAGTTGGCAGGTACTTGCCCTTTGTAGCCTCAGAATTGCAAGTGTGAGTTACTTTGCCTTGATCAGAAAGCTGCTGAGTGCCATGTTCAAGAATGGAGGAGGCAGTCATGCCAAGTTCCAGAATGGCACTGACATACATAATTTTTCCCTCAGAATTAGGGTCAGTGTATACAACAATCCAAGCATTTGACTACTGCAGACAAGAGAGAAGAAAGACTGGCTATTGCTCTATCTGGCAGCATAAATTTCATCTATCCCATGTCATTGATTTTAAATGAATTTAGAATGCAGGAGTTCTTTCATAAGGAAAGTATCCACCTAGATTTCAGAAGACCTGTGAGGCCAGGAATTGTGTCCCTGAGAGGACAGTGTGTAAAGCTGAGCATTAGAAGCCTACTCCTTGAAAACTCCAGAAGTCTGAACAAGTCAAAAATATGGATTGTCTCAGGAAAGTTTCAGGGAGACAGCAAAGCCAGAACCATAAAAAAGTGATCAGAGCTACCAGCAGAAGTGCCACTGGGGTGCCATGTAAAGCTTTTGGAGCCCACAACTTGTTACAGATTTCTTCAGATGTTCCATATGGAACTATGGGATGTATTGTTTGCCGTTGTGAATTTTGGACTTCTTTTGGTTCCAATGGTTTGTATCCTCCCATGTATACCTACTGGAATAGTAGAGTTTATCTTGTTCTTTTGATTATTGGAAGTGTTTAACTACACTTGTACAGGAGTTCATACCTAAGAGTTTACCTTAGACCTTGGAAACTGAGGATTTGGAATTTCAGCACTGTTGAAATTGTTGGAAATTTCTCAACTCGTGCACATAGACTATGTGCCTTTTTCATAAAGGGGTTGAAGAAGGATTCTGTGCAACTTGTTTGGAGGAGGTCTATCATTGCAGCCATGCCAACCGGAAAGAGCTCATGTCTCTGAGGCAGCTACTTGTCCTTTTTGAACTAGCTCTGGTGTTTTGAGTTGCTGTGGAGGGAAGAGAGACAGGCACAGCAGACATTGCAGCTGCTGCCTCCCCTCTGCTCCTCAATGTTTTCTGCTGCCATGAGCTGCTGCCCTCTGTCTTGGAGCCAACAGCCCATGGAATGCAACATCCACTAACTGTGAGGTAAATAAACCATTCTTTCATTCATCATGGGTTTTAAGTATTTGTCCCAACAATGAAAGCAAAGTAACCGAGACAAATTTCATATATCTCCCAACAACAAATACTATCCTTTACTTTCACACTGGAGTTTAGAAGTAGTGTCCAAATGTACATAGAATCCTAATGGCCTTGCTTTTATATTGACACGTACTTAGTTTTGTACCCTGAGAATTTACTGTATAACTGCTTCCAATTTTAGGAAGTAAAATACGCTCTGAGTTGGGGCATTAGAGAATTACTATGAGAGAGTTTTATATTATTGGCCATGGGATATATCAATAATAGAAGAGATATATGAAGGTACCTTTTATAGAATGCCTTGATAATATGAAGCTAATTCCCAAGTGTAGCATAACTACTTACTCATGGTGAAGATGAAGGGTGATGAAGCTCTTTCTGTTCCTCCAGCAGCCACCTGAAAGTATCCAGTTCAACTATTTGTTTATATGGATCATGAAATGTAAAAGAAGTAGAAAATGCAAAAGCTAGTATGAGGAAGAGAATCATTGCCAGATTATCTCTTTCTTATTTGAATGTCTCAGAGCTAAACCGAGGAAGCAGGGATAAAAACAAATGCACACTGCCTACCCACTCCATGGCGTTCATCGTTAGGATCTAGCTCCTCAAAGGGTTCCTGCTCTAGCCCAAGAAGAGTGGACAGTGTGATTCAAACCGTCTGAAATTCTTTGCAACTTTAAAGAAATGGCTGATATTCTTTCTCTGAAACTGCAAATGCATGACGTCATTATCCATTTCATTATGCTAGTTGCACAGTTCCTTACTGGGATATTCATAAACGGCTTCATCATCGTGGTGAATGCAGTGGGATTCATCAGGCACAGACAGATGTCTCCTCTGGATTTGCTCATATCCTGCCTGGTGACTTCCAGGATTTGTCTGCAGTTGTTTGTCTTCCTTCTATCCCTTGCTGTTCTCTCCTTCATTAATCAGTCAGTACTCCAGGAGCTTAATGCAATTATTACATTTACAAATATTTGGGGCCTTTGGTTGGCCACATGGCTGAGTGTTTTCTACTGTGCTAAGATTTCCACCATCCCACACCCACTGTTTTCATGGCTAAAGATGAAGATTTCTAAGCTGGTGCCCTGGATGATCCTGGGGTCTGCATTATTTGCAGCTATTGGTACAGGCTTTCACAGAAATTATATACATACTCTTACTGAAAAATTTTTGGGAGAGTTTTTGTCTAATAATGAAACTCACACCAAAAAAATAGACATTGTACCACATTCTATTTTTATTTTTCATATTATTGTACCTTTAATTATTTTCCTCTGCACCACTCTGCTATTGATTTTTTCCCTGGGGAGACATACCTGGAAGATGAGAACCATTGCAAAGGTAACCTGGAATCCCTCCTGTGGAGTCCCACTCAGGGCAATGCTGTCTATTCTGTCCTTCCTCATCCTCTACCTCTTCTACTACACCAGAGCTATTGTGTTTAATTCTCAAGATTTGCAGTATGAGAAGTCCTTCATTCTGTTATGGAACTTGATAGGTGGAAGCTACCCATCAATACACACTGTCATCTTAATTTCAGGAAATTCTAAACTGAAAAAAAATGCAAAGAAGTTCCTGCTGTGTGGTCTGTGTGGTCAGTGAGAGGGATTTATATCAATTTAAAGGATATAAGAGTCAAAGGCTTTCCTGTGTCTGTCTCTCCATTCTGTCTCCCCTCACTCACCAGTAAACATCATGGCCTTAAATGTCCTGCTCATCATTGGGGACCCTGCATTCTGAGGCACACGTGCAGATTTTCTTTCTTTATAAGAGGATCACTGCTCTATACAGAACAGCAAATATCAGTGAATTACATCTATGTCAGAGTTCTGGCTATGATATGGAGCTGTCATCTTGCAAGCGAAATGGTATCGGAATCTTTGTGCACAGTGTTTTCAAAGTGCTTTAAAAAACCATAATTCTCTCAATGTTCTTAAGAGGAAGAAAAGCAGTTCCTTGGCCTCATCAAATAAGTACTACAGTACTTAGTTCTGTAGGCCAAAGTCAGCGGGGTGTACAGTTCTCTGACATAGATGCACCAAGAGATGAACCCTTCTGTACCTGCAGTTATTTCTGTTCTCTTTATTTGAGTCACAGATAATGAAGTTCATCTCAGATCAGAAAGAAGGTTGAGGACTGGGAGTCCTTCTCTATCCCTCTGAACATGTTTGCTGTGTCCGTTTTGCAGAGAATGTAGGTATTATGGTGACACTTCCTAGAAAATGATGAAATGGCTCAGAGGTGGATGAAAAGCAGGAGATTGAGAAGAGAGAAGAGCTGATGTCTGAAGGCCCCTTTCCTAAGTTCTCTACATTTGTGCCTGGGCCAGACAATGCCTTGCCGAAGAGTTTGATTCTACTCTTGTGCGTTTGACTTCAGGACCTCTCCAATGACTTTTGGTTACTTAGTCTTGCTGCCACAGGGCTTGTCTTCCTACTGTGGCAAAATCAGTAGTTTGGAGGACTATGGAATTCCAATCTTATTGACTTGTGAGATACATTATCTGGTGCAATGGCTGATGATTCGGGAAACAGTTAATTTCAAGTACGTTTCAAAAGTAAAGTCAAAACTTCTTATTTTTTTCTTAAAAATGTATTTGGTTCTGACAGGGTCTCACTACTCAGTTTGCACTCGTAGTAATCTTGCTGTAATCCCTTCCACTGGGATTACAGATGTACATCACCATACAAATGTACACCACTGTGGGCAGCTCAACCTTCACTAGGGCTGGGGATGGCATTTTATGTGGCTCCAGGGATCAAACTGTGGTCCCTCTGCTGGTCTGTGTTTCTAAATCTTGGCTAAACTGGCTTAATCAGGCACTTTAGTCTACTGGGCTACCTCTTCAGACCCCACATCCCCTTTTCTTTGGCTAATGTTAATGACATAAAACTAGGTCTTAAGATTAGCGACAAATCCTTGAAATTAAATTAAAACAACACTGAGGTACCATCTCACCCCAGAAAGAATCTATCATTAAGAAATCAACAAATGTTGGAGAGGTTGTGGGGGAAAAGGAACCCTTCTCTACTGCTGGTAGGAATGTAGACTGGTGCAACCATTATTGAAATAAATGTGGAGACTCCTTAAAAAATTGGGACTGGAAATCCCACCCAATCCATCTCTCCACCTACTGGGAATTTTCCCTGGGGGCAGGGAAGATGTCATATCATAGTGATATATGTGTACCCATGTTTCTAGCAGCACTATTTGTGATAGCCAAACATTGGAAATAAACAAGATGCTTGTCACCTGAGGAATGGATAAAAAAGATGTGGTATTTTTGCAATGGAGTATTATTCAGATATAAATAATGCTAAACTTGAGGCCTTTCTATTCAAGTGGATGTCACTTCAAGGTATACTCGTAAGTGAAATAAACTGGAACCACACGTGTAAATATCATGTAGTCTCCCTAGTGTAAGAACTCAAAAGAAGAAATAAACATAGAAAGGTACAATACAATTAAAAAGAAAGTGAGAACTGGAAATTTAGATAATGAAGAGAAGGAAAGGAGAAACTCTAGGAAACATGACAAAGACAAAATCATACATTTATTTGCACAAGATGTGTAAGAAAACAATCCTGAGGATCTTTAGCATGATTTTGCAACTAGAAGTTAATTGGTAGGATTCCCATCCTGATCAACTATATATGCTAATACCTGTGAGCTAACTAACTTCACTGAGGAAAGCAATGTGTGATGGTAGGGTCACGCTTGGAAGGCCTGTCGTTCTGGTCTTCTAAGTACATACTGCTTGGTATGACATAACAATTAGTGTCATGCAGTCTCTCTAGTTAATATTTTTAAGGGTAATAAATGAAAACAAGAGACAAGAAAAGAATGTCACAGGACTGTCCTGCTACAATGCTATGTATGGCTAGATTTCTAAATTTCTATGTAAAAATATGTAACTGTTTATTCCTATTTTTAAAATATTTTTTCTAATTTTTTTCCTTCATAATCTTTAGGGACTTAAAGTGTAACATATCGATACCTGGTGGAAAATATGTGTTCCATGTTATGCCTAAGATGTTTGATATTTAGACATATAGTGAGGTTAAGCTCAACTGCCTATGTTGCAGGGTAATAATAATAAGCTTCTCTTCTGGAGTGTTAACAACCTAAGTATGCAGACCAACTATTAGAGAAAAGGAAAGCTGCAAGGACAGCCAGCATTTTGGTCCTAACCTTTCAAGGTCAGTGAAGACTCAGGACATAGGAGAACCTGTACTGCAACATCATGTAACTCAGTTGTGTCCTAAGTTTCCTGATCAAGTCATTCGCAGAGAGCAGATTGGCCAGGCAATGGCCTTGACTCATCCACAAGACTGACACTGACAACGGATCTAAAAACTGCGGTACAGGGATTCAGGATAAATCCTGAGGGGATTTGACTGACCTTATCAGGAACAAAAGTTACATTTCTTGTTATGTAGGTCTTGCTTTATCTTGGTCTTAACCATCCAGTAGGAAAGTATAAAAACGAAGTATAAAAAGTAAAACCATATTAATATGCTGAGCTGTAAAAGGCTCAAGTCAACAACTTCTGACATTAACATTCTTATGGAAAACCCACTACTATTATGGTCTACTGGACTATATTGGAATATTTTACTGAATTCATGCACCTACAATAGTTAAATGACAATGGAATACCCTTCTCTGAAAACTAATAAAAAGAGTGATACCAATGAAAGACCATTTTGTATCTGCATATTCAAAATATTTAGGATAGATATACAGCTGCATTATATTAATTCAATGAATAGAGAGATTTGTTGTAATAGTGTTTGTGGGCAGGATATCATGTCTGCATCTTGTTCAATGCATAATCAGTAAGACAACAGTGTGCAATGTATTAATTTTTGAAACTGTCTTATTAATCGGTTTTGAAACTGTCTCATTGTTGTTTGTTTCTCAGTAAAATTATTTTTTAAAATGTTCAATAAAAAAGTTTAGTGGCAAATTTCAGCTGCTGTGTGATGATATAAACTGTAGATTTAGATTAGCCAATCATCAACAGTAAAGAAACCAATTTTGATTTTTGAATCCCCAGCATGAAACTCATACAGAACTTGCTCCAGAATCCAGAGATGAGTGTGTCTTGTTAGCTGTAGACATATTATGTCCTCTGTGTCTTCTCAGGGTCAAACCTGATGCCCAGAGTACACAGCAGCAACTCCGGTTTCCTGTATGTAGCTTACAGTTCATCCATCCTGCACCCAGATGTGGTTAGAGGAGTGTTCTAGAGGTGAATGGTGCTGCTTTCTGGAAGGAGCAACACAGATGAACTCTTGCTCGTCTCACATCCACAGCTTAGCTTGTATGTGCCATGGAAACCTGTATGTGTGTTACAGAAGGGGTACGGGAGCAGAGACACCAGCAGCAACCAGGAGGAACTGAAATCATCCAGAGGTTTGGAAAAAAAAAAAAACAGGCTTTCTTTTTCTCTAAGATCCTGAATTGTGATTTTATTTCATGAATCTTTGCTCTAAAACTAAGGTATGATTAAGTTTGTATACTTATAATATTATCAAGAGTTATATTGGACTCGAACCACAAAGTATTATAAAACTTTATAAATACATATCAGCTGCCTCCTTTCCTACACATAATATTCTTGGAGAATTTCTAGATATTGTGCTGGTGAGTCTTGTCTTCAGAGTAGAAGCTTCTCAATCTTGTCTCTCTGGATCCCTCTATATCTGGACTCAGCAGACCTATCAAATGGTCTCAACATATCAGAGTTTGACCTCTTTCTCTATTGGCATGGATCCCGTCCCTCTGCTTTTACTGTAGCCTGCAAGTCCAGCATGGGAGTACAGGACTATAATTTCAACCTTCTGTCTAGAGCCCTGAGACAGAAGGAGTGTGTCTTAGTTATTTTCTCATTGCTGGGACAAATATTCGATACTCAAATGTAGGAGATAAAGTATATGTAGCTTACAGGAGATTGCAGTTCATAAACAGCTGACTCCAAAGCAGAGTGACAAAGGACAGAGAGCATCCATTAATAGCAGCAGCAAAGAGCAGAGTGGAAAGGGGAGTGGCTGCAGCTCAGGAAGCTAGCTAGCAATTCTCCCCTCCTTACATTGTAATGTAGAGAATTTTCCCCAGGTTACTCACACCCATACCAGCAATGAATTAAGAATCAATCACAAACTACAGAAGCTGCACCATGACTACACGAGGATTTTCATGGTCAACTAGACACCAACCATAACATTCTGCCCCTGAAACCCTAAAGACTCATGTGTATCCCTTTCTGCCAAAGACATTTTCATCCATCTCTAAGAGTTGCAAAACTCCTAACAGTTCCAGCAATGCTGAAAAGTCCAAATCCCAAGTCTCCTACAAGATCTATGGCAACTCCTTATCTTTGAGCCCCTCTACAAATGAAAACTTAAACACTCCCAACATTCAAAGTGCATGATAACATAAGAATTCTAGAAGGTATACACATACAATTGGACACATACAATTGGATACCAAAACATGTTCAAAATCCAGCAGGGCAAACATAGAGTTCTATATTTCCATGTGGAACATCCAAAGAAATCTGCAATGAGTTGTGAACTCCAAAAGCCTTACATGGCTCCAGTCCTACAGCACCTCTGCTGGTATCTCCCATGGCTGCTCTCTTAGGTCAGCTTTGTGCCCTTTTTGAAATTTCCCTTAGATCACCCACACTCCTGGCTTTTCCAAAATTTTGGGATCTCCAAAGCATGTTAAGCTTTTCATTGTTTGCTTCACACATTGCGACCTCAGGGGCACACTGCCTGGCCTCCCAGGCCTTCTTCTGAAATCTAGGTGGAAGCCACCTTAACCTTTGAACTCCTGCACTCTGAATGCACATAAAGCCAATGCTATATGGATGATCAAAAGGTCTGCTGCCAGCTGGAGCATAAGCCAGGCTTTTTTCTCTCTTGGCTGTATGAGTCAAGTGCCTGGATTGCTCATAAATCTGACTGTTATTCCAAAGAATGAATTTTCCATACTGGCGCCATTCTGTCAATTGAAGTGACCACCACTTCCATTCTGGAAGTTGAAGCTCTGTAGTTTTCCTCTCATGACAAAGTCTCTTACCCTTGCAATTCTGAGGCTACAAGGCTGGAGACCCTCAGTCTCTTGTGATGTTCTCAAATCATTCCTTTTGTTTTCTTGTTCCTTCTCTTCAATGGAAATCCTCTCAGATATGTCTTTGCATTCCACAACTGTATTGGAGCTTCCATTCTACCCAAACCTACAACATTATAAATCATCCTGCTCAGCTCTTTGCTCTTGATTTTCAACATAAATGATGAGTCAGGACTCAAGGTTTCCCAGGCACGTGTGCCCAAACACTCTCCTTTCTGTACACTAGATTCAGCTCACTTTCCCTATGTTCCATGCAGAGTCAAACCACAAAGAAGAAAAATAACCTCCGCCAGTGATCTGGGCTTTCCAGCCCATCATCACTCTCCACCTCACCCTACACTCCAGTGGCTCAAACCCACAAACACCCTCCCCATAAAACACCACAAAGCCCTGCACTGTGACTTGTTCTCTGCTGTGCTGATCTGCTAGATCACCAGCCCACTGCTTCTACCTCCAGTAAATCTTTTCATGTCAGAATACCCAATATGGTCAATTGCATCAGTTTGTACCTAACATTTGGTGTCAAAACCCAGAAAGGATGTCAAGAACCTTTCTGGGTGCCTTTAGACATGGGCTTTGCCACTGTTAACTGACAGCCCTTCTGTGTGGAGTTCAAGCTTCAAACATCACCCATTGCTGACACCCACATCTGAAAACTTCATTAAAAACTGTTAGCCTCTCTTTCCCTTCATGCCCCTCTCTCCTCTGATACCCCTCTGAGAACCCATCTCTCACTTTCTATTTGACTTCTGCCAAAGTCTTATTTTGGCCCCTACATCCAGCTCTCTCCCCATGACTCTTTCAACTTGTACCTGGAAAGGAAACTATCTGAATTACTTCTCTTTCATTTTCTATTTCATCCTAACCTCATTTTGAGGGCAACTATCTCTCATCTGGAAGGTTCAACTCCAACCAAAATTTTCTATCAGCCTTCTACTCTTCTGAGCACTGAATAGAATTTCCTATAAAGAAGATCTGAAGCTGTTCCAGTGCTTCTCCTGTAGGTGGCAACTGCAAACCTTGCCTCTCTCTTCCCATAAGCCATTTCAAAAAGCTTGTAATACACATGTTCAGATTTAACCACAGTTATGACCCTACTCTTGATACCAAATTCTGATTGTGTTTCTCTTCTCCCATTTCTGGAACAAATACATAACACAAAAATAAGGAAAGAAAAGGTTTATTTAGCTTAGAGTCAATAGAGGTTTCAGTCCATACTTAGCTGTCTGCAAGGCAGAATGTCACAGGGCAGAGAGCATCCATTTATGGCATCATCAAACAGGACAGAACAAAAGGGAGGGGTGTCAGCTAAGGCAGCTAGCTAGCTTCACTCCCTTCCTTACATTGTAATTAAAAATTACCTAGCCAGAGCACTAACATCCATAATCCTAGCACTTGATGAAGAACTAATCCCAAACTCCAGATGACGTGTAACTGGAGCCAGAAGATTTAGTTGAAGCAGAACTGAGAAGGACAAGTAAAGGAAGAAAAAAGGAGAAAGAATATAAGGTTGGAAGAAAACAAGAACATAGACTAGAAAATAGACAAAATTGAAAAAACAGGATGAAAGAATAAAATAATGAGGGAAGGAAGCAAGGGTGTGAGCAGGACTCTTGGCAATGCTTGTGGGCTGCACAGCGGTTCAGTGTCCCTCAAGATTCCTGTGTTCAACTTCTTCCACACTATGAGAAGCAATAAGGAAGCAATGTAATGCCTTCTGCTGTTCAGAGAGTAAACTGGGTGTGTTCACAGTGGGGAAAGCACACAGCAGCGTCAATGATGAAACCTGATGGCTTTGGGGAAAGAGGTCCAGGCTCCAAGCAGACACAGCTGTGCTCTCACTGTCTCTTCCCTGCTACCCAGAAGATTCAGCCATTCTCTGGACAGTTTCACTGTGGCCCTCCAAAACATGAGTTCGATGTAACTTTCCAGTATGCATCAGGGTGACAGACCTCAATCTGACCGATACTGAAACCAGTGGACATCCTGTGCTGACCCACTGCTGTCCACACCCTGTGTCTCAGGAGGTCAGTACTGTCCTGTAGTAAGCTTATTTCCTATACACAGCTTGAGAATAGGATCTGGACCAGGAGGCAGGCTTCTTAAAGAGGCACATGCAGGAAACCCCATTGCATTGTGGAGTGCAACTACTAAGCTGTACATTCCCAAGTGTGCCCTGAGTCATTTGGTGACTGACCCAGGAGTGATCCACAGAAAGAAAATATGGTAGGAAGAAAACAAGAACATAAACTATAAAATAGGCAAAGTAGAAATGTGCAACATCTGAAAGTCTAATTCTTTTTAAATTAATTTTAATGAGAAAGAAATAGCAATGAGACAGTTCGAAAACAAGTTAGTAGTAGGGTTACAATAATTAATACATTGTTCTTCAGAGTACAAGATGCAGACATGATATTTTGCCTAAACACTATTAGTAAAAATATTTCTTCACATTGAACTAAGAGAAAGTAGCTGTATATCTATCCTAACTATTTTGTATATACATATTCTGTGAGTTCTCTTGTTTGGTCCAGTGGACCTGGGGTGAGGGATCAGCAGATTCGTTCTTGCTGTACTGGTTTCTTTCTGCCATGAAAAGATGAGGAGGTCTTGGGGAAGGCCAGTACAAAGCCAAATTCCTTTTCTTATTGGTGTTGCAGTGTCTTAGTTACATTTTACTCATTTCTGGGAGAAAATACCCAATAGCTAAGTTTAAGGAAGAAAAGATTTATTTAGGTCACAATTAGTGTAGCACTCAGTATATACCTGGTTGGCTCCCAGGCAGAGTGACACACGGCAGAGATTAGCAATGCATGGCAGGAGAAAACAAGGAAGAAAAAGGGATGGGCAGCAGCTGTGGCTTCTAACCAGCCTCTCTCCACACATTATGTTAGAAATGAGCTACCCTGAAGCTAGGGGTATAGAACTCACACAATGTCCATGCTCTCCTGTTGCACAGGAGGATGATCTTTGCCAACTAAGAAGCCTGCCTCTCTGCTGAGTCACTTAATTAAATTTCTAAACTTCTCCAGTTGACACAATGTATCAGCGAGTACAATCCACCCCTTTTCAATTTGGCAAACAGATAATTTCTTCAACCAATTTTCAGGTAAATAGACATGCTTCTTTTAAACCATGAACATTTTTCACCTGGGCACCCGTACCCAAAAGACTCATGCTCATACCTTTATGCAAAAGGTATTTTAGTTCATCTCAATGAGTTACCTAATATTTAAGAGTTTTAGTACATATTAGGCAATTCCAAAATTCCAAACCACAAGTTCAATACAAGATTTAAGGCACTCTTAGGTGTCAGACCCTATACAAATGAAAAGTTAAATACTGCCAATATTCAAAAGTGCACGATAAACATTAGCATTACAAAAGGTACACACAGCTTGGCACTAACAATTGGAAGCCAAAACAAGTCCAAAATCCAGAAGGGCAACTATTAAGTTATGTAGTTCAATGTGGAACATTCAAAGCACTCTGTAATGAGTTGTGAGCACCAAAAGACTTACATGACTCCCCCCACCCCAAGGCAGTTCAGTTCACAGCTCTCATGGCTGTTCTCTGATGCTAGATTTGCTCAATCCCTGCATCTTTTTTCATACAATCCACATTTATGGCTTTACCAAACTTCTGAGGTTTCCACTGAATAGGCTTCTCGCTCACAGCTTTATACACTGCCCTCTTAGGGACAAGAGCCTGGCCTCCCACAGCTTCTGAAATCTAAGTAGAGGCCTTCTTATCCTCAGAACTCTTGCAATATGTGTGTCCATAAAACCAAAGTCATAAGGATGATGCCAGGGTCTTCCGCTAGCCTGAGCAGGAGTAAGACTTTCTTCTCTCTTGGTTGAAAGGATCAGTTGTCTGGATTGCTGAACACTCTGAATGTGATTCCATGGAACAAATTATCTATGACACCACCATTCTGGGACATAGCGTGTCCTCTGCCTTCATTCAGGAGCATGAGGCTGTGTGGCTTTCTCTTCAAAGCAAAGTCTCTATCTTGGATTTCTCAAGCTGTGAAAGATGTCTTGTGATGCCCTCAGGATGTCTTTTTTGTTCTGCTGCTTCTGAGCAATGGAGATCCCTGCTCTATCTTTGCAGTCCACTGTCTTTCTGGTGCTTTCTCTCTAGCTAAACTCACAACATTTTTAATCTTTCTGCCTGGCTCTTTGCTCTTGATTCTCAACATATATCTCACTACACTCCCCCAACAATAGCCATGCTACTGCCTCAACATTTGACTGCCTTGAGATTTCTTTTGCAAGATTAACTAGTCCACTGCATTTAATTTCAGTCTCAGGCAAATCTCTGTGCAGGAGCAAAATGCAGACAAACTTTCTGCCAATCATGACACAAATTGTCTAATGCCCAACATCCAATGCACTCCTACTTCCCAGAAGAAATCTCTTCTGTGTTGTTTTTAGGGCAAGATTTCTATCACAATTCTGGTCTTCTGATCTCTGACCAGCATCTCCCATACAGAACACTTGACAGTGTTTCAGCTCTTCACAAATAGACAACATCTCCTATCTCTTCCTTTAAGCCATTTGTAGACACTATTGAATGACATGGTCAGCTAGTCACAGCAACGACCCCACTTTCAAATTGTGACTCAGTTACTTTTTATTCATTGTTGGGACAAAATACCCAACACCAAAATTTAAGGAAGGAAAGGTAGATTTAGCTCACAGTTTGTGGAGGTTTCATGATATACCTGGCTGTATTTCAAGCAGTGACACATGGTAGAAAGCAGCAGATCATGGCAGAAGAAAACAGTGAAATATAAAGAGAAGGGCAGCAGCTGTGGCACTCTCTCCTTCTTATATTATAAGCAATCTACCCTGGGGCTGGGGGTGTAGAACTCACACAATGTCGATGCCCTCATCTTGTACAGGATGAGGATGTTTACAAACTAAACATGTTGACTCTCTGGTGAGTCACTTAATTAAAAGTCTAAACTCATTTTGACACAAAATCTCTCAGTGCTTGCAAGAAACATTGTAAATCCATCCCAATGTTGTAGTGAGGTTCTTACAGCTGAGACACCACAAAATTTGAGAAAACAGTCCTTTTACATGAGGTAACAGTCCTGTCTCTACTCCTCTGAGGTTTGAACATTTTTGTTGGATATCAAGCTTGTGGCTAGTGGTTCAGTCTTGTGAAATATAGGTATTTTGCAGAGAAACTTGTTCTGGAGAGTTTACCTAACAGATAGTAAATTAAGAGAGGGAAGATCAGCATACACAGACATTTATATGACAGTCTGTCAGCTTCAAACTTCCTATCTTCTTAAATTGTTTTTGATTGTCATAACCACATAGTGACTGAATTTTCCACCTTTGAAAATTGTCCTGGCTCTTAGTCTGCCCAAGGTTCCCAACTGAGCATAGGAACATATAAAATATGAACTGTGGGGTCAGAGAGATGGCTTGGTATTCCAAATGTCTGCCTGTCATGCACACAACCCCGGGTTCAATCCCTGATACTACATGCTGTGCCAGCCACCTGCTGAGTGAGCCACTGCAACCTGTTTTGTGGTGTACACCTCTCACTGAATCATTGACCAGGCTGAGACAAGAGGACCACTATGCATCCAAACTGCATAGTGAGACTCTGTACAAAATATTAAAAAAAAAAACGAGTGCTGGAACATTTAAAATATTAAAATAACAAATATGACAATTCTAAATATTTCCTCAACATAATTGTACTCTTTTCTGTAGAAGTGGAGGTTGATGCAGTATCCACACATATACATAACCTCATTGCTGTCCTTTTATGTTGATTAATACTCTGCATGTTATAGAATAATTTTTGTTACATAAATATTTTCAGTTTTGGGAGGCTTTGATTTCCTCAACCCTTATACATTTCAGAATTTCTACATGCAAGTCTTACAATTCTAGCTCTGGGACACAGTGATAGCAGAATTTGTCTTTTTGTTCTAAAGTGACTTTTGAAAAATATCTTCAAAATGAAAAATAGAATCCCAGATATGACATCTAGTTGTTACTCAAGGTGGAGACGAAGGGTGAGGAGCTCTGGCTGGTGCTCCTTCTATGAAGAACTTGGCAGTTATCTGAAGATATCCAATTCCAGTATTTGTATATGGTGACCATGAAAGCTAAGAATGAAAATGCAATAACCATGAGCAGGAAGCAAAGTATTCCCAGACTATTTATTACTTGAATGTGTCAGAAGTAAACTGAGAAAACAGTGATAAAAATAGAGGCACAACTCCCTGCTCCACCATTGACTTCATGGTTAGAATCTTTCCCCCTAAAGTAGTGCTGTCTTAGTTGAAGAAAAATAGACTTTGAGTAATAGAAGCTTCCTTAAAAATCTATACATCTCAGACTTTCTTGATTGCAGCATGCTAACGCTTCAGGCCACTGTCCATTTCCTGATAGCAGTGTTGCTGTTCCTTACCGGGGTTGGCACAAATGGCTTTATCCTGGTTGTGAATGCAGTGGCTATCAGGCAGAGACACATGGTAACTCTGGATCTGTTCATTTACTGCCTGGTGATTTCCAGGATATGTTTTCAGTTTCTCATGTTCCTTGTGCAGGTGATGGTCTTCTCCTTCATGAAAAACTTGACATTTGTTGAGTATTATGTAACTTTTTTGCTTTAACTATTTAGGGGCTTTGGTTAGCCAAGTGGCTGGATTTTCTACTGCACCAAGATCACTACCATTTCTCCCCCCACTCCCTTTTGGTTTGGCTGAAGATAAGGATTTCCAAGTTGGTGCGCTGGCTGCTCCTGGGTCGACACTGCCTGATCTATTATTTGTGCCATCCAATAAAAATATGTGTGGACCATGAAGCCAAATAATTTTTTAAAGCTTTTCTCCTGTAAGACAACTCAAGCTAAAAGAATAGAGAGTGTACAATGTTGACTTTTTTTTTTCATCTGAAAATGCCAACAATTCCTCGCTTCTCTGCTCTTGATGTTCTCCCTGGGGGCCATGTGTAGCAGAAGAAAGAAATTTCTACAGGAACTTGGGACCCATGCAGCTGCATCCCTTTCAGGACAGTGTTTTCAATCCTTTCCTTCTTCTATTCCTACCCCTACAGGATGGTCTTTTTGCTCTTTGCCTGCAAAATGCACTTCAGAAGACTCCTCTTTGCATTCTGCATCTTAGTTTCTGGCACCTACACATCTATACACTCTATGATCTTAATTTTAGGAAATCTTAAACTGAAGTGAAATGCAAACATTTTTCTGTGTCATCAGTTAAATCAGTGAGAAGAATATGAATCACTTTTATAGATATAAGTGTCAATTGGTTCCTTGTGTCTGCTCTAGTCGCTCACTCAATAAACCGTTCATCATTATAGACTACACATCTGGAAATACAGATTTTCTACCTTCACACAAAGAGACACTGGTGCACAGAGTACAGTGCATATCACTGAGCTACATTTATTTGAGAATTCCATTCATTATAAGAAACCTTCAGCTTGCAAATAAATAGGGATCTTTGCACAAAATATCTTCCAAATGCATGAAATGGCACAAATTTATGAAAGGCGTAGGTATTGAAAATGAAGGAAAGCATTTCTTCATCTTGAGATTTCAGAAAGGCAGGGAAAGCTGCAGCATCCCCATCTGTAATGTCTCCAGATTTAAATGGCTTATCTCATTCATGGGGGCTCACTGTTCAGCCCTTTTCTATCTGTAAATGATAACTGTCCTCTGGAGTCACAAATAATGAGGGCCTTTCTATCCTAGGAGGCAGCTGAGGCCAGGGAGTCCTTTCTATTTTATATGAGTACATTCACTGTATGCTTCTTTCAGATCACCTAGATGTCACAGCAATTCTTCCCAGCAAATGACAAAGAGGCAGATAGTGGAGGATAAGGAGGCAAACAAAGAAATTTAGATCAGAAGAAAAAGATGAGAAGAGAGAGGAGTTTAGTTTGGAGGAAAAGGAAGAGAAGAGAGAGGAATTTAGATCTGAGGGCTCATTTTGCATCTCTCCAGGGTGTGCCTCTGGGATAGACAATGGCTTGCACAGGTGCTCTGTGGCACTCTTGTGCCATTGGCTTCAGGAGCTTTCCACTACCTGATGGTGACTGCATTGTCCTATCATATGGGATGTCTTCTCAGTGAATCAACATTAGTAGATGGAACAAAATAGACGGAAGGAGTGGGTGTGTACCCTTCTGCTTGACATCATACATGCATTTACTGCTGGACTGGCTATGACTTGGGGAAATACGTGGTTCATAGATGTTTCCAGAGTGCATTCAATGTCCTTTCATTTCAGTGAAGTCAATAAATGAAAGGTGTTCCTAACTTTGGCTTCAAATTTTGGATTATGTTGAATGATTCAAGCTGGAAATATAGACTTTTCTCATTTGAAGTATTCATTTTATTGAGAAAGAAATAGCAATGAAACAGTTTCGAAACAAGTTAGTAGGATAATTACAATGACTAATACATTGTACATTGTCCTCAGAGTAGTTATTCAGAAGACAAGATGCATTCATTATATCTTGTCTAAACACTAATAACATCGAACCCTCCGGACCCACCCAAAGCCCAGCATGTGAGTGAGAACTTCCGCTGCACTCTCAGGATGCCTACATACCCAGCTCAAGACCAGGCCCAGCGAGTGAGTGGGAGAGCTTCCTGTTGCCACTGCGCCAGCTGGACCCCTCCAGAACCAGTCCAAGTCTGGTTTGAAAGTGAGACCTTCAGCCTTGCTCTCAGCACCCCTCCGAGCCCTTCCAAGACCAGCCCAGGCCCAGGCCCAAAGTGTGAGTGAGAACTTCTGCTGTGCTTTCTGGACCATTCCAGACCCATCCTAAGTCCAGGCGTAGCGAGTATACGGGAGAGCTAGCTCGCTCCCCTTTGCATCCTGGATCCCTCTGGACTCAATGCAGTGTCTCTTGTAAGTCCTTCTGTCCTGCTCTCTGCATCCCTCCAGACCTAGCCCAGGACTGGCAGTCAGGCATGGGGTGAAACTCTGCAGCTGAAGTCCCTCCAGAGAGGCTAGGGGTCCAAACAACACAGCTAACTCAAGAGCACAAAATCTTGCGAGGAGCCAAAAAGGTACTCTTCCAAGGGACACAGCAAAAGAAGCTGACCACAGCAGCCAGACCCAAGCCAGGCACAACTGGAAGAATTCAGGCTTCATAGATCTGCACCCAAATTTTAGTAGGTGCTAAGGTCATAACTGAACCAAAGCTCTACAGCAAAGGACAGTGTTATACAAAATGCCAAAGTGAAGGAGTAAACTGCAGTCTCAGGCCCTGAGCCTACCCAGAACAAGGGCAGAAGACACTAGCATAGAAGAAATTGGGAATCACACAGCTGAAATATCTGAAGTAATAGCATCTGAAGTAAAGAAACAACTGCAGAAAGGTATAGCGGAAAAAGATCAGTAATAACCCCTGAACAAAGAAAAAGAAATCTCCGAATAATTATCATCTGAAGTAAAGAATGAGATGCAGGAACATATAGAGGAAATCAGATAAGAAATAATCTCTGAAGTGAACAAACAGGACAATGAAGTGAAGAAAGGATAACTATAAAGAAAAAATTATTAATTGTTTTTCAATTATACTGATTTAAAAAATAGCAGCGATTAGACAAATGATGGAATCCTTGAAGGAGCAATACAGGAAAGAAATAGATCGCATGGGAGTGTGTGGGAGAGCTTCTGGCTCCTGTGCACCCGCGGGAACTCCAGACCAAACCCCATGATGCCGCCTGAGTGAAACTCTCTGCCATTCCCTCGGGAACCCTCCGGATTGCCCCCAACCCAAGCCCACCTACTGAGTGAGAACTTCTGCAGCCCATTCAGGATGCCACAGATCCAGCCCAAGCCCAGGCACAACAAGTGTGTGGGAGAGCTTCCTGCTCCAGTGCAAACATGGAAACTCTCCGGACCAAACCCAGGAACTACAGGAGAGTGAGAGTGAGACCCTCTGCCGCGCCCAAGAGGACCCCTGAAGAGTAACCGCCAAGCCCACCCAGTGAAGAACTTCTGCAGCATATTTGGGACTCCACAGACCTAGCCTAAATGCAGGCCCAGTGAGTGTGTGGGACAGCTTTTGGCTACAAAGGGCCTGTGGGACCTCTGGACCAATCCCAGGCATGCTGCGTGAGTGAGACCCTATGATTTGCCCCCGGGGCCCCTCCACCATTCTAGAACCAATCTCTGAAGCCCACCAAGTGAGTGAGAACTTCTGCCAAGCTCTCAGGACAACCCAGGCCCAGCCCAAGCCCAGGCCCTTCTAGTGTATGGGGGAGCTCCTGTTCTCACTTGCGCCCCTGGACCAGGGGCACAACAAAGGGGCACAACAGGTTCACATCCAAGGGCTGCAGGAGGAAGGAGCTGAGCACAAAAGCTAGACCCAAACCAGGCACAACTGGATAAACTCAAACTTTAGATGTCTGCACCCGAATTTCAGTAAGTGCTGAGGTTATAAATGCATCAGTGCTCTACATCAAAGGTCAGAGGTCAGTGCTATATGAAATAACAAAGACAAGGAGCAAAATGTAATCTCAGGCACCTGAAACAAGTGTAGAGGACATTAGCTCAGCTGAAATGTATGAATGACTAGCGTCTGAAGTAAAGAAACAATAACAGAAAGGTATAGAGGGACTCAGATCAGAAATAATCTCTAAAACAAGAAAAGAACTCTGACTAACATTGAATGAAAAGAAACAACAGCAGCAAGGTGAAGAAGAACTCAGATAAGAATTAATCTCTGAAATAAAGAAATCTCTCAATATCATATGAAGGAAAGGATCAAATGCAGAAAAATATAGAAGAAATGAGATCATAAATAATCTCTAAAGTACAAAATTAGCAACTGCTTCTCAAGAAGACACTGATTAAAAAAAATAGAGGGGATAAGAAAAGACACAGATTCCTACAATGAGCAATACAGGAAAGAAATATATCGCATGAAGCAAAGTCAAAGAGATATAGAGGAACTTATAATTTCAATCACAAGCTAGAAAAACCATGTGAGTGAAAGGGAATATAGAGTTTCAGATCTTGAAGACGCTGTCAAACCTAGGGAAAAGGTAATAAAAGGTCTCTTAAAAACAACTAGGATGCAGGAAAAAATAATTAATCACCTGCAAGATGATGCAAAGATGAACAATGTGAGACTAATAGGCATCAATGAGAGAGAAGGAGTCAACACAAATGATGTTAAAAAAATATGGGCAGAAGAAATAGCAGAAAACATCCCAAATATGAGGAAACAATCTGACATTCAAGTAAATGAAGCATATAGAATGCCAAGTAACCTCAACCCAATGAAAAACACACCATGACATATAGTAGTCAAGATTCCAGAAATTCAGCACAAGAATAATACACTGAAAGCAGCTAGAGAAAAGCAGCAGATCACATTCAAAGGAAAACCCATCAGAATTATGGCTGACTTCTCTTAACAAACCATGGAGGCAAGAAGAGCATGGAGCAGAGTACTTCAAGTCCTCTATGAAAACAAATTCCAGCCCAGACTACTATACCCTGCAAAACTCTCTTTCAAGTTTGATGCCAAAGTGAAATACTTCTATGACAAAAAAGAGTAAAGAATTTCACAATGATAAAGCAAACCTTACAGAGAATACCAAAAGATGTTCTAGCGAGGGAACAAAATGATCAGAACTCAATGAATGAGAACAGAAGGAAAGCATTAAAAAGGGCAAACAATTCAACACAGTAGATGTTATGGTTTGTGTCTAGTTGTCCCCCCAAAGCCTCATGCAGTCATGGGGTGAGGGCTTCTAGAATTTGTATTAACTCATGATCCACTGGGATTATGTGTGATCCAAGGCTGGGATTATGGGTCTTAATACTGCTGGGATTATCCATAGGTGGGTAAATACTGGGAAGTACCCATAGGTGTGAGTACTTCCCCTACCCTGCAGCAGGTAATTTGCATTACAATATAGGGTGGGAAGAGAAGCTAGCTGCTTGAGCTGCTGCTGCCCCTCCCTTGCTCTCTTGCTCTTTGCCACCACCATGAAAGGTTGCCCTCTGCTATGTGCTACTCTGCGTTGGACCCAGCTGAGTATGGACTGAAACCTCCATACTGTGAGCTAAATAAACCTTTCCTTCCTTCATTTTGAGTGTCGGGTATTTGTCCCAGCAACGAGAGAATAGTAACTAAGACAGTAGAAAAAGGACTAAACAACAGCACTAAAATAGCATGTCAATCATAAGTCAATACATGTCAATTATAAACATCAATATAAATGGACTCGTGCAGGCGCAGTGGTGCGCACCTGTAATCCCAGCACTTGGGAGGCAGAATCAGGAGGATTGCTACTGATGTGGGCTATGTAGTGAGACCCTGAGGGAAAAAAAAAGAAAAAAAAAAAAGAAAGAAAGAAAATGGACTCAATTCATTAATTAAAAGACACAGAATGGCACAGTGGATTGGGCTACACAATCCAACAATGTGCTATATACAGGAAACACACATAACTTATAAAGAAATTCATAGGCTGAAAGTCAGAGGATAGAAAACAATATTACACTCCCCAGCAACTCAGAGAAGCAGGACTAACAATGCTGCTCTCAGACAGTCTCAACTTCAAACCAAAAATGATCAAAAGAAATAAAGAAGGCCACTATAAACAGTTTAGGGGAAACATTCAAAAGGAATTGGTAACACTCATAAATATGTATGCACCAAACACGAGAGCACACATCTATATAAGATAAATCTTAATGGACATGAAAACGCTAATATGCAACACCACAATCTTAACAGGAAACCTTAAAACCCCCTTACACAAAAATATAGGTCAAAAAGAAAAAAAAATAGCAGAGAAGTAGCAAAACTGAACCAGAGCTTTGAACAAATGGACTTAGTGGACATATACAGAGTGTTCCACCCAAACGCATCTGAATATATACTTTTTAAGCTTCACGTGGGTCTTTTTCTAAAATAGACCAAATAATAGTCCATAGGTCATGCTTACATATGTGCAAGAATGCGGATATTATTCCATGCATATTATCTGACCACAGTGCAATGAATGTGGAAATAAGTGACAAAAGAAACCACAAAAACTCCTAAATACATGCCAGTTAAGCAACACTTTAGTAAGCCACCAATGTATCCCAGATGAAATTAAAGAAAAAATTGAACAACATCTACAATTCAATGAAAATTCAAGCACAATTTCTTGGAGTTCATGGGCTGCGACGAAAGCAGCTCTTAGAGGTAAATTTATAGCTGTGAACTCACACATTAAGAAAACATAACGGAAACAAATAATAACCCTAATGATGCACCATGAACATCTAGGAAAGAAAGAGGGAACTAAACCCAAAGCCTGAAGACGAGAAGAAATCATAAAGATTAGAGCAGAAATTAATTCAATAGAGACAAAGAAAACAGTTCAAAGAATTAATGAATCAAAAAGCTGGTTCTTTCAAAGATGTAATAAATTTGATAAGTCAAGTCCCTCCCTAGAAAAGAGGAAAGAAAAAATTCACATAGAAACAGGAATGAAAAGGGTGTAATTAACACAGACCCAGTGGAAATTCAGAAGATCAAGAGCTATTTTGAGAATCTTTATTCTCACACCATAGAAGACACAGAAGAAATTGATAGAATCCTAGAAAGGTATAAATTACCAAAACTAAATCAAGAAGATATAATAAATCTTATTAACCCAATAACAGGCAATGAAATACAAAATGTAATTCTAAAAGTACCGACTAAGAAAATTCCATCTCCTGCTGGATTCGTAACTCAATGCTACAAGAAATTTACAGAAGATATAATCCCTATACTCCTCAAAATCTTCATTGAAATTGAAAACAAAGCAATCCTCTCAAAATCATTCTTAGAGTCAAGTATTATACTTATACCAAAACCAGGGTAATACACAAGTGAAAAAGAGAACTATAGGCAAATCTCCCTCATGAACATAGAGGCAAAAATTCTCAATAAAATCCTAACAAATGGAATACAGCAAATCATCAAAAATACCATATACTATGACCAGATAGGATCCGTCCCAGGGATGCAAGGATGGTTCAATATATGCAAACCTATAAATGTAAAACATTACATCAAAAGAGCCAGATCTGAAAACCACATGATCTTCTCAATCAATGGAGAAATGGATTTCACAAAGTCTAATGTTCATACATGTTCAAAGTCCTACAGAAAATTGGAATAGATGGCCTCTACTTCAATCTGATAGAAGCCATCTATGACAACCCAACAGCTAACATAATTCTAAATGGGAAAAAACTGAAATCATTTACTCTCAGATCTGGTACAAAACAAGAATGTCCTCTATCACCACTCCTATTATATATAATTCTGGAATCATTAGCTAGAACCATTAGACAAGACAGAGAAATAAAAGAATAAGCATAGGTAAAGAAATTAAACCATCTTTACTTGCAGATGACATGATACTTTACTTGCAAGACCCAAAAAACTCCCCCAAGAATCTACTAGAATTAATACACAATCTCAGTGGCATTGCAAGATACAAAGTCAATACCCAAATTCAATAGCATTCCTCTACACAAATAAAAACACAGAGAGGGAAATTAGTGAAACAATTCATTTAACAATAGCAATGCAGAAAGTGAAATAACTTGGAATTAACCTAATTAAAGAAGTCAAATGTCTATTCAATGAAAATTATGGTACTCTGAAATAAGAGATTATAGAGAATTTCAGAAAATGGAAAGATATTCCCTGCTACTTGATAGGATGAATCAACATTGTGAAGATGGACATACTCTCAAAATTGTTGTACAGGTATAATGCAATCACTATCAAACTACCACCAACATACCTTGCAGCTGTAGAGAAACCATGGATATAATTTATTTGGAACCTGGAAAGACCTAGAATAGCAGACAATCTTGGGTTAAAAAGACAAGGCAGTAGGCAATGCAATTCCTGACTTGAAGTTATGCTATGAAACTACTGCGATAAAATCAACACAGTATGGCTACAAAATAGATCTGAGGATCAATGGTATAGAATAGAAGATGCAGATAGAACTAAACACACACTGAGCCATCTTATCTTTGACAAAGGTGCCAAAAATGTTTATTGGAAGTAAGATAGCATCTTTAACATATTGCTCTGGAAAAACTGGCTCTCTAATTGCCAAAAACTAAAACTTAACCCAGGTCTATCATCATGCATTAAGCTAAAGTCAAAATGGATTAAAGATATAAATATGAAAACAGAAACATTAAACCACTTGGAAGAGAAAGTAGGAGGACGTGAAGGCATCTGGGTAGGCAAAGAGTTCATGAACAAAAACCAAATGAGACTGAAAATACTTGAAGTAGTTATCAACTGGAACCTCCTCTTATTCTGGAGTTTTTGCATGTACAAAGAAATTACAAACTAAACGAAAAAAACCCACAAATTAAAAAAAGTTAACTAATAAGTACTCAGACAAAGGTCTACTCTCTAGAATTTATAAAGAACTAAGAAACATTAGAACCGCATAATTTAAAGTTATAAGTCAGAAATGTGCATCCAAGATGAGCGCATATCCCTCAGTGGATGAAATTATAGAAGCAAATAAATAGATGAGTAAATGCTGAAAATTACTAGCCATACATGAAATGCAAATTAAAACAACACTGAGATACAATATCACCACAGTAAGAAGAGATACCATAAAGAAATTAACCAAAAACAAAGATTGGAGAGGCTGCGGGTAAAAGGGAACCATTCTCCACCGTGGGTGGAAATGAAGACTGGTGCAACCGTTACAGAAATCATTGTGTAGAGACTCCTAGAACTGCAAATGCCATTGAAACCAGCTATCTCCCTAATGGAAATTTTCCCATGGGAACTGAAAATGTCATATGATAGTGATATATA
>NW_004524584.1:26635247-26653685 GCF_000260255.1 Octodon degus | reverse complement strand
AGAGTACCACAGTTTGTGATAGCTCAATCTTGGAAATAACCAAGATGCTCTTCACCTGAGGAATGGATGAAAAAGATTTGATATTTTTATGCAATGGAGTAGTACTCAATTATAAAGAATGATAAAATGGATGCCACTTGAAAATATACTCATAATTGAAATAAACCGGATCCAAATGTATAAATACCATGTAGTCTCCCTAGTGTAAGAATTCAAAAGAAGAAATAAAAATAGAGAGTACATCACAAAGGAAAGGAAAGTGAGATCTTAAGTCTCAAACTACGAAGAGAGGGCAAGGAGAAATGCTAGGAAACATGACAGGGACAAAGCCATACATTTATATGCACAACGAGGTTAAGGCAATGATCCTGAGAATTTTCAGCAGTTTTTTGAAACTAGCAGTCAATTGGTAGGATTCTACCCTGACTAACTATATATGCTGATATCTGTGAACTAAGTAACTGCACTGAAGATAGCAATGTGTAATACTAGGGTCACACTTGGAATGCCTGTCATTGTGGTCCTCTAAATATGTAGTGCTTGTCGTGCCATACCAATTACTGCTATATTATTTTTAATTAAACTATTATTTTTAAAAAGGTAACAAGTGAAAAAAGGGAAAAGAAAATAATGTCATAGGAGTGTCCTGTTACAATTCTATATATGGTTAGATTTCTAAATTTCTGTGTAAAAATATGCAATTATTTATTCCTACTTTTAAAATATTTTATTTTTTAATTTTTTTCTTTTTTCTCTTCACATTCTATAGGGACTTAAAGTTTACATATCAATAGTTGATGGAAGATACATGTTCCACATTGTATCTAAGATAATTGATATTTAGAAAGATAATGAGGTTCAGCTCAACTGCTTATTTTATAGGGAATAATATCATTAAGGTTCTCTTCTAGGGGGTTAACAACTTAAGTCTGAAGACCAAAAATTAGAGACAAAGAAAGGTTGGAAATACAGCCAGCATTTTGGCCCTAGCCTTTCAAAGGTCAGTGAGGACTCAGTACATAGGAGAACCTGTTCTGTAACATCCTGTAACTCAGTTGTGCCCAAATTTTTCTGATCAAGGAGATTATGGGGCCACAAAGGAAAGTGATTGATGATGTAAAATATAGGGTTTCAAGGTAAATTCTGAAGGGATTTGGCTGACCTTATAAGACACAAAAGTTATATTTATTATTATATAGGCCTTTCTTTATCTTGGTCTTTACCACTTAGCAAAAAATTATAAAAGGTAAAGCCATATTAATATGCTGATATGTAAAAGATTTAAGTCAACAACTTCTGACATTGCCAGTCCTACAGATAAGCCACCACTATTATGGACTACTGGACTATATTGGATTATTTTGCTGAATTCAGGCACCTACAATATTTAAATGGCAAGGGAATACCCATCTCTGACAAAAATAAACAAAAAAAGATTATACAGTTGAAGGACCATTTTGTAATTGTATATAAAAATAGTTAAGATAGATATACAGCTTTTTTCTCTTAATTCTGTGAGAAGAAATATTTGTACTAATAGTGTTTAGACAAGATATCGTATCTGCATCTTGTACTCTGAATAAGCACTACCAAGACAACAATATGCAATGTATTAATTATTGAAACTGTCCTAGTAAAAGATTTTAAAACTGTCTCTTTGTTATTTGTTTCTGTAATATAAAACTTTCTTCTCATTGAACTAGGACACAATCACTGTATATTCATCCATATATATATATATATATATATATATATATATATATATTTGCTACAAAATGAATGGACCTTCAATTATATCCCCCTTTTTTGTACAGTTTTGTCAGAGATGGTTATTTCATTGCCATTCAAATATTTTAGGTTATTCAATTCAGCAAAGTAACCCTATATAGTCCAGTAGTCCATAATTGTAGTGGGTTATCAACAGAAGTGGCAATGTCAGAAGTTGTTGACTTGAGTCTTTTATAGCTCAGCATATTAATATGGTTTACTTTTTATACCTCATTTTATACTTTTCTTCTGGATGGTTACAACCAAGATAAAGAAAGACATTTATAACAAGAAATGTAACAATTGTGTCTTATAAGGTCAGTCAAATCACCTCAGGATTTACCCTGAAACACTGTACCACAGTTTGGAGATCTTTTGTCAGTGTCAGCCATGTTGATGAGTAACGGCCATTGCTTGACCAGTTTGCTGTCTGTGAAAGCCTGAAAAATATTTTTCTTTCTAGGTGACTGTCTTAGGCACACTATACATCATTGCTCACTTTCCTCTCAGACCCCATAATCTCCATGAACAGAAAATTTTGGACACCATTGAGTTACAGTACATTACATTACAGATTGTCTTATATCATGAGTCCTCACTGACTTGAAGGCCAAGGGCCAAAATGTTGGGTATCCTTGTAGACCTTCTCTCTCTAAATTTATGGGGTCTGCATACTTAAGTTGTTATCCCTTCAGAAGAGAAGCTTGGTGATATTATTCCCTGTACCATAGGCAGTTGAGATTAATATCAATACACGCCTGAATATCGAACATTTAGACAGAATATTGAACAGATATTTTCCAATAATCATTGACATTGCAAACTTTAAATTCCTACAGAATGTGAAAAAATAAATTTTAAAAAAGTAAAATAATAAAATAAAATAAAATAAAATAAACATTTACACATTTTTTTACGGAGAAATTTAGAAATCTAAAAATGTACAACATTGTAGCAGGATAGTCCTATGATATTTTTTTCTAGTCCCGTGTTTCTTTTATCATCTTTTTTATAACAAACACTAATTTGAGAGAGACTATAGCAATAATTGATATGACATCAGATGAAATACGCAATTATAAGACCAGAATGACAGGCATTCTAAGCATGGCCCTAGTATTACATATTGCTATCCTCAGTGCAGTTGCTTAGCATATATAGTTAGTCTGGGTGACAATGCTACCAATTAACTGCTTGTTTGAAAAACCTGATGGAGATTATCAGGACCATTCCCTTAACTATCTTGTGCATATAAATGTACGCTTTTGCCTCTGCCTTGTTTCCTGGCTTTTCTCCTTGCCTTTCTTCATTGTGTAATCCTTAACTTCTTGCATTCCATTGAATTCTGGAAGTTGTTAACCCTCCAGAAGAGAAGCTTGGTGATATTATTCCCTGTAACATAGGCATTTGAGAAACAAATGAAAAATTATAGGAAAATATCTATTCAAAACAAGCAAAACACTAGGGGGATTATACAATATTTAAACTTGTGGGTCTCGTTTATTTCACTTATGAGTATATCTTCAAGGGGCATCCACTTATATATGCAGGCTATGAGTTTATATTTCTTTATAGCTGAGTAATTCTCCATTGCATAAAAACACCACAACTTTTTTATCCATTCATTAGCTGATGGGCATTTTGATTGCTTCCATGATTTGCCTATCACAAATTGTACTGCTATAAATATAAGTGCACATATATCACTATAATAAGATATGTTCAGTTCTTTTGGGAAAATTCGCAGTAGTGGATACAGCTGGATTGAATGGGATTTCAAGTTCTAGTTATTTAAGGAGTCTCCACACTGATTTCCATAATGGTTACAACAGTCTGCATTCCCACCCTAGCAGTGGACTAGGGTTGATTTTTCCCCACACCTCCTCCAACATGTTTTTTTTTGGTTGATTTCTTAATGATAGTTATTCAATCTGGGGTGAGGTGGTATCTCAGGGTTATTTTAATCTGCATTTCGCAGATGACTAGTGATATGGAGTATTTTTGATGTATTTATTCGCTTCTGTAATTTCTTCCTCTGAGAAGTGTATGTTCATGTCAGATGCCTCTTTCTGGATTAGGTCTTTAAACTTTGGGTCTCTAATGTTCATTTTTTCTCTATAAATTCTAGAGAGGTTACTTTTGTCTGAGTGCTTATTAGTTATTTTTTTCCCCAAAGTTGTGGGTTGTAATTTCACTCTCTCGGTAATTTCTTTTGACGTGCAAAAACTTCACAATAAGAGGAGGACCCAGATTTAAATTCTTTCAAATGTTACCCATTCAGGTTCGTTTTTGTTCATGAACTATTTGGCTACCCCTATGCCTTCAAGGTTTCCTCCTACTTTGTCTTCCAGAACATTTATTGTTTCCATTTTAATGTTTAGAACTTTAATCCATTTTGATTTTACTTTAGTGCTTGGTGATAGACCTGTGTACACTTTTAGTTTTCAGCATGTAGAGAGCCATTTTGTCCAGCACCAATTCTTAAAGAGGCTATATTTCTTCCAAAAAGCATGCTTGGCCCAATTGTTAGAGATAAGGTGTCTAAGTGTGTTTCTACTTGTTTCTGCTTCTTTTAATTTACTCCCTTTATCCTTTGGTCTATTTTATTGCCAATACCTAATCAATATATTTCTGGATCTAGCTAATTATTCCAGAACTATATTGAATAGGAGTGATGAGAGAGGACATCCTTGTCTTGTACTAGATTTGGTTGTAAAAGATTTCATTTTTTCCTCATTTAGAATTATGTTAGCTGTTGGTATCTCATAGATGGCTTTTATCAGATTGAGGCTGAGGCCATCTCTTCCAATTTTCTGTAGAACTTTGAACATGAGTGAGTGTGGACTTAGTCAAAAGCCTTTTCTCCATTAGCTGAGATAATCATGTGGTTTTTGGATTTGGCTCTATTGATATGGTGTATTACATTTGTAGATTTGCACATATTAAACCATCCTTGCATCCTTAGGATGAATTCTACCTGGTCATGCTGTGCAATATTTTTGATAATTTGCTGCATTCTATTTACTAGAACTTGTTGAAGATATTTGCATTTATGTTCATGAAGGGGTTTGTCCTGTAGTTTTATTTTTTGTTGTGTTTTTTGTTGTTGTTATTGTTTTTGTGTTTTTCTGGTTGTGGTATCTGTATAATACTTGCCTCCATGAATAATATTGGGAAGATAATTACATTTTCAATTTCACTGGAGAGTTTGAGGAGTATTGGGAGTATATCTTATCTAAATTTCTTGTAGAATTCAGCAGTGAATCCATCAGGACTTGGATTTCTTTTTTAATTTTTTTATTATATTTCATACTTCATTGGCTGTGGTTTGGTTATTGAGAGTTGTTATATCTTCTTGATTGAGTTTTGGTAATTTGTAAATTTCTTGAAATCTGTCCTTTTTTCTGTGTCTTCAATTCTGTGGGAGTAAAGAGTCTCCAAGTCTTTAGAGATAATCATTTGATTTTCCACTGGGTCTGTGATAATTTCAACTTTTTCATTCCTTATTGTATGTAATTGAATTTTTTTCCTCTGATGAGATTACTTAGGAGCTTGTCAATTTTATTCAATCTTTCAAAAGACTAGCTTTTAATTTGTTAATTCTTTGTATTCTTTTCTTTGCATAGATTGAATTAATTTCTACTCTAATCTTTATAATTTGCTCCCATCTTGGGATTTTTTGTTTTGCCCTCTGTTTTATATATGTTAGAAGTGCAGAATCATGGTATTCATTTGTTTCTGTTCTATTTTATGAAAGTGTGAGTTCACAGCAACAAATTTCCCTCTAACAACTGCTTACATTGCATCCCATAAATTCTGATAAGTTGTGTATGTATTTTCATTGAATTGTAGATATTGTTTAATTTCATCTGTAACACATTTGTTTCTGAGGGTGGTGCTGCTTAATTTCCATGAATTGATGGGGCTTTTTGCCTTCTACTTCCAGTTTCATTGCACTGTGGTCAGATAATATGCATGGGATAGTTTCTATTTACTTTCATACATTTAAGCATGACCTATGGACTAGTATGTGGTTTGTTTTAGAAAATTTCCCATGTGCAGCTGAAAAGAATATGTGCTCAGCTGTGATTGGGTGGAACACTCTGAATATGTTCACCAAGTCCATTTGTTCCAAGCTCTGGTTCAGTTCTGCTACATCTTTGCTAATTTTCTGTCTGTCTGACCTATCCTTTTGTCATAAGGGGATGTTAGGATCTTCTGTTAAGATTCTGGTATTGGATATTAGATTTTTTGTGTCTATTAAGAGTTGTCTTAAATAGTCAGGTGATCCCATACATATTTATGATTGTCACCTCTTCCTCTTGAAATTTTCCCCTAACCAGTATATAGTTGCCTTCTTTTTTTGTTTCTTTAATCTTCATTTGAAGTTCAGACAGTCTGAACAGAAATGCTACCCTTGGGTTTTTCTGAGGGACTCTGGCATGTAATATTGTTTTCCATCTTTGACTTTCAGCCTATGAATGTCTATGAGTTTAGTGTGCTTCTTGTATACAGAATACTTTTGTATTTTGCTTCATAATAACATGCCCATTTGTTTCTTTTAATTGGTAAATTGAGTCCATTTATATTGATAGTTATAAATGAGATGTATTGATTTATGACTGACATATTACCTGCTATTTTTTTACTCCTTTTTCTCTTGTGCTTGTGTGCACCATTTTATGGTTCTTTCCATTTTAATTCATGGAGTTCTGGTCATTTTGTTCCCTCTCTAAGGTATCCTTTTTTAGTCTGTGTAGGGTTCTCTTTGTCATAATGAAATGCTTTAGTTGCTCTTTGTCATAGAAGTATTTCTTTTGTCCATCAAACCTCAGAGAGAGTTTTTCAGCTTATATCAGTCTGGACTGGAATTTGTTTGCATAGATGAGGTGAAGTAAGCTGCTCCATGTTCTTCTTGACTTCATGGTTTGTGAAGCGAAGTCTGCTGTAATTTGGATGGGTTTTCCTTTAAATGTGATCTCTTTCTTTTCTGCAGTGGATTTTAGTATTTTTTTCTTGTGCTAGATTTCTCAGATCTTGATTATTATATGTCTGAGTGTGTTTTACATTTGTTTGATATTATTTGTAGTTCGATATGCTTTGGTTTCCTGAATGTCAAATTGTTTCCCCATATTTGGGAAGTTTTCTGCTATTACTCCTGCCCATATTCTTTTTGTATCATTAGTATTGTCTCCTTTCTCATTACTGCCTTTTAGTCTCATGTTGTTCATCTTTGCATCATGTTACTGATGTTGAATTATTTTTCTCCTGCAACCTAGTTGTTTTTAAAGACCTATTTTTACTTTTTCACTAGTTGTGATGGTGTCTTCAAGATCTGAATGTCTATCTTCACTTTCATTTAAGTGGTTTTGCAAGATTGTGATTGATATTTTAAGTTCCTATATATCTTTGACTCTGCTTCATACAATCTATTTCTTTCTTATATTGCTCATTCATTAATTCCATCATTTTTCTACTTATCTCTAAGTTTTTATCAGTGTCATTTATTGTAGCAGTTATTAATTTTTCATTATGGTTATCCTTTCTTTTTTATTTCAGAGATTATTTTTGATCTGATTTCCTCTATAATTTTCTGTAGTTAAGTCTTTTCTTCATACCCTATTGATTCAGAAAATTCTTTTTTTTTTATTCCAGAAGTAACTTCTGATCTGATTTCCTCTGTACCTTTATGTAGTTGTTTCTTTATTTCAGACACTATTTATCCAGAGATCTCAGCTGTCTAATTCCCAATTTCTTCTGTGCTAGTGTCTCCCGCCTTTTGTTCTAGGTTGGCTTGGGACCAGAGATTGCATTTTGCTCTTTCAGTTTGCCATTTTGTATAGCAGTGTCCTCTGACTTTTGTTGTAAAGATTTTGTTCAGTTATAACTTTAGCACCTACTGAAATTCTTACCCAAAAATGATTATATGTTTAAGGCATTTATAGTTTTGTATTTACTGAAATACAATTAGGAACACTAATAATGGGTAGTGATACTTATCAGCTGACAAGCTCTTGTAAGTAATGGGTTTGTATTCCATACAGTAAGAGTTTTCATTATGTTTTTGTAGCTAAGCAGATATTTAATTGGGAATTTGTGTTTAAGTTACTTCCTCTAAGTTCTGTCTGACCACCTCCCCTTGATGTACTAGGGGTCTTCCAGGCAGACTAGTTCACCCTGGTTACCTTTTGCCCCCTCTCTCAGTCAAGCGAGTAAGAGGGAGCATGCTGTCATAGATCTGGGTCTAGGAAATTGTCTCAGATTACCACTAACAGTTGTACAAAGCTGCAACTTGTCCAGATATGTCTGGCTGCTGTGCTCAGTATTTCTGTGCTCTAGGCCATGGAAGTGAGCCTGCTACGCCACTCTGGCAAAATGTTCTGTTTCTGGATTAGCTGAGTGTTTCTGGCCTATGGCCTCTCTTCAAGGCCTTCACCTGGAGAGTTTCACACCAGGTCTGTATGTCAGACCTGGACTGGGTCTGGAAGGGTCCTGAAAACATGGCGGAAGTTCTCCCTCACACACTGGGCCTGGGCAGGGTTTGGAGCAGTGCAGCGCGCACAGCGGAGCTGAAGTCCTCCCAAACACAAGTAGAGCCTGGCCTGGTTCTGGAGGGGTCGGGTGTGTGCAGAGGAGTGGATGTTGTCCCACTCACGCACTGGGCCAGGGCTAAGTCGCAGGGCTCCAGCAGGCACAGAAGAGCAGAGGGTCTCTCACACACAGGCCAGGCCTTGGTTTTGTCTGGAGAGGACCCAAAGATATAGATGTTGTAACCAGACTTATAAGTCAAAGAGAAATGTCTTCATAATATCTAGAAACCTGTGTGTCTTCCTGGCCGTGGCAATTAGGGTGTTAGGTGTCTTTCTAGGACTTGGACCTTGTTCCCTATGAAACCAAGGAGAAACCCCCATTTCCTGTCTGCACACCACAGTCCTTCCCTGTAGAGGTGAGCTCTCGGACTAGCAGTGTCTGAGGTGAATTTGGTCGTGATGAAACACTGGAGACACTCCCTTGTTATTCTCACAAATGAAGGTCAGTTAATACTTACTGTGTGAAACCAAGATATGTGTTCCTATGGTTGGAAAGAGAGCAAGAGCAAATATAACTTCTCAGGAAAAATCAAGGAGAAGCTTGTTTCTCAGACACTAACTTCTGATGGCATTTCATGTGTCTTCATGATGGCTGTAGAAGTGCTAGTTTATAGCATACCTAGGAAGATTTGATTAATTTTGGAACCTTATAATATTACCATGAGTTATATCAAAGAAAACCACTGAGTATAGTACTGTAAACATTGTGAATACATAACCACTGCCTGATCTTATAAATCAAGAAATTGTATGAGCTATTATGCTGTTGAGCTTTGAGTGCAATACTCTGCTTTATCTGAATAGCAGGTGAATCTCAAGCTTGTTTCTCCTGAGCCCTCCTTACTTGGACTCAGCAACCCTTACCTGGACTCAGCATCCCTTCTTCCTTTTGTACTCAGCAGCTCACCAAACCCCTATCCCGTGTTTTTAGAAATGGTGCCTGTTGACAAAGCATGGTAGTACATGCCTATAAGTCCAGGACACCGGGAGCCTGAGGCATGAGGAGTGCAAGTGTGAACCTAGCCTAGGCAATGCAGCAACACACATTGATGAAAAATGGTAAGGCTACAGATGTTCCTGAGTGTGAAGGCTCCAGGAGTTTATATAGTTCAATTAACTTACCCTAACTGAACCAATCTGTTTCTCCTACATGGGAAGAAGAAAAAAAATTGAGAGAAAGTCAGTGGAAGGCAAAAGTCCTTCTTGTATGTATTTAATGAATCAATAAGAAAGGAAGTAGTGTGACATTTAGTGATGTGTCACCATCAATTTTGGGGCAGCAGTCCTGTGTTATTGAATAGGGTCATGCCTCCAACTCTCTAAAACTCAACACTTGGTTCATTAGATATTGAGATTGTGCCTCCCCATCTTGGGGGCTATAGGGGAACTATCCACTGCAGCTTGTGTTAGGGTAGTTGCGTACTAGCAGCTAAATTTATGTAGAAGTAATAGCTTAGACAGACACAATTGTGACAGCCTGTCAGGTTAAAACCAGGAAGTTGTTTCAAAATTGAGGTTCATAGTCATATCAGATCATCACTTCCAGCCCTTTAATAAGGGCCTAGGTCTTTTATCCTCTCAAGGAGTATTCCAACATTACACTGTATACAGATATTAAAAATGATTATTAGAAAATTTGCATATGAAGATATTAAACTATAGTTCTGAACTTGTGGATACATTGAATCAACTTGAAAGGTTTAGACACTTAATGAAGTGACTTAGCAGAAAGACAGGATCCTTTGTTAACATCCTCATTCTGTGCAAGAGGAAGGCGTGGACATTCTGTGAGTTCTACAACCCTAGCCCCAGCATAGCATGATTTCAGTGTAAGGAGGGGAGAAGGATAGGCTAGAAGACACAGTTGACGTCCTTCCCTTCGCTTTTTGCTGTTTTCTGCTGTCATGAATTGGTACTCTCTTCCATGTGCCACTCTACCTGGAAACCAGCTGAATGTAGACTGAAACTTCCACAAATAATGAGCTAAATACACCTTCTTATGCTTAATTTTGTGTGCCATCTATTTTTCCCAGCAATGAATGAAAAGTAAGTGAGAAAGAATTTGGTACCAGAGAAGTGGGTTCATTGCTATGACTATTTTATTTAAAAACTTTTCTGAAAGGCTTATGGGAAGAGATTGGAAACCTTTGGGGATGTTGCATGCTAGTAAAGAGCTGCAGCTCCTTTGGCTTTTGTTTATAGGAGATTCTGGTCAGAGCTCAGAACAGCAGAATTCTGTTACAAATCCTTCCCAAAAGACCTGGCTAGGGAGGGTTCTGATGGGAAGAAGAAGTGCATTGATTATTAAACTCCAGATGATTTATGTTAGTCTTGGCAGAAATTTTGTCTGAATTTTGCTCCTGTCCAAAGACTTTTCCTCAGACTGAGGTTATGAGCATGAGCTAACAAATTTTGTAATGAATGTTTTCTCAAGGCAAATGAATGTTGAGGCAGTGTCATGGCTATTGTTCGGGGCTTTTAGTCAGATATACACTGAGTCTTAAGAGCAGAGAACCCACAAGCATGATATAATATATTGTGAGTTTGACCAGAAAAAAGTACTAGGAAGGCTGTGGACTGCAGAGATAGAGCTGAGATCTCCATTCCTCAAGAGGAACAGGAGAGTAGAAATTATTTCCTGGGGACATGACAGGAGGAGACATGTTTTTGCCCTTTGCAGTCTCAGAATTCCAAGTGTGAAGCATTTTGCTTTGAGGACAAAGCTGCAGAGCACCGTGTTCCAAAATGGAAGTGGCAGCCACATCAAGTTCTAGAATGGCCAAAGCATAGAGAATTTGTTCCTCAGAATCAGGGTCAGAGTGCTTAGCAATTCAGGCACTTGACGCTCACAGTCAAGAGAGAAGAAAGCCTGGTTACTACTACAGTTAGCAGCTGACTTTGGGATTATCCATGTGACATGGTTTTAGGTGCATGCAAAGTGCATGAGTTCTGAGGTTAGATTCCACCTAGATTACAGAAGGCCTGGGAGGCCAGGCAGTTTGTTACTGACTGGGCAGTGTTTGAAGCCAAGATTTCAAGGACTGTTCAGTGGAAACCCCTTAAGATTTAAAAAGCCAGACGCATGTATTTTTTCTGGAAAGCTGCAAGGGGAGAGCACAGCCAGCCCGAGAAAACAGCCATGGCAGCGATCACCTGAATTACCATAGGGATCAAGCCATGTAAAGCTTTTATAGCTCACAAATTGTTGTAAACTGTTTTTGGATGTTCCACATGTAACTACAGTACTTAGTGTTTGCTCTTTTGGATTTTTTACTTGTCTTGCTCCCCTGGTTTTTATCCTGCTATGTATACATTTTGGAATGGTAATGTTTATCTTGTGCCCTTGAATGTTGGAATTGTTTAAATTTTCATTTTTGCAGGGGCTCACAGCTACACATTTGCCTTAGGTCTTGGAGTCTTAGCACTTGTACTACTCAGAATTGATGAAACTGTTAGAAATTTGGCAACTATTGAACGTAGACTAACAATCTTTTACATAAGGGGTTTGCGGAAGGATTCTGCAAGACTTGCTTGGAAGAGTATCATCAACACAGCCATGCCCATTTGGAGGAGCTCAGAACTTCACAACAGGCATGACCACTTTCTTGGAGGAGCTCCAGTCTTGCCAGCTAGAGTTGAGGGATGAGAGGGAGGCTTGATAGATGCCACAGCTGCTGCTTCTCCTCTGTTCTTTAATGATTTCTGCCACAATGAACTGCTATCTTTGACCTTTGAGCCAGCTGCATATGGACAGTAATCTCCATTAATTGTGAGTTAAACAAATGATTCCTTCTTTCATTTTGGGTGTCAAATATTAGTCCCAGCAATGAGATAAGAATAATATTGACAAATTACAAATATCTCCCAATAATAAATTCTGTTCTTTGCCCTCATGATGGGGTTTAGAAATACTGTCTACATATACAAGGCATCCTTATGGTTTTGATTTACTTCTTATATTTGTGCACTGAATATTTGCTATACACCAGCTTCCAATTTTAGGAAATTCAAATAGTATCTACCTATGTTTGTTAGAAAATTATGATGAAGGAGTCTTATATTATGGTTCAAGGTATTTAACAACAATGGAAGTCATATACTAAGGTGATTTTTAGAGAATACATGGATGATAAGAAGTTAACTCCAAAGTGTTGCATAACTACTTATGCCTAGTGGAGATGAAGGGCAAGGAGCTCGGACTGGTCCTCTAGAAGCCATCTCAAAGTATCCAGTTCAATTATTTGTTTATAGTGATCAGGAAAAGTAGAAGAGATAGAAAATGCAAAGGCCAACAGCAAGAAGCAAATCATTGACAGCCTATCCCTTTCTTATTTGAATGTCTCAGCTAAATTGAGAAAGAAGGGATAAAACAAGTACACACTGCCTGCCCATTCCATAGCATTCATCATTAAGATAAAGCTCCTCAAAGTGGTCCTGCTCTAGCTGAAGAAGAACAGAACGGGCATTTGAAAACATCTGAAAATCTTTACATCTTTAAAGAAATGGCTGATATTCTTTCTCTGAACATGCTAATGCATGATGTCATTGTATACTTTCTTATATTAGGGACACAGTTTTTTACTGGAGTCTTCATAAATGGCTTCATCGTGGTGGTGAATGTGGTGGGCTTCATCAGGGAGAAACAAATGCCTCCTCTGGATCTGCTCATTTCCTTCCTGGCAACTTCCCGGATTTGTCAGCAAATGTTTGCCTTCCTTCTACCTCTGGTTCTTTTCTCCTTCATTAAACAGTCAATACTCCAGGAGATTAATATTATTCTTCCATTTGTAAGCATTTGGGGGCTTTGGTTGGCCACATGGCTGAGTGTTTTCTATTGTGCTAAGATTGCCACTATCCCATACCCCCTGTTTTCCTGGCTGAAGATGAATATTTCCAAGTTGGTGCCCTGGATGATCCTGGGGTCTACATTGTATGCAGCGATCAGTACTGGCATCCATAGAAATTACATATGGACTGCTACTCAAAATTTTTTGAGAGAGTTTTTGTCCAGTAATAAAACTCTTACAGAAACAATAAGCATTGCACCACATTCTATTTTTATTATACATCTTATTGTGCCATCAATTATCTTCCTCACTGCTGTGGTGATCTTGATTTTTTCCCTGGGGAAACATGCCTGGAAGAGGAGAACCATTGCTACAGGACCACTGGACACTTGGTGCAGTGCCCCACTCAGGGCAATGATGACCATCCTGTCATTCCTCTTCCTCTACTTCTCCTACTACATCACTGCCATTGTGTTCTATTTGCAAGATTCCCAGAATGGCATGAATTCCATTTCTTTATGGAACTTAATAGGTAGCAGCTACCCATCTATACACTCTATCATCTTAATTTTAGGAAATCCTAAACTGAAACGAAGTGCAAAGGCATACCTGCTGTGTGGTCTGTGCGGTAAGTGAAAGGGTTCTGTATAAATTGGGAGGATTTAGGAGTCTGCTGTTTCCCTGTGACTGTCGCTCCTGTTCTGTCTCCCTTCATTCACTAATGAACATCATGGTCATAAATGTACTGTTCATCATTGCGTCCCATGCATTCTGAAGGACCCTTCATATCTGTTGCCTTTAGAAATGGAAAAATGATCTGTAAAGAACAACAAATACTACTGGATTACATCTATGTTGGAATTCTGGCTATGATATGGAGCTGTCATCTTGCAAGATAACTGGTACGGGGACTTTGGTGAGCAATGTGTCAGAATGTATGAAAACCCATAATTCACTCAAAGGTGAAGGTTCTGGAGAGGAAGAAAAGCAATTGGATGGCCTCATCATGCAAAATATGTACTGAGTTCTGTAGGGCCAAAGTCAATAGGATGTCTAGCCCTTGTCCCAAATTGGCCAACGATGATTGCTTCCTTATCTGCAATTGATTTTTGTTGTCTTTATTGGCATCACAGATTATGAGGCATGTCTGAGACCAGGAAGAAGGTTGAGGAGAGGGAGCACTTCTCTATCCCTCTGAACATATTTTCTGTGTAAATATTGCAGAGAACCCTACATGTCAAGGTGAAAATTCCTAGAAAATTAAGCAAAGGTTCAGAGATGGCGCAATAGCAGAAGATGGAGAAGAAAGTAGACATGAGGTCTCAAGGCTCCTTTTACCTGCCTCCTACTATTTTGTCTGGGAAAGACAATGTCTAGCAAGGGAGTTAGATTCTACTCTTGTGCACATGGCTTCTGGAACTCTCCAATGACTTCTGGCTATTTGGTCTTCTCACCATAGACCTTGTCATCCTGCTGTGACAACACTAGTTTTTGGGAGTATTGTGGTGTTCTAATTTTCTTGACTTCAGAGATGCATTTTCCACTGGGCTGGCTGATGATTTGTGAAATAATTCATTTCACTTATGTTTCCAAAGTAAATTGAAAGCCTCTTTTCTTTAAGGAATGTCAATGAGAGAAAACTTTTCCTTAGGATTAGCAGCAAATTTTGGTACTGCATGATGATATTAACTGTAGAGTCAGATTACCCAACCTTCAACTTTAAAGACATGGGAGAGAGGTCTGGTCGGTTTGGTACTGGGAAGAATGGAACTCCACAGCAGAGAGGCCCGGTCCGTTTGGAACCAGGTTGAACTAGTCTGCCTAGAAGACTTCAGGTACAGCAAGATGAGGTGACCTATTAGAATTTAGGGAAACTCATTTAAATACAAATACCTAATTTAATATCTGCTTGGCTATACTGCCATAATGTTTGCTCTTATGTTCTAAAATACAAATACATTAGCTACAAAAGTCAGTCAATTGCTTAATATCCCTGCCCATTATTAATGTTGCTAACTATATTGTTGTAAATAGAAAACCATATGTGCCCTAACCACATGTTCTCACTAGGCTGATGATATCTGGATGGGTTTGGGCAATAACCTTACCAAAGCCTCACACAAAGGACAGAAGACAGTGCTAAAGAGAAACTAATATCTCTCAATTGAGAGTGAAAAATCTTGAGACACACAAACAACAAGAATCTCTGACAGAGAAGAGGTACCTAAAGAACAGACTGTGTACACCAAGGCTTTGCTCACAATGATACAGCTAACTACTACCAAACTTCCACAAAAATGTATCACAGACATAAAAATAAAGAATTCTCTCTGAAATATAAAGTGACTGATCCAGCCCAGCCCAGGCCCCACGAGCTTCTGGGAGAGTTTCCAGTTTCCCTGCACCCGCGGGACACCTCCAGAAAAAAACTCAGGCACCCGCATGAGTGAGACCTTCTACCATGCCATTGGAATTTCTGCAACCCAACAAAACCCCCAACCCAAAGTCTGTGCAGTGAGTGATAATTTCTGCAACTCTCTCAGGACTCCCAAATCCAGCCCAAGCCAAGACCCAGATAGTGTGTGGGAGAGCTTCTGCGCTCCCCTGTGCTCCCTGGGCCTGGAGCACAACAGAAGGGCACCACAGATTCACTGTTGTGCCAGAGGTGCACAACACATTCACTTCCAAGGGCTGCAGCAAGAAGGAGCTGAACACAACAACTAGACATAGGCCAGGCATAACTGGATAAACTCAAACTTAAAAGATCTACACCAGAATTTCAGTAGGTGCTAAAGTTATAACTGCACCAAAGCTCTACATCAAAGGTCAGAGATCAGTGTTATAAAAAATGAAAAAGACAAGGAGCAAAATGCAATCTCAGGCCTTGAGCCCATCCATAACAAGTGCAGAGGACACTAGGTCAGTTGAAATGAATGAATTAACAGCGTTGGAAGTAAAGAAACAAAAGCTGAAGTTTATAGAGGAACTCAGAGCACAATTAATTCCTGAAATGAAAAAGCAAATCGATGAATTCATAGATTCTGCAGTAAAGAATCTAATACAGAAACATGTTGGGGGAACCTAATGGCCACACAGAACAAGTGCAGAAGACACTAGCTCAGCTGAAATGTATGAATTAACAGCATCGCAAGTAAAGAAACAACAGGGGAAAATTATAGAGGAAGTCAGAGCAGAATTATTTTCTGAAATAGAAAAAGAAATATTTTAATTCATACCATCTGAATAAAGAATAAAATACAGACATATGGATGAAACCCAATCTGAAAAAACTCTGCAGTAAAAGAATAACTGCATATAAATAAGACATTGATTAAAAAATAGAGATTAGAAATATGATAGGTTCCTTGAATGAGCAATAAAGGAAAGAAACAGATCTCATAAAGCAATCAAAGAGATAAAGAGGAACTTAAAATCTCAATAACAAGCTTGCAGAACCATTTCAGTGAAAGTGAAGACAGAGTTTCAGATTTCGAAGAAGCTAGCGCATTTAATGAAAAGGAAAGAAAGGATCTTTGGAAAAACAACTAGAATGCAGGAAAAAATAATCCATCACCTGCAAGAAAATGCAAAGAGGAACAATGTGAGACTAATAGGCATCAATGAAAAAGATAGAGTCAATACAAATGATATAAAAAGAATATATAATAGCAGAAAACTTCCCAAATATAAGGAAATAATCTGACATTCAGGTAATGAAAGCATAAAGAACGCCAAAAAACTTCAACCCAATTAAAAAAACACCAAGATATGTAATATCCAGCGCAAGAATAATATACTGAAAGCCACTACAGAAAAGAAGCAGATCACTTTGAAAGGAAAAACCATCAGAATTAGGGCCTACTTCTCTTCATAAACCATGAAGGCAAGAAGAACATGGAGCAGAGTACTTCAAGGCCTCTATGAAAACAAATTTGAACCCAGACTATTATATCCTTCAAAACTCTCTTTCAAGGTTGATGGAGAAGTGAAATACTTCCATGACAAAGAACAACTAAAGAATTTCTTGATGACAAAGCCAAACCTAAACAGACTACTGAAAGATGTTCTAGAGAGGGAAAAAAAATGATCAGAACTCCATGAATGAGAAAAGAAGAAACCAACTAACTAGGGCAAACAATTAAACACAGGACAAAAACGAGTAAGCAATAGCAGGTAAATAATATGTCAATCATAAGTAAACACATCAAAATTATAGCCATCAATGTAAATGGACTCAATTCACCAGTGAAGAGAAATAGACTGGCACAGTAGATGAGGAAACAAAATCTAACAATATACTGTATACAAGAAACACACTTAACTCAAAAAGACATTCATAGGCTTAATGTCAACTACATGTCCCAGCACCTCAGAAAAAAGCAGGGGTAACAATCCTTTTTTCAGACAGTCTCAACTTCAAACCAACAATGATCAAGCGAAATAAAGAAGGTCACAATATACTGCTTAGGGGGAAAAATTCAAGAGGAAGATGTAACACTCATAAATATCCATGCACCAAACACAGAAGCACACAGGTATATGAGACAAATATTAATGGATATGAAAAATCTAATATCCAAGACCACTATCTTAACACACCTGAACACCCCCTTATTTCAAAATGATAGGTCAACCACACAAAAGTTTAGCAAAGAAGTAGCAGAACTGAACCAGAGCTTGGAACAAATGGACTTGCTGGACATATACAGAGTGTTACACCCAGTGACAGTTGAATACACATTCTTATCAAGGCATATGGGCCATTTCTAAAATAGACCACGTACTAGGACATAGGTCATGCTTAAGTATATGCAAGAAAATAGAAATTATCCCATGCATATTATCTGACTACAGTGTAAGGAAACAAGAAATAAATAACAAAAGAAACTAGAAAACTCCCCTAAATACACGTAAATTAAACAACCCTCTACTCAGCAATCAATGGGTCACAGATGAAATTCAGCAATATTAACAATTCAATGAAAATTCAAACATAACTTATTAGAATTTATGGGATGTGATGAAAGCAGGTCTCAGAGGCAAATTCATAGCTCTGAAGTCACATATTAGGAAAACAAAATGCAAACAAATAAACACCCTAATGCTGCACATCCAGCATCTAGAAAAGAAAGAGCAAACCAAACCCAGACCCCAAAGATGGGAAGAAATCATAAAGAATAGAGCAGAAATTAATTCAATTGAGACAAAGAAAATAGTTCAAAGAACTAATGAATCAAGAAGCTCGTTGTTTGAAAGACTAAATAAAATCGATAAGCCCCTAGTAGCCTCATCAA
>NW_004524584.1:26631508-26633096 GCF_000260255.1 Octodon degus | reverse complement strand
TTGTGATAGCCAAATCTTGGAAATAACCAATGTGCCAGTCACATGAGGGATGGTTGAAAAAGCAGTGCATTTTTTAAGCAATGGAGCATTACTCATGTAAAAACAATGATAAACTCAATGGTTTTATATTTAAGTGGATGCCCCTTGAAGATATACTCATAAGTGAAATAAACCAGACTCACATGTGTAAACATCATATAGTGTCCCAAGTATAAGAAATCAAAAGAAGAAATATAAATACAAAGGTAAAATACAATTAAAAGGAAAGAAAAAACTTGAGGACTGGACAAAGAGGAGAGGGTAAGGAGAAAAGCTGAGAGACAGGACAGGGCCAAAGCCATACACTTGTATGCACAAGATGGGCAAGGCAATGAACCTGAGAAACATCAGCAGGTTTTTGAAACTAGAAGTTAATTGGTAGGATTCTCAACCTGACTAACTATATATGCTGATTCCTGTGAACCAAGCAACTGTGCTGAAGATAGCAATGTGCAACAGAAGGGTCACGCTTGGGATACCTAACATTCTGGTCTTCTAAATACATACTTCTTGTCATGATATATCAATTATTACCATACTGTCTCACAAGTAAAATGTTTTGTTGCTGTTGTTATTGTTGTTGTTGTTGTTTTCCTTTTTTTAAGTTGGTAATAATTCAAAAAATAAACACAAGAAAAAAAGTCACAGAACCGTCCTGCTACAATGCTATATATGGTTAGATTTCTAAATTTCTGTGTAAAAGTATGTTTTTATTCAGTTTTTTTCTTTTCCTTTCTCTTTTTTTTTTTTTTTTGGTGGAACCAGGGATTGAACTCAGGCCCTTGTGCTTGCCAGGTAAGTGCTTATTCCACTGAGCCATCTCCCTGGCTCCTTTATTCAGATTTTTAAAATTTTTTTCTTCATATTCTGTAAGGACTTAGATTTCAACACACCAATACTTGATGGAAAATACCGGTTCAACGTTATGCTTAAGATGTTTGGTATTTAAATAGATAGTGTAAATAGAACTGCATATGTTGCAGGGTAATAATAAGCTTCTTTTCTGGAAGACTAACAACCTAAGTTTGCAGAACAAAAAATGGAGAAAAGGAAGGACTGCAATGTCCACCAACATTTTGGCCATAGTTTTTCAAGGCCAGTGAAGACTGAGGACAAAGGAAAACCTGTACTATGACATCGTGTAGCTCAGTTGTGCCCCATATTTTCTGATCAAGAAGATTATGGATCCACAGAGGAATGTGATTGATGATGTATAGTGTGCTTAGGAGACTCACATGGAGAGAAAACTTTCTCTCAGGCTTTCACACAGAGCAAATTGGTCAAGCAATGGCCGTGACTCAGCCACATGGCTGACACTGACAAAGGATCTACAAAGTGCAGTACAGGGTTACAGGATAAATCTTGAGGGAGTTTGACTGATCTTATCAGACACAAAAGTTACATTTCTTGTTATTTAGGTCTTGCTTTATCTTGGTCTTAACCATCCAGCACAAAAGTATAAAAATAAGGTACATAAAGTAAAGCCATATTAATATGCTGAGCTATAAAAGTCTCTAGTCAACAACTAGATATTTTATTCTGTGGATAA
>NW_004524584.1:26629480-26630503 GCF_000260255.1 Octodon degus | reverse complement strand
AGAATGTAAAAATGATGGAAACCTTGAATGATCAATATAGGAAAGAAACAGAATTCATGAAGCAGGTTCAAAAAGATATTAAGGAGATTAAAATCTCAAGTAAAGGTTGTTAAAACCATATAAACGAAAGTGAAGATACATTATCTGACCTTGAAAACACTGATGAAGCTAGTGAAAAGGTAAGGAAAAATTTCTTAAAAACAGTCAAAATTCAAGAAATAATAATTCAGCAGCTGCAAGACGATTCAAAGATGAACAACACAAGACTAATAGGTATTAATGAGATAGAAGTCAATATAAATGATATTAAAAGAATATGGGCAGAAATAATTTCAGAAAATTCCCAAATGTGGGAAAACCAACTGACATTCAGTAAGTGAGGCATATAGAATTCTGAATAATAGCAACCCAACTTAAACAATACCAAGGCATATAATAATCAAAATCACAGAAATTTAGCACATGAACAGCATACTAAAAGCCACTAGAGAAAGGAAAGAAATAACATTTAAAGGAAAATCCATCTGAACAGTGGCAGATTTATTCTCACAAACCATGAAGTCAAGAGAGCATGGAGCAAAGTATTTCAAGTCATACAAGAAAACAAATTTCAACCCAGACTGTTATACACTGTGAAACTCTTTTTCAAGTTTAAAAGAGAAGTGAAATACTTGAAGAAAAAAGAAAATAACTAAAGAATTTCGTGATGACCAAGCCAAATGTACACAGAATACTAAAAGTTATGCTGGAAAGCAATAAAAATAAATACAACTCCAGAAATGAGAACAAAAGGAAGCCACCACATAGGGTAAAAATTAAACACAAGTAGACAACCAACAGCAGGAAAATAACATGACAAACATAAGTCAATACATATCACTTATAAACATCAAGGTAAATAGATTCAATTCACAAATAAAAAGAACTATATTTGGCCAAGCAATGGCTATGACTCATCCACATGGCTGACCCTGACAAAGATTCTACAATATGAGGTACAGGATCTCAGCATGAATCCTGAGG
>NW_004524584.1:26625393-26628395 GCF_000260255.1 Octodon degus | reverse complement strand
TCCATCATTGTTTTATGTTCATCATCTATAGCAACATAATGTTTTGTCAAAATTTTTTCCTGGAACAATATTATCTAAGCTTTGTTATCATTATTGTCATTTAACAATTAATACTATGAGGGCCATCGAGGTCAGAGAACTTGCCCAAAATGCATATATTTTTTTTAAAATAGACTGCAACCATTATTGAATTCCCATTACTTTGTTTAGTGAAATCATGTATTGTTTCTAACGCTGTTTTTTCCTGTCACCATTTTGTATTTTTTAAAAATAAAATTAAAAAAAGAATCACCTAAAAAATAAACAAAATAGACAACATACCAGTCCACAGGTCATGCTTAAATATATGGAAGAAAACCGAAATTGTCCCGTGCACATGATATGATCACAGTATCATAAAACTGGAAATGAACGACAAAAGAAACTACAAATAACTCATAAACATATAGAAATTAAATAACACCCTCCTCAGAAAATCAATGGGTTACAGATGAAATTAAACAAGAAATTAAATAATATCTACAGTCTAATGAAAATTCAAGCACAACTTACTGCAATTTGTGGGATGCAATAAAATCTGTTCTTAGAAGGAAATTTGTAGCTGTGAACTCACACATTAGGAAAACTGAAAAAAAAAAAATGCTCTAAAAAAATGCTGCACCTCCTAGAAAAGGAAGATTAAACCAATCCCAAGGCCTAAAGGTGGGAGAAAATCATGAAGATTAGAGCAGAAAATAGTGCAATTGAGACAAAGAAAACAATACAAAGAATTACTGAGTCAAAAAGCTGGCTCTTTGAAAGATCAAATAAAATTAATAAAACCCTTCCAAACCTCATTAAAAAGAGGAAAGAAAGTATTCAAATTCAAGCAATAAGATATTAGAAGGAAGGATGAAATTACTACAGACCCTGTGGAAATTCACAAAATCATCAATAGCTACTTTGAAAATCTTTGCTCTTACAGAGTAAATAACATACAAGATATGGACAGATTCCTAGATAGGTTCAAATTACCAAAACTGAATCAAGAAGATATAATATTGGAGCCAGGGTAGTGGCTCAGTAGGCTAAGCACTTTCCTGGCAAGTGCAAGGGCCTGAGTTCAATCCCCAGTTCAGAAAATAAGAAGATAAAAAATTTCTGAATAATCCAATATCTACTAATAAAATTGAAAATATAATAAGACAATTACCGACAAAAAGAAGTCCATTTCCAGATGGATTCCAGCTGAATTCTGCAAGAAGTTTAGAATATGTAATCCCAATACTCTTCAAACTCATCAATGAAATTGAAAAGGAAGCAATATTTCCAAAATCATTCCTGGAGGAAAGAAGTATACTGATAAGAAAATCAGAGAAAGATTCAATCAAAAAAGAGAACTACAGGACAATCTCCCTCATGAGTATAGATACAAAATTCCTCATTAAACACCTAGAAAATACAACACAGAAAATCATCAAGATTATGCACCATGACCAGGTAGGATTCATCCCTGGGATGCAAGGGTGGCTCAACGTACACAAACATATAGATGTAATAACCTGTATCAGTAGAGCCAAAACCAAAAACTACATGATCAACTCAATTGATGGAGAAAAGTTTTTTGACAAAATCTAACACTCATTCATACTCAAAGCCCTGCAGAAAATTGGAATAGATGGCCTCTACCTCAGTCTGATATAAAACAGCAGCCAATATAATTCTTAGTAGGGAAAAATTAAAATCTTTTACTCTCAAATCAGGTGCAAAACAAGGATGTGTTCTATCACTACTCCTGTTCAGTATAGTTCTATAATTATTAGCTAGATATATTAGACAAAAGAGAGAAATAAAAGGAATAAAAATGGATGAAGAAGAAGTTAAAATATTATTTGCAGATGACATGATACTCTACTTGGAAGCAACCAGAATTCTCTACCAAGAAGCTCATTGAATAAATAAATAAATTCAGTAGCCTAGCAGGTTACAAAATCAATACTCAAAAATCAACAGTAATCCTCAATACAGATAAGAAACACACTGAGAAATTAGAAAAACAATATATTTCACAATAGTATCCAAAAATGAAATACCTAGGAATTAATCTAATTAATAAAGTAAAAGACCTTTACAAAAGAAACTTGTAGTGCTCTGAAAAAAAGAGAAAAAAGAGAATTTCAGAAAATAGAAAAATATTCATTGCTTCTGGATAGGAAGAGCCAACATGGTGAAAATGGCCATACTCCCAAAATTACTATACATATTTAATGAAATCCCTGTCAAAATTCCACCAACATAGCTCATAGATCTAGAGAAAACATTCCTAAAATGCATTTGAAACTAGTAAAGATCTAGAATAGGAAAAGCTATCCTGGGCAACAAAGGCAAGGCAGGAGACATTTACATTCCCTGACTTGAAATTACATTATAAAGCTACTGTGATAAAATCATCATGGTTCTGGAAGAAAGAAGAAAAACAATACAGGCCCAAGCATCAATGAAACAGATTAGAAAAATACAAATACAAATACAAATACAAACAAACACAATCATCTTATATTTGACAAAGGGGTCAAACATATTCACTGGAAGAAAGATAACATGTTTAACAAATGGTCCATTAAAAACTGGCTCTCCACACACAGAAAAGCAAAGCTAAACTCAGGTCTATCACCATGAGCTAAATTAAAATCAAAGCATATTAAAGATGTAAACATAAAACTGAAACACTAAATCTCCTGGAAGGAAAAGTAGGTGAAAATCTTGAAGATATAGGGGTAGGGAAACATTTCATGAACAAAAATGAAACTTATGGGAAATATTTCAAAGAATCAACAACTGGGACCTCCTCTTATTGAGGAATTTCTGCATGTTAAAAAAATCACCCACAGAACAAAAAGACAACCCACAAATTTAGAAAAAAATATTAACCAATAATCACTCTGATAAAGACCTTTTTTCTAGAATATATAAAAAACTAAGGAAAAATTAGTACCCAAAAACTTAAATTCCCAATCAAAAAA
>NW_004524584.1:26623896-26624713 GCF_000260255.1 Octodon degus | reverse complement strand
GTATCATAATATGTGTCTAAGTTCACACTTACTTGTGCACACTTGCATATACAACATGATCAAATCTTACAGTGAATGTTTAAATTAAATAAAAATCTGCCTAGTAAAAGACACAGTGCCATTAGACCTCTTCAAACTTCACTCCCAGTTTCAAACACAATTATCCTGTCTACTTTACCACTTTCCAAGACAGTTCTGGAGTCCTCATTATGATTGTCTTTGTTGGAGCCTCAAAGTCCTGAACTGGTTGAAAACATTTATGGGTCAAACAGAGCAGCACCTCCACACTTCCTGTGTGTAGCTCACTGTCCCTTCTTCTGGGAAGGAGCTCTGGTTAGAGCAGTGTCCTGGAGGTGAATGTTGCGGCTGCTAGGGAAGGAGCTCTGTGGAGGCCCTCTTGTTCCTCTGCAGCAGCAAAGCAGTCAATACCTTTGTGTGAATACGGATGTGTTTTTCTGCAGGTGGGGAGAGAGTGCAGGAGAAAGTGAAATCATCTAGCAGGATTCCAAGGGGATTTTGTTTCTCAGATGCTAAATTGTGATTCCATTTCATGAATCTTTGTCTAAAACCAAGGTGTAATGGAAATTATATGCCTATAATATTATCAACTCTTATAAGAAGTAAAACTACAAAGTATAAGAAAACATTCTAAATACACAAGCAATGCCTGCTTTCCAAGAAATAACATTCTTGCAGAATACCTAGCTATTGTACTCTGGGTCTTGTCTTGAAAGCAGAAGCTTCTCAAACTTTGCTCTCTGTAGCCCTCTTTATCTGGACTCTGCAGCCCTGAAAATGCCTTTTGACTTTTCCTCAT
>NW_004524584.1:26619995-26622421 GCF_000260255.1 Octodon degus | reverse complement strand
TGCCTTTCTTTTGCATAGGATAGATGTTTACAAAATAAGAATCCAGGCTTTTTACTGATTCACTTAATTAAACTTCCAAACTTCACATGCTGATTCAATGTATCTAACAGTACAATCCACCCCTTTTCAACTTGGCAACCGAAGATTTCCTTAAAACAGTTTCCATGTATATATACATGCTTATTAAAGCAGTACAACTGGAACATTGTATTACATGAGAATCATGACATTTTGCACATGGGCACCTGCATCCCAAAGACTCATGCTCATTCCTTTATGAAAAATGTATTTTAGTTCATCTCTATGAGTTGCTGAATTTGTAAGAGATTTAGCAATGCTGGAAATTCCAAATTACAAGTCTCCTCCAAAATCTAAGGCAAACTATTAGCTGTGAGCCCCTGTACAAGTGAAAAGTTAAGCACTTTCATCATTCAAAGGCATAAAGCAAACATTATTATTCCAATGGGCAAACACAGCTGGATACAAACAATCAGAAACAAAACAAGTCCAAAATCCAGAAGGGCAAATGCTAAGTCCTGTAGTTCTATGTGGATCAGTCACAATCTGTAAAGAGTTGTGAGCTCCAAAAGCCTTACATGGCTCCAACCCTACAGGACTTCAGTTGGTAGCTCCCATGGCTTTTCTCTGAGGCTGCCTATGCTCCCTCCTCGAATCTTCTCTCAGACAATCTATGCTCCCGCTTTTCCAAACCTCTGAGGTTTCCATTAATTGACTTATCACTCACAGCTTTACACGCTGCCCTCTCAGTGGTACAATGCCTTACCTCACAGGCTTTCTTCTGAAATCTAAGTGGAAGCCTTCTTAACCTCAGTACTCATACATTCTTTATGTGCTTAAAACCAAGGTCACATGCATGATATCAAGATCTGCTGCCAACTGGAGTAGGAGCCAGGCTTTTTTCTTTCTTGGCTGTAGGGGTTCTGTGCCAGGATTCCTGAACTCTTTGAGCCTGATTCCAAAGAATAAAATTTCTATGCTGACGCCATTCTGGAATCTGATGTTTCTGCCACCAGCATTCTGGGACATGGGGCTGTGCGCCTTGCTCTTCAAATCAAACTCCCTTACACTTAGAGTTCTCAGACTGTGTAGAACAAGAACCTACTACCTCGTGTGATGTCCTCAGGAAATCCTCTCTATTCTTTTCCTCTTGAGCAATGGAGATCTCAGCTCTATCTTTGCAGTCCATTGCCTTCCTGATGCTTCCTTTCTGGCCGAACTCACATGTTAAATCATCCTCCTGGGCTCTTTGCTCTTGATTCTCAACATAGACCTGACTAAATCCTCCCAACAATAGTCATGCTACTGCCTCAACATTTGACTGCCTTGAGATTTATTTTGTAAGATTAACTAGTCCACTGCACTTAATCTAAGTCTCAGGCAAAGTCCCAGGGCAGGAGCAACATGCAGATAAACTTTCTACCAAGCCATAACACAAATCATCCACAGTCCAAAAACCAATGCAGTTCTTCTTCCCAGAAGAAATTTCCTCAGCCTGTTTTCTTTTTCCATAATTTTATTGAGAAACAAATAGAAATGAGATAATTTCAAGTCAAATTGGTAGGACAGTTTCAATAATTAACATATTGCATACTCTCTTCATAGAGGTTATTTGCTGCACAAGATGCAGGCATGATATCCTATTTACAAACACTATTAGAACAAATCCCTCTATTCATTAAGAGAATATAACTATATATCTATCCCAACCATTTTGAATATATGGATACAAAACGGAAATTCATCTATATCCCCCTTTTTTTTAGTTCCATTATTTGAATATTATAGGTGTGTTAAGTCCCTAAAATATTCTAAAAGAGTCCAGTAGTCTATAGTAGTATTGGGTCTTCTGCTTGACTGGCAGTGTCATAATTTGTTGACCTTTGAGTCCCCTACAGCTCAACATAACAGCATGGCTTTACTTTTTACACTTCATTTTCATACTTTTCTGCTGGATGGTTAAGACCAAGATAAGGCAAACCTATGCAACAAGAGTTGTAGCTTTTGGATCTGATAAGGTCAGTGAAGTCCCTTCAGGACTTATCGTGAGATCCTGTACCTCAGATTGTAGATCCTTTGTCAGTGTCAGCCATGTGGATGAGTCACAGCCATTGCGTGGCCAATGTGCTCTCTGTGAAAGCCCCAGAGAATATTTTCTCTCCATGTGACTCTCCTTAGGCACACTCTACATCATTGATCACTTTCCTCTTTGGCCCCATAATCTCCTTGGTCAGAAAATTTGGGACACTACTGAATTACATGACGTTACAGTTCAAGTTCTCATATGTCCTGAGTCTTAATTGACCTTGGAAGGCCAGGACCAAAATGCTGGCTTTCCCTGCAGCCCTCCTTTTTCTCTAATTTTGGTCTGCAAACTTAGGTTGTTAACCCTCTAGACCAGGCTGTTC
>NW_004524584.1:26613254-26619895 GCF_000260255.1 Octodon degus | reverse complement strand
TCCATGTGACTCTCCTTAGGCACACTCTACATCATCGATCACTTTCCTCTTTGGCCCCATAATCTCCTTGGTCAGAAAATTTGGGACACTACTGAATTACATGACGTTACAGTACAAGTTCTCATATGTCCTGAGTCTTAATTGACCTTGGAAAGCCAGGACCAAAATGCTGGCTTTCCCTGCAGCCCTCCTTTTTCTCTAATTTTGGTCTGCAAACTTAGGTTGTTAACCCTCTAGACCAGGCTGTTCTTAATATTCAGGCTTTCCATCAGCATGCTGGTCTTCTGATCTGTGCCCCAAATCTCCCATACAGGAGAGCAGAATGTGTTCCTGCTCTCGCTAGTAGGTAACCTCTTCAAACCTTTCCTATCTCTTCCCATAAACCATTCCAAAAGGCTCTTGAAAGATGTGGTCAGGTAGTTATAGCAATTACCCCACTTCTCTGGTACCAAATTCTGTGTAAGTTACTTTTTGTGCATTGCTGGGATAAAATAACTGACACCCAAATTTAAGGAAGAAAATGTATATTTATCTCACAATTTGTGGACATTTCACTTCATGAGTGTTGAAACAATTAAAATATTAAAATAACAAACATGACAATTCTCAATACTTCCCCAAAGTAACTGCCCTCATTTGTTCTAGTAGTTGTGATTGATACAGTGTCTATACATATATATATATAACCTTATTGCCTTGATTTCATATTGAGTAAAACTCAGGGTTTTATGCTATAATTTTGTTGTCTAAATATTCTAAATTTTAGGGGGTTCTGATTCCCTCAGCCCTTGTACATTACAGAATTACTACATGCAAGTCATACATTCCTAGCCCTGGGACATAGCGGCAGCAGAAGTTGTCTTTTTTTTTTTTTTTTTTTCTTTTTAAATCACTTTTGAAGAAAACCTTGACAATGTGAATTACAATCCCAGCTGTCACAAGGCTAGTTACTCATGATGGAGATGAAGGGTGAGGATATCTAGCTGGTCTTCCAGCTTAGAAGACTCTCAGCATTCATCTGAACATATTAAATTCCACTATTTGCATATGGGGATCATGAAAGCTAAGAACTATAAAATGCAAATGCCACCAGCATAAGGAAAATACTGGTGGACTATCTCTTCCTTATTTGAATGTTTCAGGACTAAATTGAGAAAAGTGATATAAGCAATTGCACACACTTTGCTACTTCATTGCCTTATAATTAGAATCTTGGTCCCAAAGTGGTCCTGCTCTACCTGAAGAGGAACAATGGCTGAATGATTGAAGCTGTTGAAAATCTGCACAACTATAAGAAAGTGGCTGATTTCTCTGCTCACAACATGTTGAGGCACCTGTTCATTCTTCATTTTCTGAGAGTGGTGACAGTTTTTTACTGGGGTCTTCACCAATGACTCCATCATTGTGGTGACTGTGATGAATTTCATGAGGCAGAGACAAATGTCTCCTCTGGATCTGCTCATCTGCCACCCGGTGACTTCGAAGTTGAGTTTGTAGATGTTCATCTTCTTTGTACATGTTTCTCTTCTCTCCTCCATGAGCAGTTGATATTCACTGAGATTTGCATGGTATTCATGTTTGTCAAAGTTTGGAAGCTCTGGATGGCCACATGGCTGGGTATTTTCTACTTCACCAAAATTGCCACCACCCCACAACAACTGTTCTTCTGGTTGAAGATGAGGATTTCCAATTTGGTGCCACAGCTTATTATTCAGTCTATGCCTTCTGCATCAGTACTGGCATCTATAAAAGATATGTATGGACTATTACCCAAAAAAGGGTGGTCAATATTTTCTCCAAAAATGTTACTGAAATAAAGAAATAGTTCTGTTCTGATTTTTCATCTGATGATGCCATCAATTACCTTCTTCATCTCTGTTTTGCTCTTGATTTTCTCCCTGGGGAGACATGTCCAGCAAATGAAAACCAATGTTATGGGAAATCAGGACTCCCACAGATTCATCCCTGTCAGGGCAATGCTGTCCATCCTGTCCTTCCTCATCCTTTCCTCCTCAGACCACATGATGGTCCTTTTATTCTTTTCTCAAATAATCCAGTTTTGAATCTCCCTCTTTGAGTTTGTCACCTTTGTGGCTGGCATTTACCCATCTATACTCTCTGTCATCTTAGTTTTAGGAAATCCTAAACTGAAACAAAATGCGAAGAATTTCGTTCTCTGTGCTTAACAGAATAACACAGATCACTTGAAATGATCTAAGAGTCAACAGCTTCTTGGTGCCTATCTTCCCTTACTCACCCAGTACACATTCTGTCAACAAAGGTAAAGTTAACTATCATAGCCTATGTATTGTGAGGAGCAGTTGCAGATTTTGTACCTTGGCACAAGATGACATTGAATGTGCAATATACAATATCCCTTGTTGACTGGGGAGATGGCTCAGTGGCATAAATGCCTGCCTGGCAAGTTTAAGTCCTGAGTTCAATTCCTGGTGGTACCAGAGAGAGAGAGAGAGAGAGAGAGAGAGAGAGAGAGAGAGAGAGAGAGAGAGAAATATCTGTTGTTACATGTATGTCAGAGCTCAGTTTGTGAAAGGGAACCTCCATCTTACACAATAAATGGTATGGACATCTTTGCACAGCATGTCTGCCAAATGGATGGAAACCACACTTTCTCAAAGTCGAAGGCATTGTAAAGGAAGAGAAGCACTTGTTTGAACTTGTGAGTTCAGAGAGACACCAAACGCTTTAGCACTACTGTCAGTAGGAAGTCTAGTTTTTTATGGTTGATCTGACTCAAAAGGGCTCACTCCTCATCCCCTATCTACCTGCATATGAATTATTTCCTCTGTACTGGAGTCACTGATAATGAAGCATTTCTTAGACCTGAAAGAAGGCTGAGCACAGGGAATCCTTTTAATTCCTGTGAGCATGTTCACTGTGTCCATAGCTCAGAGAACCTAGATGTCATGGTGATGTTGCCTGGTATGGATAAAAAGGCTGAAATGTAGAGAAAGAGGATGAGGAGAAGAGAGAAGAGTTGATTTCTCAAGGCTGCATTCCATGTCACCTAATTGTGCACCTTGGGCAGACGATGGCTTGCGGATGTGCTTCATCATACTCTTCTGTATTTGTCCTCTTCCACTTCCTCAGGGCTGGTGGCTATCTGTACATCCTGCCACACAGCTTGGCTCCCAGTGAGGCACACCAGTAGGTGAGAGGACTGTAGAGTTCCAATGTGCTTGACATCAGGGTTGGATTTCCTGTGGGCTGGCTGAAGACTTCGGAAAGTGGGAGCTCATGTATGTTTCCAAATGAAATTCAAAACCACTTTACTTTCAGGAAAGTCAGATAAGTAGAAGATGTTCATACATTTAGCTGTTAATTTTGCCACATGCATGATGATATATAAACTGTATTCAATTTAGATTGCCAATTACCAGTATAAAGAGTTCAAATTCTGATGTCATACTCCAGACATGCTATGCATAGAGAAGTTTCTTCACAAATTCGTGTGTCTTCTTGGCTGGGAGAATTAGAGAACTCGTTGTTTTCCCAGGAGGTGGATCTTTTTCCCCAGGAAATAATGCTCTGTATGTATGTAGCTCCACATCCCTCCTTCTGGATGCCAGCTCTGAGGAAAACACAGGGTCCTGGAAGTGAAGGTTTTTGCTGCAAAGGTAGGAGTACTACAGATGTGCTCTTGTTCTCACATCTGCATCTCAGCTAATACCTGCTGCGTGAACCCAGATGTGTATTCCTGTAGGTAGGCAGAGAGAGCAGGGCAACTTCAAACATTCACAGAGAAATCTAGGAGGACTTTGATCTCAGATACCAAATTGTGATTCCATTTCTTGTATTTTGCTGTAAGAGTGGTAGTCAATAGTAAAACTATGAAGGTATCAGTAAGTTTATAAACTTGTAAAATTACCAACTGTGATAAAAAGAAAAAAATCATAACATGTAGTAAACCATTCTGAAAATATTACCCTGCCTGCTTTCCTCAAAATAAATTTCGTGCAGAAATGCTGCCTAGCTATTGTGCTGCTGGGTGTTGTGTGAAGCACTCTTAGCTGCGTCTTAAAATCAGAAACCTCAACTTTGTCTCTCTAGAGCCCTCTTTCTCTGGACTCAGTAGAACTGACAAATTGGTTTTGTCCACTTCTCCCCCAGCAGCAGTTTGACCTGTATCTATCCTGGCATAGTTCCTACCTGTGCTATTAGAAATATGGTCTGTTATTTAAGCATGGTAGTGCATACCTATAATTCCAGGGCTATGGGAAGCTGAGGCTGGAGGACTACAATGGTGATCCAAGCCTGGGGTACTTAGCAACATGGTAATACCTTGATAAAAAAAAATTCAGAGGCCGTGAATGAAGCTCAGTGCAATGGCTCAGTGCAAATACCCAACATAACAAGAGGCACAAAGGAAGACAGGGAGAGAGAGAGAGAGAGAGAGAGAGAGAGAGAGAGAGAGAGAAAAGAGAGAGAGATAAGACAAAGACAAAGAGATAAAAGAGGGAAGAAAAGCAAGCAGAAAAAAAAGAATAGAAGGAAAAATAAGAAAGAAAGACAGAGGAAAAAAAAGAAAGATAGAAAGAAGCACAAGAGGAAAAGGGGAAGCAAGAGAGTGTGAACAGGGCTGCTGGCAATGGCTGTGGTTTGATAAAGTTTGAGCCTCCCTGAGGTTCCTGTGTGGAAGTTAGTTTTCACTATGTGGAATAAGAAGGCGGAGATTAATTCCCTCTGCTGCTTAGGTGGGAAACTTTGGGGTGTTTACAGTGGAGTGAGTCATCAGAGCAGAGCCCATGATGACCCCTGGCAGCATTGGGGGAAGAGGGACAGGTATGGAGCAGACACAGCTGTGCTCTCATTGTCTCTCCCCTGCTACCCAGAAGCAGATGTAGCCCTGCCCTAGACCAGTACTGTGTTCCAAGGAAGGACTCTATCCTGGATACCCCAGGGTCTATAGCCAGGGGACAGAGGAGGCAGGATGACACAGGCCTGGACCTCACTGTCTGAAGCTAGATGTCCTGTGCAACCCCTCTGCCCTCTACACATTGTGTCCCGGGAGGTCAGTGCTGTGCTGCAAACAGCCTGACTTCCAGAGAGGGCATGAAACAGTTTGGGTCCACAGGCAGCCTATTCTGAAGTTATGCCTGAAGGGACAGCTCTTTGTGCTTCAGAGGGGAGCCTCACAGTGAAGTACTCTGCAGGGTGACCCTGAGCCCTTCAGTGCCCAACCCAGGAGCTCTCCACTGTCTGCCATGAATAAAGATGACAACATCATGTGAGAACTCTAAGTCTGCAGGTATTTCTTCTTAGATCCAGTGAATTTGGGGTGCAGGGCAAGTGGATGCACACTCACTGGCACAGAGCCTCCCTCTGGAAGATGAAGAGGAAACAGGGAATGCCAGGACAAAGCCAACGTAGTTTTTTTGTAAGTATTTCTGGAACTTGTACAAATCCAGCCCCGGGAAGGTGTGGGGTGCTCAGAGCTTTGACATCCAAATAGGAGGCTGCAGTCATGTTTGATGGGCTCAGGGTTCCTCACTCTTCTGAGCACCCACACTTGATTCGATAATGTGCTTGTGGTTTGGAAATCAGACCCATGAGCTACAGGGGAACTTTGCAGAACAGCTTGTGTTAAAAATGGTACCTACTGGAAAGCAAACTGGTGGGGTGGCGTAGCTTACACAGACACAAGCGTGTGACAGGCTCTCACCTCTGAACCACAAAGCTGTTTGGAAATTGAGTGGACCTCATGGCCATGGGAGTGTGCAATATCCACCCTCTAAAGATGGACATTGTATGCAGCTGTCAATACTAGAATTCATGAAAAACATGCATGGATTATTATCCAAAATTTTTCTTTAATTTTTCTTAAAAAAATTAAAATCAAGCCAAAGGAATAGACATTGTAACACTTTCTATTTTGATTTTTCATCTGACAGTGCTATTAATTAGCTTCCTCATCACTGTTGTGTTTCTCCCTGGGGAGACACACCCAGCAGGTGAGAACCGTTGTTCCCAGGACCAGGAACCCCCATAGGGGCGCCCCCATGAGGTAAATACTGTGCATCCTGTCCTTCCTCATTGCCTACTCCTCACTCTACATGATGGCCATTTTGTTCTTTTTCCAAATAATGCAGTTTGGAAGCTTCCTCTTTATATTCTGCATCTTGGTGTTTGGTACCTACCCAACTATACACTCTGACATTTTAATTTTAGGAAATCCTAAATTGAAACAAAATGAAAAGTACTCTGTGGTCAGTGAAGCCAGAGAGGATTTATGTCAGTTGAAAGATATAGGCATCAATGTTTTCCTTGTGTCCACCTCTCACTCACCCGATGGACATACCATGCATAAATGTACTGTTCATACTCTTATCCCATCCATTTCAGGACACTGTTACTGATTTGCTACCTTCATAAAAGACTACCATGTTCTCTAAAGCACAAATATCAGTAGATTACAGCTATGTCAGAGTTTGTTGGTGTTCTGGTTGAGATATGCAACACATATCTTGCAAGAGAGATAGTGCAAGGACTTTGGCCCAGGATGTCTCCCAAGTGCATGAAAAGCCATAATTCTTTCAAAATTGAAATCTTAAAAAGGTAGAAAAGCACTTGCTCTAAGGGCCAGGGAGATGGCTCAGTGGAGTAAGCACTTCCATGGCAAG
>NW_004524584.1:26601705-26605110 GCF_000260255.1 Octodon degus | reverse complement strand
TCAGATACAAAAGATACATTTGTTGTTATATAGTATTTCTTTATCTTGGGTTTAACAATCCAGCAGAAAAGTATGAAAATGAGCTATAAATGTAAAACCATATTAATATGCTGAGCTGTGAAAGCCTCAAGTCAACAACTTCTGATATTGCCAGTCCTACAGATAAATCAATAATAGTATGGACTACTGTATTATATTGGATGATTTTGCTGAATTCACACTCCTACAATATTTAATGGCAATGGAATACACATATGTAACTAAACTAAACAACAATTTTGTATCTGTATGTACAAAAGAGTTAGGATAGATATACAGTTACTTTCTCTTTATTCAATAAGAAGAAATATTTGTACTAACAGCATTTGGACAAGATAACATGTCTGCATCTTGTACTATGAATAACCACTAAGAAGATAACAATATGCAGTGTATTAATTATTGAAACTGTCCTTTTAATCTGTTTTGAAACTTTCTCATTGCTGTTTCTCCATAAAATTAATAAAATAAATGAATAAATAAATACTTTTTAAAAAATGAGTTATGTAAGAGTCTGATCTCATAGTGACACCCTGAACACCATGTAGAGCCTTCCCTAAAAGTACACACAAAAAAGATAGCCTTTCTGTATCATGGTTTTAACCATCCAGCAGAAAATTATAAAAATAAAGTACAAAACATAAAGCCATATTAATAGACTGAGCTGTAAAAGGCTGAAGTGAACAACTTCTGACCTTGCCAGTCCTATGGATAAACCAGTACTATTATGGACTACTGGACTACTTTGGAATATTTTTCTGAATTCATGTATCTAAAATATTTAAATGATGATAGAATGCCCATCTCTGACAGAAATAAGGAAAAAAGGTTATACAAATGAAGCACCATATTGTATGTGTATATTCAAAATAGTATAGATATACACCTAATTTCTCTTAATTCAATGAATATAAAGGCTTTTATTAATAGTGTTTGTGGACAGGATATCATGTCTGCATCTTGTACTATGGATAGCCACTAAGAAGACAACAATATGCAATATATTAATTATTGAAACTGTCTTACTAATTGGATTTAAAACTGTCTCATTGCTATATGTTTCTCAATAAAATTATTTTTAAAAAGCAAGAAAATAAACAACTTATAATATATTTATTTATTTATTTTTCTTCATATTCTGTAGGGATTTAAAGTTTAACATGTCAATATTTGATGGAAAATCCTGTTCCATATTATGCCTAAGATGTTTGATATTCAGACAGATAGTTAGATTAAACACAACTGCATATGTTGTAGGGTAATAATCAGCTTCTCTTCTGGAAGCTTAACAACCTAAGTTTGCAGACCAAAAGTTAAAGAATAAGAAGTGTGGCAAGCATAGCCAATATTTTGACCCTAACCTTTCAAGGTCAGTGAAGACTCAGGACCTAGGAGAACCTGTACTGTAATATTATGTAACTCAGTTGTGTCCCATATTTATGATCAAGGAGATTATGGGGCTACAGAGGAATGTGATCAATGGTGTAGACTGTGCCTAAGAGTCACATGGAGAGAAAACATTTTCTCAGGCTTTCACAGAGAGCAATTTGTTCAAACAATGGCAATGACTCATCCACATGGGTGATACTCACAAAGGATCTGCAAACTGTGGTATAGCGTTTCAGATTAAATCTTGAGGGGATTTGACTGACCTTATCAGATACAAAAGATACATTTCTTGTTATATAGGTCTTGCTTTATCTTGGTCTTAACCATCCAGCAGAAATGTATAAAATTGAAGTATTAAAAGTATAACAAGTAAAGCCATATTAATAAGCTGAGCTGTGAAAGGCTCAAGTCAACAATTTCTGTCATTTTCAGTCTTACAGATAACACACTTCTATTATGGACTACTGGACTATATTGTAATATTTTGCTGAATTCACACACCTACAGTATTTAAATGAAAAAACTGAACAAAAAAGTAGATACAAATGAATGACCGTTTTGCATTTGTATATTCAATATAGTTAGAATATCTATACAGCTACATTCTCTTAATTCAATGAATTAAGAGATTTGTTCTAATAGTGTTTGTGAACAGGACATCAGGTCTGCATCTTGTACAATGAATAACCACTAAGACAACAATATGCATTGTATTTATTGTTGAAATTGTCCTACTAATCCGTTTTGAAACTGTCTCATTATTTTTTGTTTCTCAATAAAATTATTTAAGAAATAAAATACCTTGAACATAAAAAAGAAATAACTTGATCAAATAATAAATAAATAAACCTGCAGCTGTAAACACTCTATGAAGTCTCCCGGGCATCTATTGCTCAGCTGACTCACCCTCATGGGGCTAGTCTCTCACTCCCACATGGAAAGAGCAGAGGAATCAGGGATGGCAATAGAAAGCCAAAGTTTTCTTGTAAGTATTGCAGGAACTATTGCGAAGCCATCTCAAGGAAGGATTGTGGTGCTCAGAGCTGCAAAACTGGCAGATCAGCAGCAGCAATCCTGTGTGATGTGGTAGGGTCCTGTCTCCACCTGCCTAAGGGTCAACATTTGATATGGAGCTTGTGACTAGTGTTCAGTCTTGAGAATTTTCCAGAGAAGCTTATTTTGGACATTATACTAGAAGGAAAATATAAGGGGAGGCAGTAGTTTTTGCAGATACAAGTGGGACAGGCCACAGGCTCTAAAAAATAAAGATGTTTAGAAACTGTTTGGTGATCATAAACACACAGAGCCTACATTTTCCTGCTTTAGCTGAAGGAGATAGAGAAGGTGAATGATTTTAGTTATCTGAAAAAATATATCTCTTATTTTCTTCCTCTCCACTTGCTAAGCCATCCCTCAACATTTTCCTTATAGTAGTGAGAGTTTCTTATTGTACTCTTTGTAAATGGCTTCATCGTGATGGTGAATGTGGTGGACTCCATCATGCAGAGCCAAATGGCTCCTTACAACCTGCTCATCTGCTGCCTCCTGTATTTGCCGATTTGTCTCCTATTGCTCATCCTCTCTGTGCTCCTGGTTCCCTTCTCCATAAAATAGTCAATACCTGCTGTTTTTTTTCCACTGCACCAACCCATATTCCCTGTTCTTCTGGTCAAAGATGGGGGTCTCCAAGTTGGTGCCCTGACTGATCCTGGAGTCTACAGTGTATGTGGCTATTGGTACTTTCATCCAGAGAAAATATATATGGACTATTATCAAAACATTTTTTGGCGAGTTTTTGTTCCAAGAATGCAAGACACATCAAATTAGAAATATTTTACCACTTTCTGTTTTGATATTTTATTTTATAGTGCCATTAATTACCTTCCCCATTGCTATCCTGCTTTTGATGTTCTCCCTGGAGAAGCACGCCAAGCAGAGGAGAAACATTTCCACAGCAACCAGAAATCCTTGTAGCAG